>NC_068910.1:161437669-161761669 GCF_023091745.1 Budorcas taxicolor
TTAGGAACATACAATTAACAAACTCCCTATAGAGCACAGTCTGTTTTGTGGGTTCTCATGGAGAAAACGTCTTGCATTGTCTTTAGTAGCATCTTTAATGTGAACATAGTCGAAGTAATTTATAGAATTAGCTCTTTGGGTCCAGATATGATATTTATAGGTATGTGGCTCTCTAGTAATCTGACTTTGAGTATTCCAGTGGTAACTTTCCTCAAGTTTAGGGCTGTTCATTTGAAGAATTTGTGTTCCACTTTGTTAATTTTTAAACATATGTTTGCAGTTTTTAAAATATTTTGATTCAAATTGAGAAATGCCAAATTTGAAGTTTTAATATTCTTTAACTTACAAAAGTCAGTGTAAGTTAATTTTTCCTTAGTAATAAAATTCATAGCACATTGTAAAAAATAAGAAATTGGGACTATCTTACCCTTATTTACTATTTTAAATGCTCCATCTTGTATCCTTACGTTGAAAAAAGAATTCTGACTTTCAGAAAGTTATCATAATACTAAAATATGTTATGGAATAGTAAGAAATCTTACCAAGGATATCAGGGGAATATTGTAAGAATTGAGGAGAAAACAGTCTTTTAGATTTAGATGCTAGAAACAGTTCTGCTGCCAGCACTCTTAATTTCCGTATCTGCAAAGAAGAGATGCTGCGATAATTCACACATAGTTAGGTCCAAATTAAAACAAGTGATTATTTGGGTAGTCCACTATAAAAATGTGAGGTGTGAAATTAGCAAGAATGTTTTGTGTGAAACCTAGACTCTTTTAAGTCAGAAAGTTTCTACAAAGTGATCATAGGAAAAGTTCAGATGAAATTAAAGTTGGACATTAGATGCCTTAATATTCTTTATCTTAGAAAGGGTGGGTTCTTTTTAAAAGTGAAGTTCTGTCAAGGATATCTGAACATGTGGTTTTTCTATTAACAGCTCAATTGGCTCTGTATATATTTCAGGAGTATAGTTTACATGTTTGAAATTTATTGTAAATATTTAAGCTAAGATGACCATAGATAGTAAAGCCATATTCTGAAGTTTATTCATTTATATAAATAAAATACAATACATATATACACACACACATTTTCTTTCAGAACTCCAGAAAACAAAGGGAAAATTAGAAGAAAAAAGTATATTAAATGTACTGCTGCAGGTTAAAGGTTCATTGTGTCAGACTTTCATTTGCTTTGAATATTCTTTTAATTTGAAAAGTTTTGTTTTTCAGGCTATAATTCAGCCTTTGAATATCATCATTAGGTGGTCCACTTTATGTATTATCTGTGGCACATGTTAAATTTTATGATTTTTTTCCCTTGCTTCCTGAGAGATTTTAATATTCCTCTGCTAGACATTTGTTGAGATTTTTTTTGGTTAAACATGACAGATTTTAGTGTTAGCTTAAGAAAACTATAAATAGAACAAGATGCTTAACAAAATTCATGTCATACATATTTCAGAATCACATATTGGAAAATGCCTCAGACTTGTGTAGTTTCTGTTAGGTCTGCAGCCAGAACTGTGGGGATTAAAAAAATGAATGTCAGAGGTGAGAGCCTGCCACTCAGAGCCTCAGTATGTGACAGACACAGACATTATTAATTCTAAAATAAGCTAGACCCTTGTCAGTGGTACAGGTCAGTATGATCCAAATTCTATGGGAAATGTATAGACAGGAAGATAAATGATTTCTAACCAGAGACATGGAGAGGTTTCTTTGGGAGAATGAGTAGAAATTTAACTGGTCTTGAGCAGTGTGTTGGACTTCAGGAGACCGTGTTGAGGCAAGGGGAATTTGAACGAGGGCTCTAAATGAAGACAGTGTAAGGTGTGTGTGGAGAAGGATTAGCAGAACAGTTTGGCTAGAAAATGAGGATTGTGAACTGAAATAGTGGAAAAAGGGGCTCAAAGCGATTTGGGCCCAGACAGTGGAGGACTTTGAGTGGCAAGCTGAGAAATCTAGATTTTAGCATATTTTATTTTTGCATTAAATTTCAGTAATACAGCAGTGATTTAGTGTGTTTACATTGCTGTGAAATATTTGACAAAAATCAGAGAAGATGCTCCATATGGTCTCACTTAGAAAATTCTTTCAGTAACTTAGAACTGACTAAAATTTCAGCTGCGCTGAAGTAAACATTTATTCAGCGTCTGCTGTTGGCTGAACACTGCATTGGCGCTTGGAAAGAGAAGGTATAGAGCATCAGTTAGTGGTACTGTTGTAGAGACCAAACACACATGAAACTGAAGAACATTCATAGAGCAGCCGTATATTTGTCACCCTAAAATCTCTTTTACTTCAGTTTCCCTTCCTAGCATTAATGTATTTGGTGCGTTCATTCCAGAGAGGCAAAAAGTTAGGCATCCGGAAGAGGCATTTTCTGTCTCACTGTTTTAAAATGTCGTAAACCTCAGATGAGAGCAGTTGGGATCATCTCTGCCACCATCCCGACTGGCAGTGTGTGTAGAAGCCCTGGCGTCTACAGGAGTCAGGCCTCTGTGGGGCTCCGCCTGCAGTGTGGGAGGCCTGGGATCGATCCCGGTTTGGGAAGATCCCCAGGAGGAGGGCGTGGCAACCCACTCCAGTATTCTTGCCTGGAGAATCCAAAGGACAGAGGAGCCTGGCGGGCTATAGTTGAGGGGGTCACCAAAAGTGGGACACAACTATCTGAGCACAGCACAGATAGGAGTCACCACAGTAAAGCATTTCAGGGCCATGCACAGTCTCCTCAGTTAGTGAGATCTAGTTCTCAAAGGCAAATGAGTGTTTCATAACCATCCCAACAAAGTCTCTAACTCTTTAAAGTTAGTTGGTGGAAATGCTTTTAATAATTGTCACAGTGGGTTTGATTTCATGAATTTGTTTTCTTAGAAGGTTGGTGTTCCCTTATGATCTTGTATCTATTATTTTATATATATATATAGTAAAAAAGTTTCTAGGTCTATAGAGATAATAGTCTCTGTAGACCTAGTAACTTTTTTGTTATCTCTTTTCTGATCTTTATTAAGATAGCAATATTGTATTCACACTCCCCTAATTGTGTATAGTAATTTCTCACAAGTTTATGAGGGGTTTGTAGGCTTGAAATGTTTCTCGGTGCTAACGTGGAGAACTCAAGAGTGAAGTTGAAGGAATTGCTCACTCTTCCCTCTGCGTCCTGGGCTTTCCCACCTCTGCAGCTTGGCTCAAGTTTTCCCCTTTGCCTGGAATGCTCCTCCTGTTTCTCCTTCCCTTTGACTGTTTCTGACCTGGTAACTTTAAAATGCAGCGTGTTACAGGGTAATTTCCTCCTATTCATAGTTCTTTTGCAATATATATATATATTCTATTTTTATTTAGTTCTTAATGATTCTTTTCCTTCATGTCTTTTAAAAAAAATCGCCACATAATCTTTAAGGTATGATTAATTAGAATAACAACTCCTGTTTCCTTCAGAGTTAATTAGTTGTTTCATGTATTTGGAACTTTATGTATAAAAAAGCACAATATAAATATGTTGTCATTGTTATAATGGTAGTGATTACCACATCAATTAACACCATCTGTTTCATCCTTGTTTTTTTGTTGTGTGGTTCTTAGGTTCAGAATTTAACATTACGCAGCCAGAAGTTGGGTGTATTATCTAGCTCACAAAATGGTCCGCCAAAAAGTACTAGTCAAACTCAGTCATTGACAATTTGTCATAACAAAACAACAGTGACCAGTTCTAAAATCAGCCAACGAGATCCTTCTCCAGAAAGTAATAAGAAAGGAGAAAGTCCAAGTCTGGAATCACGAAGCACAGCTGTCACCCGGACATCAAGTATTCACCAGTTAATAGCACCAGGTGGGAAAAACTTTTGTTGAAAATAGTTGCATTATTCATTTTTTTCACAGGAGGAGCAAAACAAAAGATACCCATTACTTGAACAAGAATACTTTTAAAACATTATAAAGTGTGAATTTTTTAAGTTAACAAAAGAATGTTTCAATAGTGTAGCTTGAAAAAAGAAAAAGAGCCCAACAGTTAAAGCATTGTAATAGATTTTTTTGGTCAGTTGACATTTGATTAACATCTTCATTGTGTGCTAGTCTCCTGTTGTATGGATAAAACCTGTTAGCTTTAAAAAAAATTTTGCCTGTGGTTTATCTAATATGCTTTACTTGTCCAAAATTAAAAGCTTTTTTAAAAAGCAAGTATATATTTTTCTTTAAAGTTGTGACTAGTGGGAGGAATTTATCACTTTGCAAAAATAAGGATTATGCATAATTATTTTCCTCACCATATTGCTCTTTTTCCATCTTTGATTTCATCTTTGAGAGGAAGATGTCAGGGAACCAGCCAAGTTGTTTTCATTCTCGTCAGCCTTTGAAACCCATGTCTGTGCCCTTTGCCATCTACAGATAATCTTCCTTCATGGTTCTTACGCTGAAAGGGTCAGGGCTGTGCAGAGTGAGTTTCCTTATCATGTCTTCTGTTCATCTCAGAATTTCTCAGTTTTGAGCTTTCTTCAATTCTAGTAGGATAAGGAATTATCTGCTTTCTGCTTTAAAGTTAGCACTATTTCCTTGTGTCGTTGATTGCATTTTTTTTAAACTGGTTCCTGACCTTTCATAGTTACAGCAGCTTGTGTCTGCCTCATGCTTGATCCTTTCTTTTGCTTCTTAAGCCTACTTAGATCTCTCCTATTCTTCATATATCTGGTGATAGTGGTAGTGAAGTCACTCAGTCGTGTCTGACTCTTTGCGACCCTATGAACTATAGCCTACCAGGTTCTTTGATCCATGGGATTTTCCAGGCAAGAGTACTGGAGTGGGATAGCTACATATGTTTTTATACCAGTTTAATTTGTTTATTGAAAGTGTGTGTGTGTGTCATGCACTGAGCTAGGCACTTCATATGTTACCAAAAAAAAAAAAAAATCTTCCTTTGATCCAACCTCATCAGGTAAGTTTCTTCTTTCTATCCTTTTATAATTATGCATTACTTTTTATAATATATATATTTTACTAAAGTATAGTTAGCTTACAATGTTTTAGGTGCAGAGCAAGGTGATTCAGTTATACAAATACACATATATTATTTTTGAAATTATTTTCTATCATAGGTTATTACAAGATATTATCTATAGTTCCCTTGACCATATAGTAGACCTTTGTTGCTTGTTGCATATCTATTTTTTAATTAGAAATCTAGCATTCTGTTCATACTAAGTCAAACAAGTGGAATCAAAATGTCATAATTTTTTTACTTAGACAAAAACTCATAAATTTTGTAAAATAATATATAATATATTATACATATTTATACATAGACAAAAGCTTTTCTACTACACTTGATAAAGGCTTGAGAGACAATGTAAAAAAGAGATGGAGGAATTGGAGAACATAAACTGAATGAAATGGGAGCATTGAATATGAAATAGAAAAAAGTGAAACTGACTAGATAAAAATAAAAGATCAGCATCTAGTCCAGTTATTTTTAAACATGATTGCTCATTGGAGATATATCTGGAGCTCTGGAGAAAAAAAGCAATACTTGAGCATTTGTATTTTTCAAAAAATTTCAAGATAATTCTGATAATGCATCTGTGTTTTTAAAAGTGATTACAAGTTTTTCTATTAGATCCTAGTTTTGGTGATACAGAGTTCTATTTTTCTGTTGACCAATCATGATACAATGATATTAAGTGAATAACAGTTACATAATCACAATAGTAAAAGATATTCATCAGCTTTCAGAATCAATAGCCAGACAAAAAATGAAAGATAATGACAGTTGAAGCTATAATAGGAACATGATTAGCTTAACAGTATAAAATAATTACATACAATTTGGGGGGTCAAGCAGAGTGATGTGGTAAGTGGCAGTGCATACATGTCCGTGTTTTCATCCACTCAGCCAGTCTGTGTCTTTTGGTTGGTACGTTCAATCCATTTGCATTTAGGGTAATTATCAATATGTATGATCCTGTTTTCTTTATTGTCTTGGGTTTCTTTTCCTTGTTTTTTGTTTCCTACCTAGAGAAGTTAGTTCCTTTAGCATTTGTTGTAAAGCTGCTTTTGGTGGTGCTGAATTCTCTTAACTTTTGTCTGTCTGGAAAGCTTTTGATTTCTCCATAAAATCTGAAGGTGAGTCTTGCTGGGTAGAATATTCTTGGTTTTAGGTTCTTACCATTCATCACTTTAAATAATCATGCCATTCCCTTTTGGCTTGTGGAGTTTCTTAAGAAATCAGCTGATAGCGTGATGGGAGTTCCCTTGTATGTTATTTGTTGTTTTCCCTTGTTGCTTTTAATATTTTATCTCTGTGTTTAATTTTTGTCAGTTTGATTACTATGTGTACTGGGGTGTTTCTCCTTGGGTTTACCCTTACTGGGACTCTGTGGTTCCTGGAGTTGATTGACTATTTCCTTTCCAATGTTAGGGAAGTTTTCAGCTATTATCCCTTCAAACATTTTCTTTCTCTCTTTCTGGGACCCCTAAAATGCGAGTGTTGGTGCATTTAATGTTGTCGAAGAGGTCTCTTAGGGCGTCTTCACTTCTTTTCATTCTTTTTTCTATATTTTGTTCTGCAGCAGTGATCTTCACCATTCTGCTCTCCAGATCGTTTATCTGTTTTTCTGCCTCAGTTATTCTGCTGTAGGTTCTTTCTAGTGTAGTATTCATCCCTGTTCTTTAGCTCTTCCAGGTCTGTGGCAAACATTTCTTACATCTCCTCAATCTTTGCCTCCACTCTTTTCCTGAGATCCTGGATCATCTTCACTACTATTATTCTGAATTCTTTTTCTGGAAGGTTGCCTGTCTCCACTTCATTGAGTTGTTTCTCTGCGGTTTTATTTTGTTTCTTCATCTGAGACATAACTTTCTGCTTTTTCTTGCTGATTAACTTTCTGTCATATGGTTTTTGTTTTAGCTGCTATGAGACTACTCCTTACTGCTGCTTCTGTCTGCCCTCTAATGGAAGAGGCTAAGAGGCTTGTGTAAGCTGCTTGATTGATGGGAGGGACTGGCATGGGAAAAATTGGGTCTTACTCTGGTGGGCAGAGCCTTGCTCAATAAAGCTTTAATCCAATTATCTGCTGATGGGTGGGGTTGTACTCCCTCCCTGGTAGTTGTTTGGCCTGAGGTGACCCAGCAGCCCTGGAGTGTGTGGGCTCTGTGGTAGGGTTAATGGCAAATTCCAAGAGGGTTTATGCCAGTGAGTACTTTGCAGTGCCTCTGCCTGTGGTGAGCCCCTGCTCACCCATGCCTCCACAGGAGACCCTTCAACACTAGCAGGTAGTTTTGATTTCGGTCTTCTGTGGGGTCACTGCTCCTCTCCTCTGGGTCTTGGTGCATGCAGAATTTTGTTTGTGCCCTCCAAGACTGGAGTCTGTTTACCTCAGTACTCTGGAAGTGCTCTAATCAAATCCCACTGGCCCTCAAGGCCAGATTCCCTGGGGATTCCCAGTCCCTTTGTCGGATCCTCAGGCTGGGAAACCTGACATGGGTTCAGAATCTTCACAATAGTGTGAGAACGTCTTTGGTATTTCTCTTCTTCAGTCTGTGGGTCACCCACCTGGCAGTTACAGGATTTGATTTGATTGCAATTGCACCCCTCCTACCACCTTGCTGCAGCTTCTTTTTCTTTGGACACGAGGTATGTTTTTTTGATGTGTCCTTCTGTTGATGGTTGTTCAACAGCTAGTTGCTCTTTGATTTTGGTGCTCTCGCAGGAGGAGATGAGCACATGTCCTTCTGTTCCATCATCTTGAACCGCCCTCTATGCATTACTTCTTAAAGTTTCATTTTACTAATACACTGCTGAAGGTTGCCTTTCCTCCATCTAAACCTGTTTCTCTTTTCATATTTCCTCTGTGCTAATATTGCCAACTTTCTCTATATGACATAGTCTCAAGATCTTGTTAAAATGTAAAAATAATCCATTGATAGTGTGGTTACCTGTGAAGTCTTCTTTATAAACATCTGGGTGCCCGGTCCTGCTGTCTGTATGGCCTGGTAACAGGACTTTTGTTCTGTATTGTTTAGAGCATTCTTAGCCTCATACCTGCCCCTGGCCAGTGTTTTGTTTTTTGGTTATTTTTGGCCACACTGCATGGCTTGTGGAATTTCAGTTCCCTGACCAAGGGTTGAACCTTGGATGGTGCCTTCGGCAGTGAAAGCACAGAGTCCTATCCACTGGACTGCCTGGTAATTCCCTGGCCAGTGTTGATAGAAGGAGTTAGTGTGGAGAGGCAGTAACTCACTGTGCTTGGAATGACTGCTCAGGGGAAAATTTTTACTGATTTCTATAGTTTAAATGGAGGGTAGGTTAATTTCCTTCCAAAGAGAAAGGTACAAAGTCTGTCAGAGTTAGTTCAAGCAAAGATATTCACTTTTTGATTTTTCAGTCCCTTCGAACCCCCTAATACCTGGTTCTAAGTTGGCAAGGCAGCAGTTAACAGTTTTTCTGCCCT
This sequence comes from Budorcas taxicolor, assembly GCF_023091745.1. Lineage (NCBI taxonomy): Eukaryota > Metazoa > Chordata > Mammalia > Artiodactyla > Bovidae > Budorcas > Budorcas taxicolor. Next base: position 161,446,113 of record NC_068910.1, read on the forward strand.
TTCGGGTCTTCTCCTCTTGCTGGTGGGGTATTAGTCTGAAGCTAAAATTTTTTTTTAGATTCTTGATTTGGTAATTTGTCCTTTTCTTCAATTGGAAAAATGTTCGCTCTTGCAGGTCACTTTCAAATATTAAAAAATCTACTTGTGTTCTAACATAATGTACAGCCTAATATTTATTATAATAGATATGTTTATTATTTCCTTACATACATTTCTAGGGTGCTAAAATCATTTACTTTTCTTCACCATTTCTTGAGAGTGGAATTCCTGCTTGATATTTATTAATCCTTTTCTTAATATATAAAATATAGGCAAACTTTAACCAAATATCTGGAAATTATCATGAGCTGTATTGGAACTCAAGTTTTTTAGTAGAAGTTTTTAGAGCTTTTATGAAATTAATCTAGTTTAAAAAATATGCTTGTTTGCAGATATTAATGAAGTATGTAGAAGGACTTAATGAAAGCCTAATTAGTCTGCTTAGATTGCCATTAAACAATACCGTAGACTAGGTAGCTTAAACGACAGAAATTGATCTTCTCACAGATCTGGAGGATGGAAAGCTCGGGATCAAAAGCTGGTGGCCTTTGGTCTTTGGTGAGTGCTTTCTCCCAGGCGTGCAGGTGGCTGCCACCTTGATGTCCTCACATGGTCTTCCTTCTGAGTGTGAGAAGAGGATAGCAAGTTTTCCTGTTGGGTCAGGGTCTTGCCCGTTGACCTCATTTAACCGTATATTACTTCCTTAGAGGCCCCATTACCAAATACAGTCACATAAAAAGTTAGGAATTGAACATATGAATTTTGGGGGACACAAACATTTGGACCATAGTTGGAACCCAGACTCAGCTAGGACTGTGGCTTCTTTTATACCCAGTGCTGCCCCTTAATAGCTAGGTGATTGCAGGCAAGTCACTTGACTATTGAAAGTTTCTTCACCTGAAATATATTGGATTCGTAGAATACCTATCTTACCTCATGGGGTTGTAGTAACTATGGAATGAAATGATATATTTAATAATTTACAATAATACAATTATTTACGATAATAAAAGGTTCTACTTTGTATGTAGACTACCTGACAATACTAAAGTGTTTGTTAAAATAAGAAAAGTTGACAAATGTCATATTCTCCTGAGCACTGAGACTTTTCTTATACAGAAGTATTGTTTAAGGTATCCTCACAGTTATTCTATAGTATATGTGCTTGTCAGTTGGATTTAGGACTAATATAAAATATAGAGACACATTCTGATGTCTGATCAAAGAAAAGTTTAATTTAGGTGAAAAGATAACTATTACTCCAGTGAATTACCAGCTCTAGAAAACAAAGTTTGCTTACTTGCTAGAGCACAGAGAGACTTTTTATTCCTGTGTATAGTCTCCATTGTATTTCAAGAATATGGTAAATCTTAATTATAACTTAAAAAATTGAAGTAAAGTGGGCCTTTGCTATTATGCTCACAAAACCTCTATTTCCTTAGCTGTAAAAGGGCAATAATAATACCTATTCCACAGGCATTTTGTAAGTACAAAAGAAAATTATGTGAAAGCATCTTAAGCCCCTCTGTGGAAAGGTACTCTATAGAAAGCCAAGATTATAGAGTGTTTACCAACACATTTATAAGGTGGTGACGTAAAATTTTCAGTCTTAGTTTGAAATGCTAGTCTAGTTACATGAAGAAATGCTAGTCTAGTTATATGAAGATTATTATCTAATTTCCATTTTGGTTTCAACAATGCTTGGGTATTTGTTAAACCTTCTAAATGCTTCTTTCTTGAGATGTTAATCAGATGTTAATTTCTTTAAAGAATCTCCAGAATTTTAAATAATAACCAAATGCAAAAAGATTGAAATAAGTTGTTAGAATTTTTTATAACGTTTTTGTCACAAATGTAGTTCAGTGTAAAAATAAAAGGCATTACAGTCTGAAATTAAGAAAAAATTTTGTCTTTAGGTATGTTTTAAATGTGATTGATACATGATATTAATATTAAGCAGTCTTTCCAGTTTATCTTCCAGTGAACCTAGTTTCCATTATTTAGATAGGATTTTATCAGCATCTCCCTCTATGTAAACATACGCACCAGTATACAGAAGAGGCATAATGATGTGGAAACCACTTAGTACTTGATTTTGCTAATTCTTATATATATGTGTGTATATATACACTTTTTTTCCTGTTATGAGTGACTCCCTTGTGGAAAGAACTGATGTTATTACTTACAGATTACTGTAGGGTTCTGTGAGTGTGGGGAAGAAGAGAAGTAAACCAAGATCCTTTATCTAGACAGCATGACTGACGGTATCATTTTTTCTGCAAGCAAAACTAGTGCTCTCCTAGATTTGGAATGGCCTCTGAAATTTCGTTTCACCATGGTTAAATTTCATTTAATCATGCTGTAGGAGTTACACACGTGTTTTGCTTAAATGAATTAACTTTTTATACAAAAATTTTCCTGGGTCAAATAGTACCAACTGTTTATCTTGGTTTAAATTTGGGAATTTATTTTGGAAGCTTTTTAAGTAATTGACTGTTAGCTGGAAGAATGTTTAGACATGGATTAAAAAGGATGCAGTCTTTATTTTATGATTTTAGTTACCATAATATAATATAAAGATATACTTGTTCAGTTATGCTCTTCTTGCCAAAGAATGATTCAAGTTGATACACTTTGTTAAAAGTCATTGGAAGTATTTGATGACCTTTAAAATTTAATAAGAATAAATCATGTATAAATTCAGATTTATATCAGTTGTTTTAGGCAGTTTTCTTTTGGAACTTATCACAGTGTCATTTATTTTATGAAATTATGTAGTTTTTCAAGGAAAAGTTGTCATTACATTTTCAAATCATTCAGAAGCCTCGTTACAGATTTCTGATGTGAAAACTTTCCTCCTCTAGATTTATTTTAAAATTTATGTAATGTAAAAAGACTAATTGTTATTTTTTTCTCTTGTAGCGTCATATCCTCCAATTCAGCCTCATCCTCTAATAAAACATCAGCAGATTCCTCTTCATTCACCACCTCCCAAAGTTTCCCATCATCAGCTGATACTACAACAGCAGCAACAACAAATTCAGCCAATCACACTTCAAAGTCCAACTCAAGACCCAGCGCCCTCCCAGCACTGTATACCACTCCAAAACCACGGCCTGCCTCCAGCTCCCAGTAGTGCCCAGTCACAGCATTGTTCACCAATTCAAAGTCATCCCCCTCCTCTAGCAATGTCTCCTAGCCAGTCACAGTCAGCACAGCAGTCTGTAGTGGTGTCTCCTCCTCCACCTCATTCACCAAGTCAGTCTCCTACTATAATTATTCATCCACAAGCACTTATTCAGCCACACCCTCTTGTGTCATCAGCTCTCCAGCCAGGGTCAAACTTGCAGCAGTCCACTGCTAATCAGGTGCAGTCTACAGCACAGCTGAATCTTCCATCCCACCTTCCACTTCCAGCTTCCCCTGTTGTACACATTGGTCCAGTTCAGCAGTCCACCTTGGTGTCCCCAGGTCAGCAGATTGTGTCTCCAACATCACACCAGCAATATTCAGCCCTGCAGTCCTCTCCAATCCCAATTGCAACCCCTCCACAGATGTCGACATCACCTCCAGCTCAGATTCCACCACTGCCCCTGCAGTCTATGCAGTCTTTACAAGTGCAGCCTGAAATTCTGTCCCAGGGTCAGGTTTTGGTGCAGAATGCTTTGGTGTCTGAAGAGGAGCTTCCAGCTGCAGAAGCTTTGGTCCAGTTGCCATTTCAGACTCTTCCTCCTCCACAGACTGTTGCGGTAAACCTACAAGTACAACCACCAGCACCCGTTGATCCACCAGTGGTAAGCCCTTGGAAGCTCTTTGACTTTCTTGCTGAACTGAAAGTAAACAGTTTTCTCCCACGTTGTGTTTTATCATTAGATCTAAATGCCTATGAATTTAAAAAGCTTGAAATTTCCATCTGTCAGTGTCTGACGTACGTGCTATATGGGCCAAAAAAAATGCCATTTGTTGTAGTATGGTTGCATGCTTGATAATTTGTGATGGTTATTAAAGTCCCTCGTTAATTTTATTACTATTTAAACAAATCCATCTGCTATCTTTACAGAGTTGATTTTTTTTCCCCAAGGGAATGCATTTGAACCAGTGTCATCTGCACAAAGTTTTTTCTCTTAAGGTGATTATCCTTCATAGATCCCTTTGTTGGCTTGTATGTTCTTAAACGTATGGTTTATCTAGCTAACCTTTTTGGTTGTATGCATTCTGCAGTTATAGGCCGTTATGGGGCTTTTGCATCAAGGTGGAGGTATGCTTGTATGATGTAATTTTTTGGTAAACTTATATTTTATAATTAAAATTTTGTAAAAAAAAAAAAGTTATTCTAGGAAAGAATCCAGCTTTGCAAAGAAACATTAACTGTAGTTCATCTTTTGTAACTTTCTTTGGTAACCATTTTTTGTAACATCTTTTGAATTGTAACTTCTGATTTTTAAATTTCTACTAAGGGAAAACATATACTTGAAATATTTCTCATTTAAAAAGCTAAAAAGGATGAGTTGAATACTGAGAATAAAAAAATTCATTGAGAGGAGTAAAAGTTTTGAATAACTGAGACTATGATGAAATTTATCAAAATAAACCTCTAAAAATGGCACATATTGCCCAGAAAGGAAAATTATTCTGTAAAAACATTTGTCTTTTAAACATTCTATAAAGGAATTTATAAAATAATTTATAATAAAATTGAAATAAGGTCTCTAAATGTTAGAATGATCAAATTTATAACTGAGGAAAACAATATTCCCAAAGGAGATTTATATCAAACCTCACTGAAGAGATCTTAACACTTAAATACAAATAACCATTAGCTCAGAAAGGAAAAGAGTTTCAAAGTTTGTTCCTTAGTGGACAACATTTTGATTCTCAGGATACAAATTTATACATTCTTCATTCTTGTCATTTTGACTGATAAGCATGAAGAGGTTGAATTCTGCTTTTATTCAGAACAGAACTTGGCAAAGCTAACAGTTGGCATCTAGAAATAAGTTTGCATTTCAGTATTTTCTTTTAATGGATTTTGAAGAGTTTACAATGGATAATGTAACATAAAAACACAGTCTTTAAGGTGTACAGTACCTTCAGAGAAATCAGATTTAATTTGAATTTATGTTCTCAATTTCTAGTTCAGTGGATTGGCTTTTAACAAGTGAAAAATAAAGTTCCTCTCTATGCCTTTTATTTTTCTAATTATTTTTGTTAGGGCAAATCTTGGAGGACTATTGGGGATAGAAATATCAAAAACAGAACACTTGCCTTAAATTAAAGCTAAAAATCTAAGATCTTGTTATTTTCTGCCCTCTATTAATTTTGTGTTTTTTCCTTAAAATTTATGTTACTTAATTTTTGGAATTTTTTTCATGAGAAGAGTAGTTTTCTTTGCTATCACTGCTGTGGTTATATTTGCTATATATGTTTCCATGTTACTTTTCTTTTACTTTTGAGTACCATAGCCTATTTATTACATTGCTGTATTTTTCTCTTACTACCTTTATCAAGTCTATGTTTTTACCATCAGATTTCTTCATGAGTTACTCATTCCTTCACAGTTTCCAGGTTTTTTCAAATGCTTAAAGGTAGAGAGATGTTTACTTCTAAAGAGAAATAATAGGTATCTACTTCTAAATAATAGATGTGAAACTTTCAAACATAAGTGTGAATTTTCAAAGTAAAATCAATATTTTTTTTTAAAGATTTTTCATTGATATTTGGGTATGATAAATAGGATATGATGAGTGTAGATAATTTAGAACTAATAAATGTTTTCCACAGTTTATTTAGGGAAGATGAGGCTGATGTACTTTGAGGTAAGTTTGGCAGCCATTGTTAGTTATAGAATAGTTATGAACTAAAGAGAAATTGTTTCCAAATGATCTTGTGAGCAAAACCTTCACTTCTTTGCTTTATTCAATCTTTTAGTTATTGTACTTATGTTTTTTATGTTGATGGTGCCAGGTGTCTGACCGGTCTGTTTTTGCCTACTTCTTTTATTCTTTATTTTGCCTTCACGTGGGAGATTTAGAATAAAGTATGTATAGTTAGGCTTACTTGTAAAGAATGAAAAGTATTTTATAGGATTGTTTGATGGATTATTTCAGAATATGGATTATTTCAGAATATGCTATTTGTATTTGTCTCTTTTAATCCTTTAAAACTCTTTTCCTGTTTTTTTAAAAATCAGAATTCTATGCATGATCTCCATGATCTTTGATTCCTTAAAAGCTATTGTAGTAGCTGTTTGAAAAACTTGTGACAGCATTAATATTAAAAAGTTTTCAGCACTTAAGGAAAAGATGCCCTTTGTAAGAAGAGTAATTATCTAATAAAGGAATGCTGCATAGAAAAACTGAACTAGTGTAGTTGATAAAACTGTTACTTGTATAATTACCTATGCATCAACATCCCCACCACTCTTCCAAATTAAGGTAATGACCACTGCAGCAGATGCCCCTCACTAGAAGTTTTTTTTGTTTTTACTTTAACCCCCAGGACTTTTTTTTGGATGACTTTCCTTATATTGGACATTATCATCATTTAAGAAAATTTATCATGAACAGATAATAGCAGCTATCATTCTTGCACTGTACAATAACCAACGACTGCTTTCACTACTGAGGATCCAAATACGAGGCAAGGACTCTCCTGGTGAAACAGGTTTTCAGATGCAGGGTTGAGAGCAAATAACTTTTAAAAAATGTTGCCTACTTAGTAGCTGATTCAGATCACAACTCTGAATATTATATTTATATAAAATTAGCAGTAACAATAGGAATTTAAAAATTTTAAAACAAAAGGGAAATTTTTTTCTTAATAGAGTTGAAAAATTAGGAGTTTTTTTGTTTTTGGTTTTTAAATTCTATTGCTGTTGTTAGATATGCCTTTGTAGGTAAAACTTCATAGTCCTTTTTCTCACACATGGTTTATGCTGGTTTCAGAAATCTTGATCATTTTTAATTTCAAATCATCAAACTTTTTCAATAGTTTGATTAAAAATGTTTTTAAGAATGTTACTGAAACTTTTTTGACGTTAGAAATATTAATCACTTTAGGTAAGTTATCTTAAAAACTCACTTTTATAAGCATAAGTAATAAGCTTTGTACATAAAAGAAGGGGGGTAAATTGCTTTGTGGCTTTGCTTTTAGTAACCTGTCTTTCAAAAACAATGGTTCAATAAAAATGAGGACAAATTAAAATACTTGTGTCAGTCTGTTACAAGTGGACATTGAAAATTCATCCTTAATTTTAATAAAAATCAATAGTAGGTTCCATATTTTTTGGTTATAAAGTTCCTTCTCAGAGTGCTTTTGAGTCTGTTTTCCTCAAGTATTGTCTTTACCATTGGATAACAAGGCAGAAATGTAAAAACTTGCTTCTGTAAGTATGGAACAATATTAAAGAAATACAAGTAATATGTCAAATGGCTTAGGATGGGGTGTGTGTGTGTGTGTGAGTGAGATTCCAGGGACAGATATTTTTTGTTTACTTGATAATTAGCTTATAAAAATTCATTAGATTCTTGAGTCGATTAGAAGATTAAAAATGTAATCACATACAATTTTGTAGGTTCTCAGGCATTACTTTTCAAAATTTGCTCTTTAATTTACATAAATACAGTGAAGAAGAGCTTGGGATATAGTCATTTAGGCAGTACATTTCTTTATATAATATGTGTCGTTCTGGAGATTCACCTAACATGCTTTGAAAAATATTAGTATCTGTTTTGATTTATGACAATTGAAAGTTAATAGAAATTTTATTAAACTCTCCAAATAGTTATTTGAGTGTATAAATTTAAAACATTTTTAAAAGTTAACAAAATTTAAAGTAATTCCTGATTCAACTATCACCTTTTGGGAAAACCTTAGTGATTTATAACTTAGGTACTGATCCACAACTTGCTTCCAGTGAAAAATATCATCAGGTATTATGAATCGTCAAGTATTATGAAAAACTTCATTTGAATGATTTTAAAGCTTCTCTTTCAATCGACCAAATAGTCATTTTGTCTTTTACATTTTAAAACACTTAGAATTTATTTTGTTAATTAAATTAGGAACACCTTATTAAATGTGTCTCACAGACATTTTTAGGCAGTGTGGTTTGTCGTCGTAGGTTTATCAAGTAGAAGATGTCTGTGAAGAAGAAATGCCAGAAGAGTCAGAAGACTGTGTCCGGATGGATAGGACGCCGCCGCCACCCACGCTGTCTCCAGCAGCTATAACTGTGGGGAGAGGAGAAGATTTGACTTCTGAACATCCCTTGTTAGGTGAGGAGGTGCCTAAATTTGGGGGAAATTTCTGTTAGACAAATGTTAGTAATGGAAAAAGTTCATTTTTTTTCCACCAGAGATGATCTTAAACTAATTTGTTATATAATAAATTGCAGCAAAACATAGATTAGAATTCAAGAGCTTTTTTTGATGAAAAACAATTAGAGCAATTGATGAGGAACTGCCCAAATCAAAAACACGTTTGTCTTTGAAGTTGTAGTTGTACAGATGTGTTTCATATGCTCTTTCAGATTTATTTGTCAAGCTATTTCTAGCATAAAAATTAGAACAAGGCAAAGTTTATTAGAAAATTTCAGTTACACTGTCCAAAAATCACAAAGCATTTGAAGTTATGTCTGACATTCCTCATAATTTCTTGTGATTCAGATTGAGTAAATGCTTTTAAAAGTGTTGGTTTCTGGATAGTACTTAAATTAAGCTACTCTGATTCTTACTAGAGACATGGATTAAAACATTCCTAACACCTTCAAATTCTTATTCACTACTTTAGAACTACTTATGAGTTCAAGTTAATCCTCTCTGTTCTCTGCACATTATCAAAGTGACTGTGAATCCTAGCTACTTCACTAAAACATTATGATGTATAGCCCAGTATCTAAGTCCTAAAACAGATATATTCTGGGTTAGGAGTTTTTTTTTTTTTAATTTTGAATATTTTATTTAGATCAGGGCGTGGCAAATGGTAGGTCACGCTTCAGATCTTTCTGCTACATGTTTTGGTATGGCGCACGAGCCAAGGATAGTTCTAAAATTTTTAAACGTTCGGAAAAAAAAAATCAAAGAGTTAATTCATGTCATGTGAAGATTATGTGAAATTCAAATTTCATTGTCCATAAATAAAATTCTGTGCAACGTAGCCACATTCATTTGTTCAGATGTTATCTATGGCTACCTTTATACTACTACAGCAGAGAGGGGTCATTGCAGAGAACATATGTCTTTTATAAAAATGTTTACTGACCCCTCACCCAGATAATGCTAATCTTGATTCAGGCTTTGTTGTAAGTATTCTGTCCTGTTGAATATCTGATCACCTTCATGATCATGTTTAGTTGAGAGGAACCAATGTTATCAGGCACGGAAACAAACTATAATGGGGCACTTACTTAGCCTCTCCTTCTTCAGCATGCCACATCTCTAACCCTTCTCTTCTTTCTAGCTTTTATTTCTTACTGCCAATGTGAATCTCCAGAAAGCAAGGAGCTAGAAAACCAATTTTACTCCAACTTTTTCTCCTTCCTGAAAAACAAAAAACATTTAGTCAATAAAATTATGAAAAATATTTAAGACAAATTCAGTATCATTGCCTTTGCTTATTCAAAATAATACCTCAAAAGACAGATCTAAGGAAACTTACCTATAGTACTAAATCTTTGTAGTTTTTGTATACTGAAAATGGATTCATGTTGCTGCAGATCTCTTGGGAGTTTTTATTTAAAGGCAGAAATATATATTTCACTGGATACTAACCCTGCATTGTGACTGTGATTCAGTTGCCTAATAAGCATTACTAATGGTACTCAAGAAAATTTAAATACTTTGGAAGTATTGAATCTCAACAATATCTTCACATTATTTCCTTAGAAATATAATCTGAGATCCTGCCAGACATATTCCTCTGGCTAAATTGCCTCAGTAAACTATAAATTTTTGAATCTTCCTTTAATTTTCTTCATGCTTAACTACTTTTCTGTAGTATATGAGAGGGAAAAGCAAGTACAGATTGCTCATCAAATCATATAATAAACTAACCTATAAAAATAGAGGGACTTGTTTCCACCAGGATTGAGTCTTCATAAGTCTTTAAGAATTCTTAAAGCATCCATAAAGGACTTCCCTGGTGGTACAGTGGACAAGAATCCACCTGCCAGTGTAGGAGACACGGGTTCCATCCCTAATCCAGGAAGATTCCACGTACGGTGGAGCAGCTGAGCCTGTGCACCACAGCTGCTGAGGCTGGACTCTAGAGACTGTGAGCCACAACTCATGAAGCCTCGCACCTAGAGTCTGTGCTTCGCAGTAAGAGAAGCCACCGCAATGAAAACTGGCACTCACCACAACTAGAGAAGGCCACGCAAAGCAGCAAAGGCCCAGTGCAGCCAAAAATAAGTAAATTAAAAGCATCTATAAAAAAGTAGAACAAACTCATTGGTTTCACCCAGGAAATGAAACTACAAACAGGCAGAGTAACTTGTGGCAAAGTCTTTATCTGTTAACTTGGGGTTTCTCAATTCACAGTTGTCTTAAATCTAGAGAGGATAATAATTGCGTTTGTTCTACTGTGTTGTGCTTTTTATTTTAACAGCTGATTATGAACTGGCATGTAAACATTCTTCATAAAGTCAGTAACTCATAAGTTTTCAACAAAACTTAGGTCTATTTGTATATATGATCCAAAAATCAGTTAGAACATATATACCAAGCAGTATTTTCTGAAAAAAACCATTATACTTAATGCAGTATCTATACACCTGTAAGGGGACATTACATTTTTCTTGTTTTTCAGCTTTCCATAGATTTGTATTTCCCTTCCAACAGAAAAGTTGCTTTCCAGTTCCTGTTCAGAATTATCTTTTATCCCTTTTACTCTAGGAGTGTATGTGAAAATTAGGTATGTGGGATAGGATTTTTATGGAGTTTTTCAGTCTTGTAATACATGTGTACAATTGTATATTTGTTCCTGGAAATAAGCAAATCAGTATTTCCTGCTGACTTTTAGTTTTTAATGAGGGATTGTGTGACTTTAAATAGGTTTTCTAGTACAGTTTATCCTGGTGGATTATTTGGTGGAACAAGGTTAATTTATGGATATAATATTGCTGTGATAAATAAGCTATATAGTAATATTAATTACATCAAAGTTACTAGGTGTGAACCATTAGCTTTTCCTTTTCTGACACTACCAGTTATCACTGCACTGTTTCATTAGTGGAAATTTTTATCTGTTTGTCTTTGGCTGTGCTGGTTCTTCATTGCTGTGTGTGGGCTTCCTCTAGTTGTGGCGAGTGGGGGCTACTCTTCTTTGTGTTACAAGGACTTCTCTTTGCAGTGGCTTCTCTTGTTGCAGAGCATTGACCAAGATGCTCAGGCTCAGCAGTTGTGGTGCACAGGCTTAGTTGCCCTGCAGCATGTGGGGTCTTTCTGGGCCAGGGATCAAACCTGTGTCCCCAACAATGGCAGGTGGATTTTTAACCACTGGACCACCAAAGAAGCCTCTGAAATTTTTATTTGATAGGGATTTTTCTTTCTTCTGTACCTAACTGGGCTATGTTTGACCATCTTTGATAGTGATATCAATTCTTTTCATACTTAATGGTGGAGAGGAGTTACCATAGGAGTTAAAAGCATTGTCTGTGTTAGTAACCCAGCTCTACTACTTACTAGCTACATGTCTTTAGGCAAGTTAATCTTTTTTTTTTTTTTCCTCCACATCTATAAATGGAGATAATAACAGTACTTACCCATAGGCTTGGAGAAGGAAATGGCAACCCACTCCAGTATTCTTGCCTAGAGAATCCCGTGGACAGAGGAGCCTGGTGGGCTGCTATCCATGGAGTCGCACAGAGTCAGACACGACTGAAACGACTTAGCATGCATGCATGCATTGGAGAAGGAAATGGCAACCCACTCCAGTGTTCTTGCTTGGAGAATCCCAGGGACAGAGGAGCCCGGTGGGCTGCCGTCTATGGGGTCGCACAGAGTCAGACATGACTGAAGTGACTTAGCAGCAGCACCCATAAGGCTAGCTAGGATTAAATGTGTTACAACGTGTAAAGACATTTATACATGTAAGTGCTGGCACATAAGTGCTCAGTAAATAGTGGTATTATCTTTACCACATGCCCCTTTTTTTTGTTGTTGTTACTTCTCTCAGCCATCTTGTACTCACTGGTATTCCTGGCTATCACCTGGTTCCATCTCTCCACTTTGGTACAGCTTAGTAAAGGTTCAGTGCTAACAAATGGGTAGGTAAAGTCTCTGTCGTAGGCTATGGATCTGTCTTATTGTGGTCGTCGGAGCTTGCCTGGGAAAAATCAAAGTGAACTAGCCCAGCATTTTGCAATTGCCTGGTACTGCAGTGTTCCTACAAAGTGACATGTACAGTGTCATTGAAGATTTGTTAAAAATAGCAACAGCAAAGAACATTTGTGCATGGTTGTGGATTACTTGAAATAAAGGTAATGCCCTGTATATTTTATTATAATTTCTATTTATTCTATCAATTTCATGATCTTTTTTTCTTAAGCATATTCTCCCCTCCCTAGTACCATTTGGAATATATGAATAGAAACATAGGAAATTTAATAACTGTAGCTTAAAATTTTAAAAAATTTAAAAATAATTGTTCATAAGTTGACATTCTAAAACATTTTCATGTCTTATCAGACAGTTCTTTTTAACCAGAGTTGGAATGCTAACTTTGAGCAAGTTGTTGCCTTCCGCTGTAAATGGGGATAGGAGTACATATCTCATAAGGTTATTGTGGAGATTTCCAGGTAGTGCTACTGGTAAGGAACCCACCTGCCACTGCAGGAGACACAAGAGGTACAGGTTCGATCCCTGGCTTGGGAAGATCCCCTGGAGGAGGAAATGGCAACCCACTCTGTTATTCTTAGCTGGAGAATCCCATGGACAGAGAAGCCTGGTGGGCTACAGTCCGTAGGGTCTCAAAGAGTCAGATACTACTGAAGCGACTTAGCATGAATTGTGGAGAGATGAGATAATAAATATAAGGGTCTCAGAATTTTGTTTTAAAACATAAGACATTAAACTGTTACTGTTATTAATGTTCTCCAGTTTTCTTTCATATTTGCCTGGGCAGAATGGTACAGATTTAAAAAGTGACTTTTTTTTTTTTTTTTTCCAGAGCAAGTAGAATTACCTGCAGTGGCATCAGTCAGTGCTTCAGTAATTAAATCTCCTTCAGATCCTTCACATGTTTCTGTTCCTCCACCTCCGCTCTTACTTCCAGCTGCTACCACAAGAAGTAATAGTACATCTATGCCCAGTAGCGTACCTAGTGTTGAAAACAAACCTCCACAGGCTATTGTAAAGCCACAGATCTTGACCCATGTTATTGAAGGTTTTGTGATTCAGGAGGGATTGGAGCCATTTCCTGTAAGTAGCAAGCAAATTTGCATTTTCAAAATTATTCACGTAGCATAATTTTAAAATGTATGATCTATTGGTCTCTAATGTATTTTCTCTAATAAAAAGCTTACTTCAAAAGTTATTAATCTCCCTGGAGAGGGAAATGGCAGTGCACTCCAGTATTCTTGCCTGGGAAATCCCATGGACAGAGGAGCCTGGAGGGCCACAGACCATGGGGTCAAAAAAAAAAAAAGAGAATTTCTTTCTGTCTATTCTTTGTATATTTCCATATATATCAATAGTTCAAGAATTTTATGCTAGCTATTTAGATGTATAAGATGGAAGCAAACAGTTTCAGGGTATAAGGATATTAGTTAAATAATTTTTAGAGAAGGCAATTAGATGTTCACTCTGAAGGAAACTTTCAATTTTTCCCCTTTAAGGGGATTGAAATGACACGAGAAGTGCATTATTTTCTTTTAAAATGTGTTTCTTGTATAATGTGATACTTGAGAACTTTAACTTGGATACAGAAAATAGTAACTTCCAATGATCTTATTCATCTGAAGTTATCCAGTTGATGGTTTTTAATTAGCAAATATATTTTCTCATTTTTTAAATCTAAGGCTTCAATCAGATTTTATAAATGCTTCAAAATGTACACATCAGAATTGAGATGCTGTATCCTATCACTAAAAGTAATTTGATTTGAGACTAGCTATACGTTACAGCTACGTTAGCTACATTACATGTTGTGTTTAGAAATGAACATTTTTCCTTAGGAAATATACCAAGACAAATGGCCAAAATCAAAGCCCCAAACAAAGACACGAGAAAACAAAATTAAGTATTTTGAAGCCCTTTGAAGCATCTGATTTTTCAGATTCATAGGTAGGGCATTATAACTGCACAGTGATAGTTGACTATAGCCAGTTGCCTTTGTTTTCAGTTTACTGTGTGTAGGATCTAAGAACCAAAACTGGGATCTAAGAACCTCTGATATAATGAGTGGAGAAACAGTCTTTTCTCCCTGTTCTCAGAGATTGGATCCTGGCTCTGCCATATACTGAATGTGTAATCTTTGTCAGGCCACTCAACCTTTTTGAAATTCATTTGCTCATACAGCAAATGGAGATGATACTTTGCTCTTACGGTTACTGTGAAGACTAAATGTTTGTAACTGTTCTATGTAGTAATATGTATTATTTTTTCACTGAAAATTTGGAAAATGTACAGAGCAAATAGTAATACCACAAAATGTATTTTAATATATATATTTTCGTATGATCAGGACTATAATTGTATATGTAGTTCAGATTCCCTTTCTTTTGATTACAAAATTTTTTGACCACACCTTTCTTCTTACCTCTTGTGAGATCTTAGTTCCCCAACCAGAGACTGAACTTGGGTCCTTGGCATTGAAAGTGCAGTATCCTAACCACTGGACTGCCAGGGAATTCCTTACAGATCAGCTTCTTTTGCTTAGTGTAGCTTGAACATTTATTTTCTCATTTGATTAATAGTACTTTGGAAACCTTTTGAAAGGTTACCTAATATTTCACTTTCTGGACAGTCATAATTTATATAATCCTTCAGTTACAGTTGCTCCTTCCCCCCCACCTCCCGCCCCAAATATCCACAGGTTTCAGACTGGGGAGTCAACCCAATTGTAGATCAAGAATCTAGAAAAAAAAGAAATCTAGAAAATTCCAAATAGTAAAACTTGAATTGATCATGCACAGGCAGCTATTTACTTCATATTTACATTGTTTTCGATATTATCAGTAATCTAGAGATGATTTAAAGGGCTTCCCTGTGACTCAAGTGGTAAAGAATTTGCCTGCAATGCAGGGGACTTGGGTTCAATCCCTGGGTTGGAAAGATCCCTTGGAGAAGGAAATGGCAACCCATTCCAGTATTCTTGCTGATTTAAACCACACGGCACAATGCATAGGTTATATGCAAATAACGCTCCATTTATACATAAGGGACTTGAGCATCTGTGTTTTTTTGTACCCTGTGGAGTCCTGGAATCAATCCCCTGCAGATACTGAGGGACATCTATACTGTTGGACATTTAGGTTTCCATTTTTTTTGCTGTTCAAAGGAATATTCTTGTATGTAAATTATCCACATTTGAAATATTATTTCTTTAGCATAAATTCCCAGAAGTATAGGTATTAGATCACATTACATATGTATTCATAAGACTCTTGATATATATTGGCAAATCATTTTCTGGAAGAGTATTTAAATTTATTCATATACCCTAAGTGTATACTCTCATCAGCACTCAATAGTGGTTTTTTCAGCAATAATTTCCACTGTTTTTATTTGAGACATAATTATATATACAAACTGAAATAAACACAATTTAAAAGGTTATGGGTTGAGAATTCCCTGGTGATCCAGTGGCTAGGACTTGGTGCTTTCACTGCAGGGGCGTTCAATCCCTGCAAACGAGGCCCAATAAAAAGTTTATGGGTGATTATTCTCCAGGGTAACATGTAAAAAGTTCCAATAAGCTGCTGTTCACTATGTATGAAAAATGATGGAGACTTGACCAGCATTCTCAAATAGAATCAAAGGTTCTGTTTTTTAAGATTAGCTGAGGGTTCCCTAGTAAATCAGTAAATACTTTTGTTGTAGATTATTTTTGCTGAAAGCATTTCTAAAGTAAGTAGTTTTCATGACTTAAATTGGTGTACTGAACATAAGTGACTATATTTTTGTTGATTTTGGATGTTAATGTTTGAGGAATTTTCCATTTCTATTTGTGATTAAAATAGGTTACTTAACTAGGAGTCAGGAGACTTGAGTTCTAGTCCTGTTTCTGCTGTTACCAAGAAATCACCTGCACACTTTGAATATTAGTTCCCTTATCTTAAAATACAGTAATGATCTATCCTGAGGAAAGAATCCTATAAATAAAAAGTTTTGTACATGAAAAATCAATCTTAAAGGTTGTTGCAGAAGAAGGTAAAGGTAATTATAATCACAATTTATTACTGATTTTTTTAAAAGATTTTTTTTAGCCTACCCACCTAAACAAAGACCCTTGGTTCCATTTGACTGAGACTTTGGTCATACTGCTCATGAGCTGTGATATAAAGTGTTTAGGCAACCTGAACATAACCTTTTCTCAAGAAGTAAATGAATGGATCTGATTATTGTACAAGTAAATTATCACAGATCCTATTAATTTCAAGAGACTTTTAAACTAAATTATTTCTGAAGGTCTTTAAAAAGATCGTTTCATTTTGTTCTGTCTTTTAAAGGTGAGTCGTTCATCTTTGCTTATTGAACAGCCTGTGAAAAGAAGGCCTGTTTTGGATAATCAGGTGATAAATTCTGTGTGTGTTCAGCCAGAGCTACAGAATAATGCAAAGCATGCAGATAATTCATCTGACACAGAGATGGAAGACATGATTGCTGAAGGTTTGTGGATTTTTGTTTAAGATACTCTTTAACTTTGGCATTTATTACTTGAATCAGAACATGGATTTTTATCATACACAGATTTTTCCCTTGGAAGTATTTACTTTTATTCTCATATAATGCATTATTTGACTAAAATAATGGGAACTCGAACCAGACTCTTAATGACCATTTAATTAAAATAACAAGATTGGTGTTAATTTTTATAATACCAGTTTGACCTTTGAAGGAGTGTGAGTGGGAAAATTTCTGTTATATATGAAACCAGTTCAAAATTTTAGGATCAAAACAACCAATCTTCTTCTTTAAATAGACTTTATTAAATGACTATTTTACTGAGCTTGTTTAAAAATTTAGAGCTTCCAGGTTGTTTGGTTTTAGATTTTATGTATTCTTATGTTTGATATCAGGTGGGTATTAACAGTTGTGTTAAGTCTTCAATCAAAAGATGATTAAATTTGTTCAAGGAGGAAAATACCACTAAATCTTCTTAGTGTCCAAGAATCTTTTTTTTTAATAGGCCTTGTTCTACCAGTGAATATTTCATTAAAGTTAAAGTGGTATGCAAAATGACTTCAGGAAAACAAACACAAATGCAAAAATGATGTTTTTTATTGATTCTGATCATGGCTCTGCAGTAGATACTGTTCAATTAAATAGCATGTAGTATGGTCGGGGCTCTACAATTGTGAATTAATTAACATCTGTGTCTAAGTAATTATCCTCAAAATATTAGTGTATTTCATCTAAATTTATTCACTTTGCAAATGTTTACTGAATATGTACTGTGAGCCTGTACTTTGCTGAATTAAGTGAAATAGCATGCTCGTAAGCAAAATAGATATTGACTTGGCTCACAGTTTTCCTAATTAAGAGGAAGGCATCTCTGTCATTATTGGTAATATACGGACTGTTGCAATGTTTTTATCACTGTTTTACTTGTTATTTGAATAGCAAAGAACTGATAGTGTAAAATTTTTTACTGCTAACTTATGTTGAGTTCAGTTTGATTTTTTTATTTAAAAGAATGTTAAATGTGAAAAACTTCAAACATACTTAAAATTAGAGCTGTATAATGAATCTCAGCTCACCCAGACTCAATATTATTACCCAGTTTTAAACATTATTTTGCGAAGTTAGCTTCATGCAACCCTTTGTTTTTTTCCTCCTACATTCCCCGTTCTCTTTTTCTCTATCACTTTTTCTCTTTCCCTTTTCTTCCTCTGTTTAAAAACAAATCATAGTTCTTGTTTTTTACTAGTACATACTTCAGTGTGCATCTATAAAATGTACATTTTAATGCTTTGTTACCCAAAACAATGTTAATAATAATTCTTTGTCATCTAGTACCTGGTTCATATTCAAATTTCCTCAATTGTTTATAATTACTTAAATAGTGTAAATGTCCTTTTATAGTTATTTTGTTCAAATCAGGGTTCAGAAAGTGCCCGGTGGTGGTTTAGGAGTAAAGAGGTAATCACTCAGTTGTGTCCGACTCATTGCAACCCCATGGACTGTCTGTCCAGACTCCTCTGTCCATGGGATTCTCCAGGCAAGAATATTGGAGTGGTTGCCATTCCCTTCTCCAGGGGATCTTCTACACCCAGGGACTGAAACTGGGTTTCCTGTGTCACAGGCAGGATTCTTTACCAACTGACACCAGGGAAGCCCTTTGTTGTTAGGAATTTAATTTCATTGAATTCCTACATACTTGCTTTTATTATAGTTACGCATACTATTTATCTGAGAATTTTTCATTTGAGGTGAAGAGTAGTAAAGACAAATGTACAGGGATTTTTTTTTCTTGCCTATGTAAGTGTATAAACAAAAGTTTTCTAGGTTAATAAGCTATATAATGTGCCCTCTTATGTGCGCATATTGGAGAAAAATGGAAAACTGCCTAGGAAACTTCACAGCATACTTTGTGATGCTCATGGTTTATAATATAATACGTATAAAACATACGGTGGACTGTGCTAGAACATCAAGGAGCTTTTGATCTAGTTCAGTTCAGTCGCTCAGTCATGTCTGACTCTCTGCGACCCCATGAATCGCAGCACGCCAGGCCTCCCTGTCCATCACCAACTCCCGGAGTTCACTCAGATTCACGTCCATCGAGTCTGTGATGCCATCCAGCCATCTCATCCTCGGTCATCCCCTTCTCCTCCTGCCCCCAATCCCTCCCAGCATCAGAGTCTTTTCCAATGAGTCAGCTCTTCGCATGAGGTGGCCAAAGTACTGGAGTTTCAGCTTTAGCATCATTCCTTCCAAAGAAATCCCAGAGCTGATCTTCAGAATGGACTGGTTGGATCTCCTTGCAGTCGATCTAGTAGGAAGTAGCAATCTCTACAACAGAAAGATAACTAAGAAGCAGCATATGCTAGGTATTAAGTGAATTATATAGACAGTAAGAACATGGCACTGTAAAGCTGGATGATATTAATGCCAGACTGGTGAGTTTTCTGTGAAGAGGGGTTTGATTTGGGTCTTGGCTGATAAAGCATAGATTTAAGATAACAGAAAGAACCTCTCAGGTTAGCATACCACGAATAAACGCACAGAAGATGTGCAAGTGCTCAGTAACTTTAGGAGGGGGCAGTGAAGAGTAGGCAGTTGGGTTAGAGAAGATAGTGGGCAGTAAGGCAGAGCCAGATTCTAGCGTATCTTGAGATTCGATTATGGAGTTAGGAGTTATTTTGCTGTCAAGAGGATGATTACTGAAAATTTTTAGGCAGGTGACATGAAAAAATGTTTTTGAAACTGCTGGTCATGTTGGATGAATAGTAGAGGTTTGGCATATAATTGATACTTGTAGTCACGGTGGGAAGGGAAAGGAAAGAATTGATGGCAGACAAGGCAAAGGGTAGTTTTAACGAACAGGATACCAGAGTAAGGAAAAGGAAGGTTTAAAGATGATTAATCTTTGCAATGAATAATAAATAAGCCATAGAAATCTAATGCACAGTATAATGAATATTGACAATATTGTACTATAATCATCAGTCTAACTTAAGCTAAAACTTAATTATCCCAATGACTAAAAAGATAAAAATGTAATGTGATAGAAATGTTCAGAATTTCTACTGAGCCAGTCATTTGTATAAATGTATCAAATTAACGTCTTGTACACCTAAAGTTTACATAGTATTATATGTTAACTGTGGATTAAAAAAGATGAATCTATTTCATAGTGGAGATACATTTACTGAAAATGTATCAGTTTTTAAAATACTTCATAATTTCCCATGGTAATTTTATTAAGTATTTCTGATGGGAAGTACTAGAGGGTGAAATGGTGGGGTCATTTATTTAGTGGCTTTGGCTTTATGAGTGTATGCCATTTAATTCAGTATAAAAAACTTAATGTAATGATTATTCTTTTTTTAAAGGATAAACTGTATCTGTTTGGACTGGTTGTATAACCAGAATCTCCATCTAAAATGTGATTTATCAAAATGTCTGATGTCTTCCCTGGTAAATCATCATGCTGATGATGGTTTCTGTCTCATTGCCTTCTTACTGCTGATCATCACATGATCTCAAGTCTTCAGGAAAACTGAAAAGTAATTCCTCTTTGCACAAAAAAAATTGGGGATCTTTATTAGTTAGGATATGTGTTTGGCCACTCCATTAGACACCCAGAGTAATACCTGGTTAAATGAGCTGACACTAGGGAATTGCCAGCTGTTTCTGTATAGAATCCCATCTTTATTATCTCAAGCAGTAGTTTTTTGAAACTTACTTGGCTCTGTAATTTTTTATCTACAAATGTGAAAAAGTAGCCTTGGTAACATTCCCAAATTTGTTGAAATTCTGACCAAAATTAGAACTGGACTTGTTTGAATCTGTTAATGTTCCTCTCATCTTTATGAGAAATAAAACTGATGAAACTTTTTGTCAGGTTGTTAACCCTTAGACCATACCTGTTTGGGATCTTGCGTCTCTCCTCAGCAAAAACATTTCCTTTTCCTTCATAAGGTTGCCTAACCTATTATCAAGTGTTGCATATTTTTATGTTAATTAATTAAAGGTTTTGAAATAAAGCTTTCAGTAGAGTCAAAATGAAACGGCCCAAAGAATGGGTTCTTTGGGGCTGGATTGGTGGTCAGATGAGAGGTTCTGTATCTAGTACAGGCTTTTCAAGGTCAGATCTGGTTATAGGCATGACAAGCTAGAAACAGTACTCCTGGAAGTTATCACACTAGGTCCCAGGAATGTGTTGTGGGGCAGAGCTGTGTGAAAGCCATCTCTGGGTCATTGGAAGAAACAGTTTTTACTTGACTTGGTTTGAGACTCTTTGTTCCTCATTGGCACTAAATAGAGGAGTTGCTTATGAAGATAGTCCTGAGAATTTCTTTGAGATGATCATTTGCTAGTTTATGACTTGATTGGTCATGACAGTGTCTTTGGATGTCCCTTGACACTTCAAATATTTCACAGTGTGTTTTTGCTGCCTTCACTTAATTTAGGATTTTGCCATTTGCTTCTCCAGTAACACTGGGATAAAACGATCCTTGAACGTATGAGTGCATGTTCACGTCTACATTTCAGAGTCCCTTTCTTCATCTTAACAAGTCTTGGTTAAGTGAATAATATAGAAAAGCACATAAAGAGCTCATAGCTAAAAGCTTTAGTTAGAGTTCCTTTTTTTGGTATATTTTATGACTCAGCATAGGAATTATGCTGATGCATGAAAATAGTAAAATAGGGTGATTTAAAGAACTAAACAGTTTTCATTGAAGTGTTTACTTGTTATAGGTCTTGGTACTCCTAATTCTTACGTGGAATATAGGAAGTGGACCTGTCACTTTTTTATGCTTGATACCTGTTAGGCATTCATGTAATCTTCACTGCATTTCTTTGGGGAAGGTATCATAAGCCCCGTTTTACAGATGAGAAAACTGTGGGTCTTGAAGATTAAGTTGCTTGTTTATAGGTGACTGCTGCTGGATACTTGAGGATGTAGGTGGGAAGTTTCTTTAGGTCCTGTGGTATGACTCAAAGAAAGTTATGGATACAGAGGTAGAGGAAGGACATTCTTAATTAACAGAGAGCACCCTGACAAAAAAAGAGCAGAGGTTAGAAATTATAAAACTATTGATGATTTTGAAGGTAAATGTAAATTATTTTAATATAACTAAAAGGGACTTTTATAATTAGATAAATACATCTTTATATATTCTGTTGTACACTGTAGATCTTAGAGAGTGTTAACTATTTTAAATGCTTCCCTGAAATCAGACATCAAAGTCTTCTTTTTGGAGTCCTCATTTTCTCCAGGTAGAATTGTGTTCTTTGCTATGTATATTATACATAGCACAATGTATCAAAATTCATATACTATGTAATACTTTTTGGAAGGTAGTGACTTTATTTGCACATTTTATGTAGGTTGGATTCTTTGCAAATCAACCTTTAAAAAGGTATTATTTATTTATATAGAGAAAACTCCGTAAGATTTTTATGCAGGAGCTGGAGGGAATTGGTGGAAGTGGTTGTTTTGGGGGGCTTTGCCTTGCCAAAGTGGCTGTGGATTGAAAAGTTAAGACCATTCCTTTTAAGTCTCCTGTAGGGTCTGAACACTAGCAGCATCTGACCAAAGTAGAAGCTAAAAGAAAATTTGCCACAATTAAGTTTTTGGAATTTTTTTCGTTGTTTTTTTCTTTTTTAGAGACATTAGAAGAAATGGACAGTGAGTTGCTCAAGTGTGAATTCTGTGGAAAGATGGGGTATGCTAATGAATTTCTTCGGTCAAAACGATTCTGCACTATGTCATGTGCCAAAAGGTATTTCTGTTCTCAAGTTTCCTAGAGTACAAGGTAAAAACTGCTGTAACAAAACTAAAAAACGTGCAGCGTTTACCATTAGTCACAATTAGGTACTGTAGAAGAATAATATCAAATAGACATTATCTGGAGCTACTTTGCTATTTAGTTGTTAAATTTTACTTGGCGAAAACTGTATTCATAACACATATAGCATAATCTAATGACATATAGCATAATCTAATATTGAAGTAGCAATCTCCAGGTGGTAAGAATATGGTTAGGAGAATCCCTCCTGTGAATACACTGCTAGTCCTTTGTTTTAACAATATTGAAATACCTGGATTTACTTTGTTATATTTTAAAATGTTTCATTTCTTTTAACCATATCCTGTTTATTTTAGGGTTTAAAGTGGGACATCTGTAGCATAAATTCTCCACATTGTTATATTACTTGATAACAAAAATGCCTGTCTTTTCTAAAGGTTTTTTCAGTAATATTATAGGTAAATAGTACTACTGTCAAAAAGCCTTTTTAGTATCTTCATTGATCTAGTCACAAATTTAGTTTAAAGAAAGCCTCTCTAATTCTGTTAATAAATCCTAATACAGGTATTTCCCACTGAAGGTAAAGTGTTAATGAATCCTAATACAGGTATTTCCCACTGAAGGTAAAGTGTGTACACAGTTTATTTTGAACCTTGTTCTGTATTCCAAAAGTTATTTTCTCAAAGAATTTAAGATCTTAAAGATACATCTACGGAATTTCTTTGGAGAAGGCAATGGTAACCCACTCCAGTATGCTTGCCTGGAAAATCCCATGGATGGAGGAGCCTGGTGGGCTGCAGTCCATGGGGTTGCAAAGAGTCAGACACAACTGAGCAACTTCACTTTCACTTTTCACTTTCATGCATTGGAGAAGGAAATGGCAGCCCACTCCAGTGTTCTTGCCTGGAGAATCCCAGGGACGGCGGAGCCTGGTGCGCTGCCGTCTATGGGGTCGCACAGAGTCGGGCACGACTGAAGCAACTTAGCAGCAGCAGCAGGGAATTTCTTGCTCCCTAAATAAATCCATTATTTAGTATGGTGCACCTAAAATATATTTAGTAAAACTTAATAAGCAGAAGTATTTTCTTCTGAAAATGAGTTAGTGGTTTTTCATTTGTCAATCTGTTATTCAGATATTCTTTCATGTTATTTTGATAGTCCTAATCAAATTATGTAACTCCTATTTTGTTTGCATATACCACAAGAAAGAATAGTGGCTCTCTGATTCAAAGGGATGAAAAACTGAGAGAGGAGGATTGCCTTTCAGAATATTTTAAACTTCTTAACTATTCAGAAATATTTCAGGACAGTTAACACACTACCATCACTCTTCTCCCAGAGATGATGGTTGAGTTGTCAGGTAGTATACCTTTAGGTGGAGCTCTTTAGAGGCTTAGAGGTCCTAAGGTAGGAAAATACAGAGGAGAGAAGAGTAAGGAGGGGAGGATAAGTTAGGCCAGGTAGGAAAGGCTGTTTGCATTTATGCCTAGCTGTCTTTTTTCGCTGTCTCAGTATTTAGGGACTAAACAGCGAATGTGAAGTTAGTCTCCCTTCTCTCTTCTTTAGTCAGTTGGGAAAGAAGTTTGTTAGTTGATATAAATGCAAATCAGGGACCTTTAGAGCTGAGCCCACAGATGAGCATATTGAACACAGAAGGAGCTTGTTTAATTGTTTCAGGGTAAAATGAAGGTGACCATCAGGACACTCTTCTTTTTTATATTTTTAGGGGAAAAATAGCCTATTTACTCTCATAGTACTTCTTACTTCCACCTCATTGATATTTTCATAAACATAAGTGAGGGAATTTTCTTTTGGTAAAACAGTTTTCAATAGCAAAGTTAACTGGGATTTATTCTTGTCATTTCCCTGAAAAATCATCTTAGAGCAAAAAAGTTTCAAAAAGAACTTTGAAGATAAGAAATTACAACAGCAATTTTATGTGTAAAAAAGGAGGAGCTATGAAATTTGCTTATTAGATGATCTCTTTTCACTCTTCTTTCTAGGGAAGGAGTCAGAGGACTATACCCAGGCTGAGTCCTTTCTGTAGCCTGTTTTTGTATGGCCCCTGAACTAAGGATAGTATTTAAATTTTTAGGTGGTTAAAAAAGAATCAGAAGAATATTTTGTGACACATGAAAATTAATAAAATTCAGTTTAATTGTCACTGTATGTAATGTATTGCTCAGTCATGACTGAGCGTGTTTGTGACTGCATGGACTGTAGCTCTCCAGGCTCCTCTACCATGGGACTGCCCAGGCAAGAATATTGGAGTGGGTAGCCATGCCTTTCTCCAGGCAATCTTCCCCACCCAGAGTAAACCCAATTCTCCTGCATTGCAGGCAGATTCTTTACCATCTGAGCCACCAGGAAGGCCCCAAGTGTCACTGAGTAAAGTTTTATGGGAACACATCTATTCTCATTCATTACTGTCTGTGGCTGCTTTTATGTTACAATCACAGAGTTGAATAGTTGTGGCAGAACCTTTGTGTGGCCTACAAAGTCTAAAACATTTAATATCTGGCCCTTTATAGAAAAAGTTGCCCAGCCCCTGTTTAGGGCATTGGAACCCAATAAATGGCAAAAGACTGTCTTTTTTTTGGGGGGGGGGGGGCCCACACTGAATAACGTGCAGGATCTTAGTTCCCCAACCAGGGATTGAACCTGCACCCTTTGCAGTGAAATGTGGATTTTTAACCATTGGACCTCCAGTTAAGTCCCAGTAAACTGTCATCATGCCTTAGAAAGTGAAAGTGTTATTTGCTCGGCCATGTCTGACTCATTGCAGCCCTGTGGACTGTAGCCTGCCAGGGTCCTCTGTCCATGGAATTCTCCAGGCAAGAATACTGGAGTGAGTTGCCATTCCCTTCTCCAAGGGAAGCTTCCCAACCCAGGGATCAAACCCATGTCTCCTGGATTGCAGGCAGACTCTACCATTTGAGCCACCAGGGCCTTATAAAGATTGATGTTAAAAAAAGTCATGAGTGCTCACTTTGACAATACATATGCTAAAATTAGAATGCTATAGAGAAGATTAGCATGGTCCCTGCATAAAATGATAGGCAAATTAATAAAATGTTCCACATTTAAAAATATGTATATATTAAAATATACACTTAGAAATATTAGTCTGTTTTGATAAAAATAATCTTCCAGCCAGTTTTTTTAAAGAAAAAATAAATTCATTGGCTGTACTAGGTCCTCATGGCTGCACGAGGGCTTTCTTTAGTTTGGAGAGCAGGGGCTACTCTAGTTGCGGTGTGTGAGGTTCTCATCGTGGTGGCTTCTTTTGTTGAGGAGCACAGGCTTATGTGTATGTGGATGTCAGTAGTTGTGGTGCACACTTAGCTGCTCTGCAGCACGTGGAGTCTCCCCGGGCATGTGGAGTCTTCCCGGGCCAGGGATCACCCTGTGTCCCCTGCGTTGACAGGCAGATTCCCAACTACTAGTCCACCAGGGAGGTCCTTTTCCAGCCAGTTTTAAGGAATGAACTATATCTGAATTGCCTGAATTCCTAAGAACCATGAATTCCTTGTATAACTTTGATAACTCAACTTTACCTTTCTGTCTTTGATTTTAGTTATATTTGACAAATATTTTACTAGCCATTTGAGATTTCCTCTTCTCTACTATATTAATCTCTTTAAAAAAAAATCTCTTCAGAAATGGTTACCCAAGAAAATAACCATTTGAATGATCATCTAAATAGTTAACTAATAATTTCTTCTTCTCCTGGAACCTTGAATTATTTTGCAGCTGTAAAAATGAGTTATTGTTTGTATTTTGCAGAAAGTTTCCCACTATCATGCTGTTATTAGGAGATATCAGTACCTTGTTATAGGCGTCCAGTATTATATTGAGAGCTATATTATATATAACGAGGCCATTTTTTTTTTACTATTAGCATAATAAATTTACTGAACACTGTGCTTTACTTTCTGAGGTATTATAATCCATAATGAAATAAATGGCATTTACTGATTCACAGCTGCACTTTAATTAAGGTCATAATTACTAAGTGGAGCATCCCACACATCATTTAATATTTTTTTTCTTACTTGAATTTCTTAGGTACAATGTTAGCTGTTCTAAAAAATTTGCACTTAGTCGTTGGAATCGTAAGCCTGATAATCAAAGTCTTGGGCATCGTGGCCGTCGTCCAAGTGGCCCTGATGGGGCAGCAAGAGAACATATCCTTAGGCAGGTCTGTAGAAACCTTGATTCAATGTACAATACCCTTTTCAGAAATACAAGGAAAGTGCAATGCTGTATTTTACTTGTACTACATTTTCCAGCTTCCAATTACTTATCCATCTGCAGAAGAAGACTTGGCTTCTCACGAAGATGCTGTGCCATCTGCTATGACAACACGCCTGCGCAGGCAGAGTGAGCGGGAAAGAGAGCGTGAGCTTCGGGACGTGAGGATGAGGAAGGTGCCTGAAAACAGCGGCCTGCTGCCAGTGGCACAAACAGAGCCGTCTATATGGACAGTTGATGACGTCTGGGCCTTCATCCACTCTTTGCCCGGTATGTGATTGGCCACTTTGACCTTGATTTTTGCCTTGTGCACACACCGAGGAATGACATTAGATCCGTCCACCCCTGTTGCACAAAAGGGCTAGAGAAGTTCTGTGTATATATACTCATTAAATGGCATTTGCTGTTGAAATGTGATCTGTTTCCTCTTGCTTATTCCCTCAGCACAACTGGGTATTTTCTCATACCCCCCAAGTCGATAAAAACTGACTAGTCCTGCTTCTGCTGTGACACCTCAGCCGGTGAAGATATTAAAGGTGCTCTCTTCTCTTCAGTCTGATTTCTCTCGAGAGGTCAGTAGAGAGATTGAGTCAGACACTTCTTCCCTTCTGCTCTTCCAGTTTTCTAGTCTACCAATATTTCCTCCTCATTTCCTAATTTAACCTTTTTTAAATGAAATAACACAGACCAAAATTTTTTTTTACATTTTTGAAAGCTAATCAAGACCTTTCAGAGTGTGATAAAATTTTGGTTTCTTTAAAAAAAATTAAAAAAACCAAAAATGTCGTTTCTTTTAAAGGAGGCTGCATTCTTTGATTCTTTGCAGAAAGTTTAAGACATCAAGAACACTTCTGAAATTAAGTAGACAACTGAAATTCAGTTATGATATTCCATTCCAATATTGAGGGTTACTTTCTTATTTATATTTCCTGCTCTCTCATTTGGTATTCTTTCCATCAGCTTAAGTCGTTATGTTCTTTTATCTTTACTAAACAATAATCTTTTATATCCACTTTCTCTACTGGGCTGGGTACTGAAGACCACCTTTGCCAATGATGAGACCCACACTGCCTCTATATGTTGAGACAGTATGTATTTTTTTAATCAGCAAATCTTTTATCATTCACTTTAACTTAATGAATATGGAAAGTAAGATTTTTAAAAATATTTGTTCCATTTTGGGTTTTTGGTGAATCATACCGTTTCTCTTGAAATAAGCTTTCCAGAAAAATACATCCCCTTTGAACTTGTCCAGACTTAACTAAAACTAATCCACCTATATTTGGTAATCAATCTTTCTATGAAGGTGACCACTGTCTCAGAAGCAGACTTAGAGCTAAAATCTTACGATTGAAGAAAATATATTCAGAAGTATTCTGCATTTTTTTTTAAAATCTGTTAGCCATTTTACCTTACACAGATGGTTCCTGACTTGTGATGGACAGACTTAAGGAACTTTCGATTTTACGGTGGTACAAAAGTGATATACATTAAGTAGAAAGCGTGCTTCAGATTTTGGATTTTGATCTTTTGCTGTTGATACGAAGCATGATACTCTCTGCAGATTGGGCAGGACAGCTCCATCAGCCGTGCTGTCATGAGGGTAAATAGCTGACAAAACCATGCTTGACTCATGCACTCATTCTGGTTTCTACTCTCAGTACAGTCTTCAATAACTTACATGAGATATTCAACACTTTATTATAAAACTGCCTTTATATGTTAGATAACTTTGCCCTACTTACAGTAGGGTATTCTTAATGTTCTGAGGATGTTTAAAGTAGGCTAAGCTAGGCTATGATGTTTGGAAGTTTAGGTGTGTTAAATGCATTTTTGACTTGATGTTTTCAACTTTCAGTGGTTTTATCAGGATGTCAAGTTTGAGGGAGATAAATATACAGAACTCGAGTTTTATTAAATTATTTTTTAATGGCTTATTTTTAAAATGTGAAGTAAGCTTTTTTTTCTATTAAACAAGATATGGTCACTTTTAAAGAAAGATGAAATTGTTTAAAGAAGGGATACATTTTTCCTGGGAAGATTTTTAAGCATGCACCTAGGAAAACTTAGGTGTGATTCAAGTGCTGACCATGTGGGTTTAGAATCTGCTTTAAAAAGCTGATACATTAGAGAATGGTGCGTCTTCACAGGGTGTGGCTTTAACAGTTAGTGAAATAAATTTTAAGTTTTACACCAGTCTAAGTATCTTGAGAATTAACATTGGAACTGTCATCTTTAGACAGTCTCAGTCTTCCAAATGGGATATATGAGCTGTTTGTTAGCCTGATTTCTCATTTGGAGGGGGAAATATTTCTTTTCCTTTGGGGAGGAGGAAAGTAGTTGGCCAAACAGATAGAACAATCAGCAGCAGCTGTTATTTGTTATCACTTCATATGCTTTTTTTAGGGCTAGTTTTCTAATTTTCCCCAGCATCTATTTGTGACAAGGCCACTCTTGGCTGCTTTATTAGGACAAAGGCTAACTCTTTTGTTTTGTTCTTCCTTCATTGAATTGAAAAAAAATATTTCTTTTAACTTGCCTTATTGAGTTAAGACAATTTTGTTGCCAGCCTTTTAGAGAAAATTACATATAAGGTAGACCCAGACTGTTTTGTAATTTAGAATTTCTTGGTATTAAGAATGTGCTGAATATAACTACTTTTTTGCTGATTAAATGGGAGTATTTCTAAACTGCTTTGATAGGCTGAGTAACAAGCTTATTTGTGTGATGCGTTACATCTTCTTTCTCAGAGTTTTTCTCTGAATAATGCCTGTGGCTTAAGGTAAATCTCAGCCAGAAAAGGCCGTTAGTGTCATTTCTCTGTGTTCATCTGGCCTTTGTAAATCCTTTTGAGCCTCTTTCAGCTCATACCGGGCTGTATTTTATTTTTTCCCCTGAGCTCTTCTCATGGAATGAATAAACTTGTAAATTTTGTAATCTCTTGCATTTTTGTTTCTTTCCAGTTGAGGCTAGGTTTCCCTCTTTCATCAGGGCACCTGTATTTATTCCTAGAGTTTTCTCTTCTTGTTGTAGTCATCTTGTGAACCATCTTGGTGGGCCCATATTAGAGCTGGTATGCAGACAAGTCTCAGAGCTGTTACCAGAGTAAAATATTATCTTCTTCTAAATGTTTGTACATTAAAAAGTTCTCTATAGGAAAGGTTCTTTGTACTCGGTTTACTGCAGTTATCTTCTTTAACTCTTCCTTGATACAGTGAACTGCGTTTTGCAAAGATCACTTTAGTCTGTATTTGTTGGTCTGTGAATCTGCAGTAAGTTTAGTTTCTATGTAGGTGTAAAAAGTAGGTATTGTTTAAAAACATGACTATTTACTATAGTTTCATAATATTGATATTGGGACTCGTTTGTTCTGTAATGTTGAGTGCAGGTGATAGCCTTTCATATCCTTACCGAGGTTAATTTTTGTATGGGGTGTTTTTGTTTTAGGGTTAGCTGGAAATGTGACTGGGCACTTGTGAGGTTCCTTTGGGACCCATGTCTGTGTACAGAGGTCCATCCCATCCTGATCTGCTTCTGGGGATGTGAAGCCAGCTGAGCTGACTGCTTGTTGCAGTCAGGGTATGTTCTGTAATGTCCCTGGAGCACCAGCTGTTCTATAGATGTAGATTCTAAATATGTCAGAAATTCATAGAATTTTAGCTCAGTATACCTTGGGCATCTAGATTTGCCTCTGCCTCCCCTTTTTAAAATCACTTTATTTTTTCATTTCTATACTAATGTATAAACATCCTTTTTTTGTGGTTGGCTTAAGAAAGTTGTGATCTAAAATTCTGAAGATCATTCCTGTTTGATCATGCTGTTTCCCCACATTTTGTTCTTTATTATTTTGCTAACACATATTTTGTCTACCTACAAGAAGACATTTGAAGAGGGATCTAATAATACTGAGGAACAAGAACATACTATGAATTTCTTCATGGAGAACTCCTTGTTTCTATTCCCAAATGTAGCTCTTACGGTCCTCATTACTTCTCACTGCTTCTCTTTTCTGAATCTAAGTAAGTCCTACCCTGTCTTTCTCTTCTCTTCTTTCCTGTGTTCTTGTAAGTAAGACTGAAGAGAGAAGAACATAAGTTCTTTCATAAAAAGAAGGATGAAGTCACAACTAGATGCAAGATTAGTCAGTTTTGTCTGCTCAGTTTTGAGAGCTACCTCTGGGAAAAGAAAAGGGGCTTTTCTATGGTGAGTAATCTCATTTTAACTATTTAGTTTCTTTTATATGGTAAATAGCCAAAACCATAAAAATTCTGTGGAGGGTACTTTTGAAATAGCAATTTTTAAAAATCTGAGAAATTATTAAAATAGAGGAATTGAAAAGCTGACTGCCACATAGAAGACAGGCAGGTTACAATCAGGAGAGAAGTTGGGAAAGAAAGAAGCAAGAGAAAAGCTGGCCACACAGCTGAATACAGGGAAAAAAATCTGCATTACTCTTACAGATGGCTCCTTTTTAGCAGATTCTGTTTTTGTTCATTATTCATTCAGTCCTTCACTTACCCAAAAATACACGTGTTTAGCACCTGCAATGTTTTGTGTTTGGTACTGGGGTTATAGGGATTACATTGTTACCTTACATAAACAAGAGGATGATACATTTGCAGTAGAAAGAATAATGACTCCAACAAAGTCCTATCCAAAGGTATAATGTAACCATTGTCATTGTGCAGTATCTTTTTCTTTGTGTTTTCCCTTAGAATGCTGATTTGAAGAAAAGAGACTTTAAGCTCTTAGTTTTTTTATTCTTAAATTCACTTTCATAATTTTGTCTTTTATAAGGAAGCTTCCACGTTTTTGTATTCTCTCCTCTCATGGGTCCTTAATTCATTACTTTCCCTGCTGGTTTCTTTACCCTTAGTGGGGAAGTTCATTAGCTGTGCAAAATGTGGTGGATAATAAAAACGTTCGAGGGTCAAATAGAGTGTTCGCACTGTTACTTGTTCTAAAGCACCCAGTTTATGCTGAAAGGTAAAATATTGGTTATTCATCAAGAGATTAGCCCAGCAAGCTCAAGATTTCATTAAGAATTTGTTTTCTTATCAGAAGTGGAGATGAGTCCAATGATGTTAAGATTTGAAGTTGAAATTACAAGTTGAGTATTGTAATACATTTCGACAGTAGATTGATACTATAATTTTGATGGATTGGTTCTATGCTGAGTGAATAATAAAAATGTTTCAGATGTGCCTGGCAGTCAAAGGTTGTAAATCAGAATAAAACTACCAATGACAGTGAAAGTGGTACTTGAGAAAATATTTCCAAATTAAGCGGCAGAACAGTGTGCTGTATTCTTTTGTACCTCTATGTGAAGGGTATCGGATACAGAGAAGAGTTCTCGAGGCGTTACAAGCAGTTAATCCAGGCTTGCGTGTGTGGTGTGCTCTCAGGTGGCAGCATGGTCCTTTCATGAAGGTGTGTTACGTCTGGACTGAACGAGCTGTACATTTAACCTCTTACTAATTATTTCTGCAATATTATTTTTAAGGCAAGAATTCCAAGTAAATTGCTTTACCTAGATTTCAAATTAATTTTTTTTAGAATGCCAAGAAATACTGCCTTCTTCCAGAGTGAGCCTACGACTGCCATCAGTAAATTTCATTTGTTTCTCAGCCTGTGTTAAGTCACCCAGGGTGACTTATCTGTGACTGTTAGCAGTGATGTCAGATTGTTGTGTATTAATTCTAACATCCTTCCTCTGATGAA
This sequence comes from Budorcas taxicolor, assembly GCF_023091745.1. Lineage (NCBI taxonomy): Eukaryota > Metazoa > Chordata > Mammalia > Artiodactyla > Bovidae > Budorcas > Budorcas taxicolor. The sequence goes on from NC_068910.1 coordinate 161,478,769, forward strand.
ATTCTAGGCTGCCAGGATATCGCAGATGAGTTCAGAGCACAGGAGATTGATGGACAGGCTCTTCTCTTACTCAAAGAAGACCATCTCATGAGTGCAATGAATATCAAGCTAGGCCCAGCCCTAAAGATCTGTGCACGCATCAACTCTCTGAAGGAATCTTAACAGGATCATGAGGCTTTGAGATAACAGCAATTGTATTCTTAAACCAACTTGTAAGGGTAAAGGCTCAAGTTGGCCTAAAATATTATCACTTACTGTGGCGGATAGCCAAGCACATTGGGATCCCTGCATCAAAGGCTGACATTTGTACAGATACAATAATTCATTATACATTTTCATAATTAGCTAACATGGGTGAATTAATTTTACAGGTTACACACAACATTGAAAGACTTGTTACAGAGGGTCATGATATTTTTCAAAGTGTTTTACTAGATAATTTTTTAAAAGGTGATGTTTATCATTAATATAAAAATCCTTTTGAAAGTAATTTAATAATTTACATTTCTCCTCTTTTGATTTGGTTTTCTTATATACATTTTTCTACCCTATAAGTTTTCTATAGGTTGTCATGAGAGATATAAATTTAGGAGTAATTAAGGAATAATTTTGGAGTCCAGTGACTGGAATTGTATGCAATGAGATATCAGTGTATGTTTAAAAAAAAAACATGTCTGTTAAACAGTTGCTTTATCTATAAAAAGAATTGCATTCTAGCATGAATAATACTGATCTGGAAGTTAGAAGATTTGGTTTCTCTTCCAAACTTGACCAAGAATTTGGTGTGACTAAGGAAGTTCGTTTTCCTCTTAGTTTTTGTTCATTTAGAGCAGTGGTTCTAAATGGAGGTCAGGTTTGTTCCCCAGGTGACATCTGACAATGTCATGGGACATTTTGGTTGTCACAGCCTAGGGGTTAGGGGAGGGGAGGGTTGCTCTTGGTATCTGGCATGTGGAGGACAGGGATGTCACTAAATATCCTACAAATGCACAGGACAGCCCTCTACAGCAAAGAGCTATTTGGTCCAAAATGTCAGTAGTGCCAAGGCTGAGAAACCGTAATGAAGGAGTGATTAATGTTGGTCTTTTTCACCCAGAGGGATATTTTTTGGGAAAAAAAAAAGATGGGATGTAATAAGGAATACATTGTATAATGGAAATATTTCAGATAGCATTACTGTTCTGCTGGAATATTGTTCCCAGCTTTATGCATTCTAGAAAATGGGAAATCCATTAAGTTGGCATATAAAATGAGAACTAGCATACCAATAATTTGACTCTCAGAATTGATTCATAATAATAATCTTTCATATCTCTGCACTGATGAAGGCATAATATGATTATGCCTTGAGAACAAGGGCTCGGCCTTTGCTGGCAGGGCGCTAGTTTGTGGTGGCTATGTGGTTGGTTTTTGGATTTTTCTAGTGTTGAACAAGGTGGATCTAGCTAGAATGCACATTCCTTTTTCCTTGACTAAATCCTTGTATGGTTCCTGCAAAGCACTCTTCAATAAATTGAGTCTAATTTTGTATGTACATGTTTTAGGGAAAACATCCTTAAAGCAAAATTTTTCATTGAACAGTTAGTGTTGAGTTAGTTATGGCACTAAAAGTTGTGGGAGCCCTGTAAACTATATATAGTCCTGGACATCAAAAACATTTGACTCTTTTATCATCTTCTCTTTACCATACAGTGGAAATCTTTTAGTAATTGAAGGAACATACACAGATATTTGGCAGACGTTCAGTAAGTGAGGAAGAGTCCATGGGTTTCAGTCATTGTCACTGATCTTTTCAGAAAGATTGTGTTACGCTATTAGAAGACTAAAGATGTCATTAAAGACATCACAGATATTTATCTTTTGGCTTTGTGTACATTAGAGAATGTTGATTATTTTTATACAAAAATACAGCGGGTAATTTTTTTAACCTTTAGATGCCTCTTGTTTGAATGTATGCTTTGTGGGATTCTTTTGTGTAGTAATGTTTTTTAAAAAAAAAGATGTTTACTGATAGTTATGTGTAGGATTAGAGTATGTAATATAGTATAAGGCTCATGTTCCAGACCTACAATAGCTTGTAGTGTATGTCACATATTTCTTTTATATCACATTTTTAATTACTGGATTAAAGTTCCAAGGAAAGGTAGGTACTCTACAGTCAGTTTTCATTTATTAGCAGTTAATCTTTATGACAAGAGTTGTCATATGCTTTGACTTTCCCCCTCAGCTTGCAATTTCAGGACACAAGTGAAGGCGAAGCGTTAGCAGGAGCCAGTCCACTGTATGAGGGCTGAAGGGCACAAAGGAAACTCTCTCCTGAAGTAAAACTTTGTCATAGACGATCCATAGACAGTCCACACAAAATTGATTCTTTGGGGATAGACTCCTCTAGCAGTAATGAGCACCTCCCATAACTATATTATCGACATATAACCTGCATTACAGGTTCTCCTGCTCGCTTGCTCTTCTGATCCCAGTTGTCACGTACCTACCCAGAGCCCCTGTGCTTCACACCGTGCTTGGTGTCCAAGAACGTTTACGAGGGGGTTTCCATTGGAGAGCACCTTATAATCCTAAATGGTATAATAATGTTAAAAACAGTCGAGATCTTCTGCTGTCCCCACTCAAAACATACTTAAAAAACACACTTGCTTTTTTTCCAATTTATTTTAGAAATGGCTCATTGGCTTTTAAGTAGTAGCTTTACCATTGACACAGTTGTTTTCTTTCTGGATGATTTAATCATGTGAATTCTAAAATTTCAGCTCTACATTGAATGGATATAGATGATAACACTGGATGCCCACCTCCCTCCTGAGCTCGAAGCACAGTTTTAGTATGAAATAGGTGGGGTGAGTGCTGTCCTTCTCCTTTTCCTTCGTATTACTGCCTGTTTCAGGATTTTGATTGAGAGGGAATGATAAGCAGAAAGGGGACATGGGAAGTTCTTCTTACTTTCTGCTACCTAAGTTTGCATTTTCTGACTTCTTTATACTGAGGCACTCTTTTCCCATTGAGGAAGGAAATCCCTAGAAGTCTGAAATTTTACTTGTGTTAAGTCATGTGTGCTTAAGAAAGTAAACAGCTGGTTTGTAAAAATTCTTACATGATGCGCATTTTCCTCAAGCCTTATGTGGGCATGCGTCTTACACAGTGGTGCAGCTTTGATAAGATCAGTATGAGAGTGCTGTCCCACAGCCTGTCGCTTTCTGAGGGGCTGGTTATTTTCCCATGATGGTACTTTTAATTTGCTGGGGCATTCTCTAAACAGACCCTTTCTAAAGTCCCAGTTTAAGGCCGTCCCCTCTGAACAGAGAATGTGGAGTAGGCGGAAAGCAATGTTAGTGATGGAGCTTGAGGACAGGAGAAGCAGACAGGAGACCTGCCACATTTAGTTTATCCCACCTTAACACTGAACACATCTCTGTACTTTTGAAGTTAATACTCATTTTACCTAGTTTTAAATAGAAAAAAAATTTTTTTAGGTAGCCCGCTTAAATTTTTGGCATAGCTAATTTTCCCATATCCAGTGTGATGTTATAGTCAGACAGTGTATTCAGATACCAGTCTTGGATTGAAATCTGTCCTAGTGCCTCATGTCACCTGACTTGTTCATCTAAATATTATGAAGACCCATCGTTTGCATTTGCAAGGTTTTGGTACCACCATGGCATAAAGTATGGTAGTGAGGCAATGCATAGATTGTGTGTAGTTTTAGGCTGTGTTTACATGTGTGTAAAGAATTTTGGAAAGAAGAAACTGGTACAGATGCATGGGAAAGATGCTGTCTTCATAGCCATATCAAGTGGAAGAAATCCCTGGCTGGACACTGTTAGAACATTTCAAAAATGTATTTTCAACTAGAACAGCTTGGTTATATTTTGTGGTTTGAAGATCCTCCCTCTCCCCTCATTGAATGGCAAGAACTCATGCTGCCTCTGAGCAACGGGCATTGAGGAACACTATTGCCTAATAGGATGAAAGGACCTCATTCTCCCTTACCTCCTCAAGCCCGAAGGAGACTGATAACTTTCTTCTTTGCCTGAGAGGCCCTATAGACAACTCTGTGGTAGGGTTAATTTCAGGGAGGAACTAACTGGGGCAGGAATTTCTAATACCTAGCACTCGACTCATGTCTTTGAGCAGCCTCTGGGCAGTGGAAGCTGGCCACTCTGCACAGTGTCCTCTCAGATGTTTCCTGCACACTACTGCTGGGTCTTGGGGAAGGTTTTCTAGGGGGAAATGACAGGGAAGTGGGGGACGAGACAAACAGAAAGAAAAGCATTCCAGACCCAAGAGGATAATTCAGTTAACTGAGTGAGGTGGTATTGTATAGATATGGCCATTCATAGTTCAAATAAATTGTAATGGTTGGGTTCCGTTTACTGCAATAAACAGGGTGTAGGGTTGTTTTTTTTTTCCTTAATGTCAAGATTTACCTGCAATCAAAGTCATTCTTTTACTCTCCTGGTCAAATGATCCTGCCCTTAGGAGCACATTAATAGTTTCAGTGATACATAAATCGGTGATTTTTGACTTCTGAGGAAGGTTAACAGCTGGTATAGTTGGGAAGAGTATTTGTCAAGAACTCAAAGGTTTTATGAGGTATCAGAATTATATAGAGGAGAGAGTATCCACGGATAGTATTTTGTTAGGTTGTGTCTTGGTCTGAGAATCGGATGACTAGAGCTGTAGGGTTCTGTTTTCTTAGTGTGGATTTCAGTAACTACAAGCCTACCTCTTTCTTTGATGCACAGTAGTGTGGTTCTTGAAAAATCTGTTTAATCTACTTTCATCAAAATTGGTATTTCTGAATCTAGAGCATTTGATTTTTATGTAACAGTTGTGATTCAATTAAAAGCACAAAAAATGCAGTATTAGGGAAAGTAAATATGCAATCTTATTAAAATTTAATTTCAACCTATAAGCTGTACACTTTAAAAAGATTCTTTGGGAAGATAATTCCTTTTTTGTTAGAAGTTCAAAAAATGTATCATATAGTTTTACTCAGCACTAATACAAGCCATTTCTTCAGTAAAAAATGTTGAAAATTATATTATCTTTGGAAAATTCCTAAATTTTAAAGAATTTTTAGAAGTTTTTACATATTTTTCAGAGCTTATTTAATCTATCTTAAAATAATACTATGATAGTTGTTTTTGAAAACTGTAAAGCACTAGTACAAATAATAATCATCATATTCCAGAGCAAAACATGTGGCTTTTTCTGAACTTGCATTTTAGTATACTTGCATGAAAAGGGAGACCTGCCCTTCTCAGATTTGAAGCCCAGCGTCTCTAATAAAAGCTCTCCCATTCTACTCTGACACACACCTCTTAAAGTGCCATGTTCATGGAAGCTTTGGGAAATGCTTTCCACAGTTTCATTTTTTTCCCCCTTTGAACAGCTTATGAACATTTAACTTTACTTATTAAAGGTGACTATTTCAACCTCCGACATTAGGGAAGAAGTACATTAAAACATTTTTCTCTACTGAAAAGTACAGTTGCTGTCAATGATATTGGTAGCATCAGTATGAATCCATAGAAAGAAAGCCTGTGCCAGGGTTTTAAAATATTTTAAAAAGTAATGAATGAAATTTAATTTGGACAAAAAATCAATATAAATTTAAAGCACTTATTCTAACATGGTACAGTTTTAAATATAAGAGTAATAAAAGTAAGCCCTTTTAGACCACCTATTTAAATTGATGCCAGTAATCTTAAGGATTGATAGTAGTTGTCATTTATTGACTTAAAAGTTATACTTTAGGGACTATTATCAGTGCTAAATCCTTGATTTTTGTGGCGCTTTAATGGATGGAGGTGAAACAGTTGGTATTTATAAGAGAGTGATGAGGAATAGTAGTGAAATGAACATCAACCTGTTTTAGAAAAGGAACTTTAGTCTTGCCTCAAGCAAACCAGATGTATTCATTGCTAAAATCTTTTGTAATATTTATGTTAAAACCATAATTTTATGTAGTACTAAATAATAACTTAGCAAATAATAACAGTAGCAAACAATAGGTGGACATAATCATTAAGTGAACATGGTAAGTGTAGATAAAATACTGGCTGGGAGACTGGAGTTTTACTGCTAGTTCATAAATTAGCTGTGTGATATCTTAGGCCATTACTAAGCTTATAACCTGTTCCCTCTTCTGAATATTCAGTATGGAGCCTGTACTACTCAAAAGGTTGATTCTGTTTAAATCATCTTTAAGCTGTATAAACTATGATTCCAGACCACATAGTGAGGTATTTTTTGAAATTGCTCCTACTTCTTTCTCTCTTAATTTCTTTTTTTAATGGTTTGTTTCACACTTAAGAGCTTTGGCTAAAAGATAATTATTTATTATGATCCATTTCCTGGGACACCCACAGTCTTTGTTCTCCTTAGGATTAAGGTAGAAAATTCACACAGATGAGCTAATTGAGATTTTTCTAAAGTGAAGTCGCTCAGTCGTGTCTGACCCTCTGAGACCCCATGGACTGTAGCCCACCAGACTCCTCCGTCCCTGGGATTTTTCAGGCAAGATACTGGAGTGGGGTGTCATTGCCTTCTCCAGGAGACCTTCCCAACCCAGGGATTGAACCCGGGTCTCCCGCATTGTAGGCAGACGCTTTACCGTCTGAGCCACCAGGGAAGTGGAGATTTTTCTAAATGCTTGCTAAATCACTAAACACATCTAAATATTGTCATTCATTTATCCATTCATTTAGCAAATGATTTGAACATTCACTATGTAGAGTGCAGTGTGTGGTTGGTATACCTGACTTAAGGAACTCTTGCCCTCAGTTTTGATAGTGGCATAAACATTTTGGCATAAACAAACATTCACTGCATTATTACTTAATGCAGTGAATATAAAGTTGGAGCTCATTTATGCATTGGGTAAAGGATTAAGCTAGATGATATCCAAGGGGTCTGACTGAATCATATCACAATTCCTATAACACATTTTGCATAATAATCCATGGACCTGATTAGCTTATAAAATTAAAGGTACTTAATATTAGGATTTACATTTTGAAGCTATTTTAACAGCCCATATTTCTCAGTTAACTTTGACACGAGTCTGTTCCGGAGGTATTGATATGCGGGTGTGTGGCAGAACGATTATGAGGAAAGCTGGTGCTGGCTTACTATATACATTCTGTACTAAGAAAGCTTTACACCCAGTATTGACAGTGCAGTAACTTCTGAAAACTGAAAAATCTCAAAGGAGCTTGCTGAACAGGTTTAGTTTTTGTGTTTCTTTTTAAAGCAAGAAATACTACATAAAATTCTACAATTATCACAAATAGCTACTTTTTAGAAAGCACACATCTTTTACATAGTAAAGGGGTTTCCTTTAACATGCAGAACCTATAAACAATAAAACAGTTCCATGCTTGGAGCTTGAATTTACAAGTATTTGGGGAGCAAACACAGAATGGGAGGATTGATTTAATTGGGTAGAAATTTCCTTGCCACCAGAGAATTCTGAGTTCTGGTGTAATTTCCTGTTTGACACTTTATTAATTTCTCCATAATAGATGCAAAATGAAAAAAGATTTAAAAAACTTCTCTGTATCATAGTTAAACAGCTTTTTAAAGCAGGAAAATGTCCAAATAAGTGTTAAGAATAGAATCTGTAATAAAGTGTTTGTAAATAGGAACACTAACATCCAAGTAACCAGATAGTCTGGGTTTAAAAAATTTTTTTCATGGTACTGGCTAAAACTTTTAAAGTATTTTAGTTTACCTAGTTTTTCAAATATTTTTGCTGTTAAAATATTACATAAATATTTTTTTGTATGTGTATTCTAAATTTTAAAAAACCAGTTTGAGTGTGCAAAGATGGTAATAATTTTAGACATCTAATTTCCAAGACATTTAACTAGATTCTCAATCACCTCATTCAAAAGCATGTTTTTTTCCATAGGAAAAAAAAGTCAAAGTAAGCTCTAAAAATTATCCTCACAGTAAGGGGTGAGCTTGTGATAAAGATTGGAGTTGTAGACAGCAATGTGCAGAATGGAAGCTGACACGGGTGTTGGGCATTCCAAGCCTCTTTGTTGAATCAGTCCTTTTTGTCTTCTTGCTTGTTGAAAGCATACTTTTTGCTGTTGATTTAACAAAGGCAGATTGTGATAAACTTTTTTTTAAAAAAACTTTATTTTTGATGCTTCAAGCACATGTTAAATTCCTCCTTTTGGTTCCTCCCATTGTCCTAAAATAGGATTTTCATATTTTAAAACCTCAAACACTGATCCACGCAGAATGAACAAAAAGCATCACCAAGGGGAAAGAAAACATTTTTTATCTTTACAAAAAAACAAATGTTAAGATTATATATAGATGTATTCTTTATGTTGGATATTGTACTAGAGTCCTCCTTACAGGAAATGAAATAGTTCTAGAACTCTTAGCATTAGTGTTCCTAGATTGGTGTCCGTAGCTACCAGTTTTAAAATGTATAACCTGAAAATGAAGTTAATTTTGCATTATAAGAGCACACCATGATCTATGTAAAAAGATTGTCCATTTGGTGTATTTTTTTAAAAGAGAAAGCACTTTCATATTAACAGTAGCATGTGTATGAATTTTAGATTTTCATATTTGTTGTATCTGTATTCAGTGAAGTAAAATTGAACATTCAGATGTTTGTTGATGGCAACATTAACTGTTAAATTAAAGCACCTTATACTCTGCTGCTTAAACTTGCTTGTAATTGCACCTTTGTTAACCTGCACATTTTCACATAGAATATTGTTGTAACATTGCTTCATGTGGGTCTGGATGGAAGGTTAGTGGGCCTACAGGATCATTTATTTATATTGTTTATATTACAATAATATATTGTAGACCAGTTGTAAGTTCATTTCTTTACAAATAAAAGCTTCTTCCATTTGGATAGTCTATTGAATAATTTTTTTTTTTAAAGCTTGTGTGAAGAATGGGGCATCTTGTAAACCAGCAGCTTAAAAAGGGGCTAGAAACAGTATACATTTTCCAGATTTAAAATTTGCAGAGAGTTTTAAGTCTTTACTAGTTATTAGTAAAATAGTTTTAAATATCTCAGTCCCATGTATGGTCAGTTAGAAAGCCATACATTAAGAAGGAAAGGAACACAGAAGCAGAACATATATTTAGACATTGACAAATTAGATGGTGTCTTTGTAGTTTAACTCACAGTGTGATTTCAGATTACTCTGCCATTCAGATTGCTTCACTTCAGTAGTTCTCACACACGAACTTGCCCAAGGTAAGTATGGCAATTTCTGGAGACACTGATTGTGGTGACTGGGGAAGGAGGTTCTGCTGGCATCTGGTGGATGAACGGCAGAGGTGCTCCGGAACATCCTATATAGTACATGGGGCAGCTCCCACAACAAAGGATTATCCAACCTACAACATCAACAGTGCTAAGGATAAACTCTTTCATACTATGGTATATTGCCAATGTGATTATGGGTTGCCATGCAGATTCTATGACAGATCTAAGTTACAACTGAAAACAAATCTGGTATGTCATGGAAGAGACCCAGTCACCACTCCCAATTCTCTATGGTGAGCAACAAAAACTCTGCTCTTAGGAATATTTGCATTAAGAACAGATGTAGTTTTAAAAATTAGCTAAATTTAAACTGAGCTAATCCTTTCCTTATGTTAATTTTTAAACTATTTAAAGAAAACAATCTTGATTTTCTTGCTCTGAGTTTAATAAAAATGTTTATTTAAATCTGAAAAGTGGGCAGAAGAATCTCAGATTTACATAACAGTTTGTATGTAGTAGTTTTCTGGGTAACACAATCATGAGTATGGCCAACAGGTATAAATATGTTTTTGGAAGTATTTTGTTAAAACTCATAAATAAAGCCCCCAAAAGACACATTCTGAAAAGGTATGAAAGTTTGGGGTCAGGGCAGAGCTTCAGTTAACTACTTATATTTCCCAAGGCCTCATTGTTTCCTGTTTGTAAAATTATTAGTCTTGTAGCTTTAGTTTTAACATAGTAACATATCAACAAATTATTACTGATACAGGCTTTTCAATTTGCTCAAAATTACAAAGTATAAGTGGAATGAAGCAGCATTTCCAGTTGACAAATGGATCCACAGGTAATGCCATGTCTCTAAAATTAAGTTTGTGACAATTAAACCAAAAAATTGTAGCAATGAGAAAACTATTGACAAAGTACAACCATGGAATGTTCATTTCAATGTAAGCTGGAATCTGTACTTTAAGTAAAAGGATAATTACTTGAAGTAGTACAAATGGTAACCAGGTACCAAGAAAACAGATGATCAACTTGGGCAAGAGTGTTTTTTTAGAGTTCATGGTATAAGAAGAGTCTGATGAAAACGGAAAATACAGGATAGTCTCATTCATGTAGGAAGTTATCCTAACAGCCTGTACCAAGGTAATGACTTCTGACCAAGAGGTTATAAAACCCATAAATAAAATTGTCACCATGGAGAATGACAGCCAGTAACTCTGAGCACCAATATAGAAAGGACATTGATGAGAATAAACATTTTGTGCCTTCAGGCTTTGGTAGATAGCTGGATCTCCCAAAACATAAGTAAGGACAGAAATCCAAATTAAAATAATTGCAAAGAAATAACATACTTTTTGACACTTACATGGAAGCTTGGTGGCTTTAGAGAAATAAAGGTAATAATCTATACAAGCTATCAGGAAAACTGGATAATGCAAAAAACCGTAAGTAAAAGAAATAATTTGAATAAATAGGCAGATGTGGTATTTAGTAAATCTAATGCCTAAAAGCACAAAATCCCTGAAATAAGATATAAGGGAAATATTCACCAAAAGTAGAAGATCAGTAAACGCTAGTGAAATGCAAAAATATTCCAAAAAATTTTGATGGGTGTTTTTCCTTTTCATTCCTAATGTGAGAATATTTAACAGTATTTTCCCAAGTATAATCAAGAATAACAGACAGTTACCATCTAGAAGCTGATGTGTTTGATGCAGCTGGTACTGAAAAGAGCAGTTCTCTGAATTAAGAGCACTCATTTTTTGAGTTAAATTTCAAAGGCCTGCTGCTACAATAAAACAGTGCTTCACTTGATTTTCCATCCCTGCAAAGAAAAGTGAAAAGAAAACCTTGATGCCATCTTGATGTTCTCACTACTGTAAAACTTTACAAAGTAAGCACCTCAAAAATCAAATATTTTAATCCAGTCACTTCCCTGAATAATTAACCTTATATTTCTCACACAGAACACGATCGAGAAGAATTCATGCATATACTCTGGTCATTCTTTGAGATGCAGATGGTCGCATCTATAACCAAACTGCTTTATTTAAATTAGTTAACTTATTTTCTGAGGATAAATTTCTTGAATGCCCGTCTCCTCCTGATTTCAATTTAAATTGTTTAAATTCAAGATATTTTTAAAAAGCTAGATAAAACACTTTATTTACCAGAGCCAAAATACAGGCTTCAAATAGCAGCCTGATCAGAATACTCAGAACAATCATCCACTGATAGCTGTGGACTCAGTTCCACTCTGACTCTAGACATTACCTGGTTTTGTTTTTCTGCCCATGAAATTTAGATGATACTCATGAGGCCCCTTTAGTATAGCTGTTTTCAAAGCCTTTTAGCTGCAGGATCATCATTTAAATCTCCAAAGCTCAAAGATATAAAACAGATGGTTCAGGTGAAAATCATGAGAAGATTGGTAAAGGAAAGATTTATCTTTTGGATGTGACCTGTCAAGTGTGGCACCTGGAGAGATGAAAGAAGGTAGGGAAGGAGCAGGGACCAAGTAGCGCTACCTGGAAACATCAAGAGCTGCTGCTGCTGCTGCTAAGTCGCTTCAGTCGTGTCCGACTCTATACGACCCCATAGACGGCAGCCCACCAGGCTCCCCCATCCCTGGGATTCTCCAGGCAAGAACACTGGAGTGGGTTGCCATTTCCTTCTCCAATGCATGAAAGTGAAAGTGAAAATCGAGAGTGAAGTCGCTCAGTCGTGTCCGACTCTTGGCGACCCCATGGACTGGAGCCCACCAGGCTCCTCTGTCCACAGGATTTTCCAGGCAAGAGTACTGGAGTGGGTTGCCATTTCCTTCTCCAATGCATGAAAGTGAAAAGTGAGAGTGAAGTCGTTCAGTCGTGTCCGACTCTTGGCGACCCCATGGACTGGAGCCCACCAGGCTCCTCCACCCATGGGATTTTCCAGGCGAGAGTACTGGAGTGGGATGCCATTTCCTTCTCCAATGCATGAAAATGAAAAGTGAGAGTGAAGTCGCTCAGTCGTGTCAACTCTTGGCGACCCCATGGACTGGAGCCCACCAGGCTCCTCCGTCCACAGGATTTTCCAGGCGTGAGCACTGGAGTGGGTGCCATCGTAAGTGCAAAGGAACAAGAATGGAGCTGCGTAATTTTTATCCTGCGTTTCACTTAAGTAAACCTCCTGTTGAAATTTAGCATGGTATTTTTTTTTAAACATGTAACATTCACAAGGCATAACAACATTCAATGTGTAGAAAATACAGAGTGAAAACTAAGTCTTCCTATCCCAAGAAACATTTTTAATGGCTGCTTAGTAGCCCATCATAAGGAGGTATCACTTTTAGCCTATCCCTAATTGTTGACATTCATGAGTAAGTTTTTTGTTACTGTTGGGGCTGGGTTTTTTTTCCTTGCTGTTATACACAGTGGTAGAACAGTCTTGCAGAAACAACTTTGGGTCAACTGTGCCTTTTGTCTTTAGGATGTTTCTTGAATTTCCTTCTTTTTCTTCCATCCTTTCCGGATTTCTTCCTCTTTGAACTTCCTCTTTCATCATTGCTTTTTCCTGCTTGTAAAGCTGTTCAAGCTCCATTCCTGTTCCTTTGCACTTACCTAGCAATTCTTCATGTTTTTTTTAAAGATATTATACATGTACAGAAAAAGTAAAAAGGTACACATTAAGTTATTAATATGGTATTCCACTTACAGGTTTTTCTGAATTTCTCAAACTTTAAGGAAAAAAAAAAAATAAGGGAGTATCAAGTCTAAGAAGTAAAAAAAAAAAAAAATTGCCTAGAAACAGGTAACACAATTTCAAGGAAGCTGTGAGGATCCTGTCTGAGGGTAAAGAAAAGAAATTGGTATGGGAGAGGGCTGGTCACCAGTTCTGTTGACAAAATCAACTGTAATTTGACAGTGTCTCTCAATTCTTCTCAACTAGGCCAACTTCTAAGCTTTTCTATTTGTCTTTACATTACCCAGTTTTAGCAAGAATATTGCTTAGTTGGTTTAGCCAGAATCTCTCCCCCTCTATGTCTGATCAGGTTCCTCATCCTCACTATACTTCAGGTGATGTTTAACCACCTTGACCTGCCTTCAGCAAGAATTCTGATAAGTCAGTTTAACCAGAATCCCCTCTCACTACTGCTGTTTTCCTGGGTAGTAGTCCATTCACAGACCCCTACCTTCTTCCTTGGCTGTAAATTCCCACTTCTACTGCATTTGAGCTTGAGTCCAGTCTCCACACCCGACTGCAAAACCCCAGTATTGTGGTGCCCGTGCCTATCGCCATGGTCTTAAAGTCTGCCTCACTGTTCTCTAACAAGGATCATGGATAATTCTGTCTTTAACATACTCTCATGGATATATATCTACCTTGTCATTAAGGCACACAAATAATGTACCTATTTACACACACATGTATATATGTAAAGATAACTATAAAAATCACCCAATACCTATTTCCATAACTATACGTTATAAAAGAACAAATCAAACAAGTTCTGGGTGTATGCTCAATTTTTTTTTTAAACTATACTCAAAATACACTATAAACTTTATCCTCTCAGAAAAGTTCCATTCCGGATTTGTTACACCAGGGCACAGAATCATGGCTACCACCATGAAATGCTACTGGCTTTGGGTAAAGAAACCTGGGTGGAATGATAAGACCATATGAAATCCTCCTTGTGCCAAGGAAAGAACTGGCTTAGTTTTAAATGGCAGATATTGGGAATGGGGGAGGGGAAGGGAAATGGTATGGGTTTATAAAGACCTACTTTTAAAAAGTATGTTTAGGATTAAAAGAAAGAAAGAATCATCAGTATAAAATGACTGTATCCTTTATAACTCCTATCCAAAATTCAGAAAGTAAGGCTAAGGAATCGTGTTTAAGTAGGAAACATCCAAGGAATGTGTGCCAAGTTTCCACTTCACCACTAACTCTCTGAGGGGAGCTGCTTGAGAAAGACAGGTCCCTACAGCAGGCAAGTAGCCCTGAGTGTCTCCCAGGGGCTAAGGAGGGTCAGAGAAGAGGAAGGGGGCGGGGGCAGCCCCAGCCAAGGAGTCACAAACCAGGAACCTCTTCAAGAGAAGACTGGAAGAGAGAAGACAAGTTTAAAATGGCATATGTAAGAGAATCACAGAGCTGGAAGAAACTTCAGAGGCAAGAAAAACAAGACCCAGGGAAGACAGGCAATTGAGGCAATTTTTATTGCTTTTTAGCAGTTAAAGGGAAGTATGTTGGAAAATGACGTGGAAACCAAAACTTTCTTAGGTGAAAATGTTATACCCCACGTCCCCCAGAAACCACTGAAAGTATTTAAAATTGCAATATTTTGTTGGACAAAAGTCCTTTGATAGGTTACCTGTCCCCAGTCTTCCCTTGACTACTAGGATTCAGAGATTTATTAAGATACAATCCTTTCCTACATGATGTTTTAGACTACTTATGAGTCAAGTCATGCTCTTACACAACTTAAGAAGCTAACGTGCAAGTCCTTTTCAAGGCATCTTTGGGCTTGCTGTGTGATCTGGCCAGTTTAGAAGTATTAGTGTTAATACTGAGAGAAACAAATTACTGTTTACAATTACAATTAACAATTACTGTTAATCCTGAGAGAAACAAAACATTATTTCTTTTCACTGACCCAGTCTCTGCTCAAATTCTTAATGACACACTATACTTACTCTGCTTCCTCCAATAGGCCCTTCTTGGCTGATGATCTTCCTATTTTACTTCAGTTTCACTGCCTTTAATTATCTTATTTTTGGTTCCTGGCACACCAAAACGCCATGCAAATAAGCTGTGTGTGAATGAAAACAAAAATAACCACCATTAATAGCCATCTAAATAATTGCAGCTCAGTGCAACTGCCTTCAGATCTCTGCTTAGAAAAACTATTTGTGGGATTAGAGCAAGTAACTAATTGCTTATAATCTTTTTTCCAGCAAAAGGAAGAAAAGAGATCTAAAAAATAATCTATTTATTATTTATCTATTATAGATAATTATTGTAATAAATAATTATTATCTAATAATAAAAGATACAATCTAAGATACTTAGATTATATGTGTGTATGTGGGTGTATGTGCACACATGTGCTCAGTCACCTCTGATTTTTAAATGTTTTTTTAAATTATTTTAATTGGAGGCTAATTACTTTACAATATTGTAGTGGTTTTTGCCATACATTCACATGAATCGGCCATGGGTGGACATGTGTCCCCCATCCTGAGCCTCCTCCCACCTCCCTCCCCATCCCATCCCTCAGGGTCATCCCAGTGCACCGGCTTTGAGCGACCCGTTTCATGCATTGAACCCGGACTGGCGACCTATTCCACATATGGTAACAGACATGTTTCAATGCTATTCTCTCAAATCATCCCACCCTCAGCTCCTCCCACAGAGTCCAAAAGTCTGTTCTTTATATCTGTACCTCTTTTGCTGTCTCGTATATAAGGTCATCGTTACTATCTTTCTAAATTCCGTATGTATGCGTTAATATCGGAGAAGGCGATGGCACCCCACTCCAGTACTCTTGCCTGGAAAATCCCATGGACAGAGGAGCCTGGTGGGCTGCAGTCCATGGGGTTCATGAACAGTCGGACATGACTGAGCGACTTCACTTTCACTTTTCACTTTCATGCATTGGAGAAGGAAATGGCAACCCACTCCAGTGTTCTTGCCTGGAGAATCCCAGGGACGGGAGAGCCTGGTGGGCTGCCGTTTATGGGGTCACACAGAGTCGGAAACGACTTAAGTGACTTAGCAGCAGCAGCAGTAGTATGCATTAATATGCCATATTTGTGTTTTTCTTTCTGCATGTCCAACTCTGAGACACCATGGACTGTAGCCCGCCAGGCTCCTCTGTCCATGGGATTCTCCAAGAATACTGGAGTGGGTTTCCATTTCCTCCTCCAGGGGATCTTCCTGGCCTAGGAAGAGAACCCGAGTCTCCTGGGTCTCCTGCAGTGGCAGGCAGGTTCTGTATCATTGCCGGGAGACCCTGATACTTGGATGAAGTCACCAAAGACCCTGAGATACAAGTGCAGATAACAAGAATCCTGCTCTCACGGCAGTCTTCACCCACTGGTTCAGAGCCTAACTAGCAGTTCTCAAATTGTTTTGTTTCAGGACCTTTGGCACTTGTTCCATGTTAACATAACTTTTTTTTTAAGTGAAAAATTACTCTCTTTTCCCAAACAAAAAAACTGAGTGAGCACAGTTGCACTCTTTCACATTTCACAAATAACTTCAGTCAGTATCTGGCTCAATAGCAGGCAGCTGAATTCTCATCTATAAAAATCAGCTGCAACATCACACATGTAGCTTTTGTAAAGTCTGCTGCACATTAATGAAAGTTTGAGAGTAAAACAAAAAAGATACATAACTTCATAGCATTATTACAATCAAGCGGCTGTGTTACGCAATCACAGAAAAATTTAACAAAACCGTCTTCATTAACAGGATGGGAAGATGAGCACAGCTAACATTCTGGTCTACTGTTACACAGAAAATGAGATTAGCCTGTAGCTGGATTTGCTGAACCTCCTGAGTGAAGAAAGCCTGTGGGAGAAATAATGTATTACACCTTGTCCAGCGTTTTCACATACATTTTTTCTAACCCCTACAAGCATCATGAAAAGTAGGCATTTTTTTCCTATGAGGAAATGCCCGGGGGTTAACCAGCACATTTCCCTGGGATACATGACTGTTAAGTGTTGAAGCTTGAAGTTCAACATTGGGTCTGACTTCAAAACTCTTCAGGAAGCCACAATTATGGCTCATCTCACAACTGGAAATGTAGAAGGGAATCTAATTTATGTGAATGAACTTTCCAAGTAAGAGTGACTATTTAGATTACTGGTACCCACAGGAGCGGAGCAGAGTCCCTCAGGGTACTCTTCCTGCCACAGGGAATCAACGGCATGTATTCCAGATGGTGTAGCTCAACACAGTGGGACCTGTCAACCTGGGTGCTTGCGTGACTGTGTGCGGCAGAGCAGCAAAGCCCCCAGGGATTCAGAATGGATGGACAGTGTAAGCAAGAAGACAGTTTGTTATATCAAGCTGGAAGGATTTGTGATAATATGTTATGGCCTATCCTGACACTTAAAATGCCTTGTAATTCTCTGGACCTTTAACATTTCCTTAAGGAATAGCATGTATTATTTATATTATCAGAACTTATAAATCTATAGTAGAAAAAGAATTTTGAAAAGCAGCAATGCAAATATAAGAAAATCAGGAAAATCAAAATTCAGTTTTAATTTCCACTAAACTAATTGCTTTTGCACGGTATTGTTCTGACATTCTTATATTTGCCTATATTGGAAGAGAAGGTCTTGATTCAGTGACCCAAATTTTCACCTTAAGGAAAAGAAAAGTAAGGGAATTCCCTGGAGTCCAGTGATTAGGACTCTCCATTCTTACTGCTGAGGGTCTAGGTTCAATCCCTGGTCAGGGAACTAAGATCTCACATGGTTCACAGTGTGGCCAAAAAAAAAAAGAATAGAGTAAATCCCAAAGTAACCAAGGGAAGGCTATAAGAAAGAGCAGAAAACAACAGAAATTTTAAAACACAACGGAAAAAACAGTCAAAAGCTGGTTCTTTGAAACAAAAAAAAACCAAAACAATAAAACTGTAAACCTCCAACCAAACTGAGAAAGAAACTTAGGAAAATTAGGAAAAAGAGGGTCTCAGTATAGACCCTACAAACATTATAAAGATAATAGGGGACTATTTAGAATAAGTTTATTCCAATAAATGAGACAACTGTGATGAAACAGACAAATTTCTGGAAAGATACAAACTACCAAAACTCATTCAAAAAGATCCCTTAAAAAAATAAGGCTCATAGGGCTTCCCTGCTGGCTCAGTGGTAAAGAATTCACCTGCCAGTGCAGGAGACACGAGTTCAATCCCTGATCTGGGAAGATCCCACGTGCCGAGCAGCAAGCTCCAGAGCACAGGAGCCGTAGCGACTGAAGCCCAATCAGCAGTGGGCTCAGCGGCAGCTGCGGAGCCCAGGTGTTCTAGAGCCTGATGCTGGCAACAAGAGAAGCGGCCGTGATGCGGCCCTTGCGCCACGACTAGAGAGCAGCCCCCATGTGCTGCTACTAGAGAAGAGCCTGTGCAGCCACGAAGACCCAACCTGGCCAAAAATAAATAGATAAACACATGTTTAAAATTCCTATTAAAGAAATTGATTTCGTACTTAAAAACCTTCCCACAAAGAAAATCTTAGGCTCAGATGCTCGCACAGATGAATTCTGCCAAACATTTAAGGAAGAAATACCAGACAAAGAGAACAGAAGAGAGAAATACCTTCCAACTTACAACACCAAAACAAAGGCACTTCAAGAAAACTGAGTCACAAAGCATCATCCCTCAAGAATATGAGGCAAAAAACCTTAACAAAACATATGCTATGAAATTAAATTCATTAATATATAAAAATAACAATATAATCTAATACATCATAGCTAATACAATCTTCCAACACTAGAAAATCAATGTAATTCATCATGTTAACAGAATAACGGAGAAAAGCTATATGATCATCTGAAGAGATGCAGAAAAAGCACTTAACAAAACCCAACATGATAAAAAAACTCACACAAAAACAAAGAGAAGGCAACTTCCCAACCAGATAAAAAGCATCAATGAAAAACCCAAATGCTGAAAGAGTCGTGCTTTTCTCCCTACAATCAGGAGCCATGCAAGGATGTCCACCCTCCAACCCACCTCAACATTTCATTAGAGGTCTTAGCTAACACAGGAAGTCATTAAGAAGAAATAAAAGGTATGTATATAGGAAAGAAGTAAAGCTGTCTTTAATCATGAGTGATATGATCATTACTTAAAAAGTCTGCAGTAAGAGCTACTAAAATAAGTGAATTTAGCAAGGCTGCAGATTAATTTTTTAAAATCAGTTTCTATATACCAGTGATACTGGAAAACGAAATCACATTTGCCATAGCATTAAAAATATGAAAAATGTAGGACTAAGTTTAACAAACCACATGCAAGCACAGTATTCTGAATATTTTAAACACTCAGAAATAGCACTTGTGTATGCTTTTGTATCATTTGTGGACAAAAACTTATAGACAGGTATAAATCTAAATCCTCTTTTGCAACTCAGAACTCACTGTTCAGCATCAATTTTGATACAGATAAAAAGGAACATGATACCTAAAGCAGATTAAAGTAACATGGGTTCTGATATACACAAAGGTTGCTTCCAGGATTATAGAACTGATAATTTAAAAGCATAAACTATGAGGGAAATGATTATATTGATTTAGTACTCTAATTTTAGCATTGACATGAAACAAGGATGGCTTGCTTTTTCAGACTTTTCATCTTGAGAACACAACGTCTATACTTCAAAAGGTAATGGCATAGCTCAGTGATCTGTCCTAGGATGTGACAGCTTAGGAGTGAATATGACTTCAACTTTATGCATGTTTAGAGGGTGTGCAAAATTAAGAACCAATCACATCTGTCTCCTCTGACCCTAAACACGGTCCTAAGATAAACTGCTTGAGAAAACTGGATCCCAAAGGTTACAGGTGGGGAATTTTTGAAGTGTGTCCATATCCCACTGGAGATCAAAGAAGGTGACCTCAAAGAATTCTGGACTGACAACTGTGAACTGAGCAAAAGTTCTTTTTAAAAAGGCTCTCTTGAAGAGTATGACTCAAACACTGGAGGAACTATGGTGACTGGCAGTGGAAGGAATCAGAACATGTTAAATTCCTCAAAAATGTATTGACAAATAATTTTGTCTGTGTCACACATAATGTTAAAAGCCCTTTACGCTTATAAATAAAGATACTGCAGAAAGAAATTAAAGATCTAAATCAATGAAGATGTTTATGACGGACTGTAAGACTCAGCAAGTTTTTTGTAGAAATTGGCAAGCTGATTCTACAACTTATATGGAAATGTAAAGGACCCAACAGGGCCAAAATAATTTTTAAGAACAAAGTTAGTGAACTTACATTACCTGATCTTAAGAACTGTTATAAAGGTACAGAAATAAAGAGGGAGTATTAGCATAAGGGGGAGAAGAAAATGGCAACCCACTCCAGTATTCTTGCCTGGAGAATCCCGTGGACAGAGGAGCCTGGTGGGCTGCTGTCCACAGGGTCACACACAGTCAGACATGACTGAAGTGACTTAGCATGCATGCATGCATTGGAGAAGGAAATGGCAATTCACTCCAGCATTCTTGCCTGGAGACTCCAAGAGACAGAGGAGCCTGGTGGGCTGCCGTCTATGGGGTCGCACAGAGTCGGAGACTACTGAAGCGACTTAGCAGCAGCAGCATAAGGATAGGATTCCCAGTGGTAAAGAATCCACCTACCAATGCAGGAGACACAAGAGACACAGGTTCGATCTCTGGGTTGGAAAGATTCCTTGGAGTAGGAAATGGCAACCCACTCCAGTATTCTCCCCTGGAAAATTCCATGGACAGAGAAGCCTGGAGGGCTACAGTCCATGGGGTCGCACAGTCGGCCACAACTGAGCAGCATTTCTGTAAGGATAGTTCTATAAATCAATGGACCAGAAAAGAATCCAGTAGACTCACACATTTATGGTCAGTTGATTCTCAACAAAAGGACAAGTTAATTAAGAAGGGGAAGGATAGTATTTTCTAAAAGTGGTGCTGGAAAATGGATATCCATATGGATATATCCATATCCACAAAAATAAACTCCAAATGGATCATAAGACTAAATGTAGAAGTGAAGCTGAAATTTGTAGAAAAAAACAGAAGATCTTTGTGATCCCAGTAGGTGTACTAGCTTCCAAGGGCTGCCATAAAAAATTACCACTGGGTAGTCAAAACAACAGAAATTAATTTTCTCACAGTTCTGGGGGCCAGAAATCTGAAGTCAAGGTCTCAGCACAGCCGTGCTTCCTTACAGCTCTAGAGAAGCGTCCTCCCCTGCCTCTGGCAGTTTCTGGAGACTCACAGCACTCCGTGGCTTGTGGCAGCGTGACACCTGTCTCTGCCTCCATCTTCACCCAGGCTTCTCCCCTGTGTTGTCTCTGTGTGTCCTCCCTTCTTCTTGTAAGCACCCTGGTCACTGCATTCAGGGCCCTCCTTATTCTGGTATGACCTTATCTTCACATCTGCAAAAACCTATTTCCAAATAAAGTTGCATTTCAGATAAATAAGAATTGGGCAGGGGGGACCCAAAGCTAGTGGAGGTGATGGAATGCCAGCTGAGCTATTTCAAATCCTAAAAGATGATGCTGTTAAGTGCTGCACTCAATATGCCAGCAAATTTGGAAAACTCAGCAGTAGCTGCAGGACTGAAAAAGGGCAGCTTTCACTCCAATTCCAAAGAAGGGCAATGCCAAAGAATGTTCAAAGTACCATACAATTGCGCTCATTTCACATGCTAGCAAGGTAATGCTCAAAGTCCTTCAAGCTAGGCTTCAACAGTATATGAACCAATAACTTCCAGATGTTCAAGGTGGATTTAGAAAAGGTAGAGAAATCAGAGATCAAATTGCCAACATCTGCTGGATCATAGAAATAAGAGAATTTCAGAAAAATATCTACTTCTGCTTCACTGACTCCACTAAAGCCTCTGACTGGGTAGATCACAACAAACTGTGGAAAATTCCTAGAGATGGGAATATCAGACCACCTCACCTGTCTCCTGTGAAACCTGTATGTAGGTCAAGAAGCAACAGTCAGGACATGGAACAATGGACTGGCTCCAAACTGGGCAAGGAGTACATCAAGGCTATATATTGTCACCCTGCTTATTTAACTTACATGCAGAGTACATCATGTGAAACGCTGGACTGGATGAATGACAAGCTGGAATCAAGACTGTGGAAAGAAATACCAACACTCAGATACAATGGTATCACTCTAATGGCAGAAAGCGAAGAGGAACTAAAGAGCCTCTTGATGAGGGTGAAAGAGGAGAATGAAAATGCTGGCTTAAAACTCAACATTCAAAAAACTAAAATCATGGCATCTGGTCCCATCACTTCATGTCATATAGATGGGGGAAAAGTGGAAACAGTGACAGACTTTATTTTCTTGGACTCCAAAATCACTGTGGACAGTGACTATAGCCATGAAATTAAAAGCCTTTTGCTCCTTAGAAGAAAAGCTATGACAAACCTAGACAGTGTATCAAATAGCAGAGACATCACTTTGCTGACAAATGTCCTGAATAGTCAAAGCTATGGTTTTTCCAGTGGTCATGTATGGATGTGAGCACTGGACCAAGGCGGAGCACCGATGAAGTGATGCTTTTGAACTGTGGTATTGGAGAAGACCCTTGAGAGTCCCTTGGACAACAAGGAGATCCAACCAGTCAATCCTAAAGGAAATCAACCCTGAATATTCATTGGAAGGACTGATGCTGAAACTCCAGTACTTTGGCCACCTGATGTGAAGAGCTGACTGACTGGAAAAGACTCTGATATTGGGAAAGACTGAAGGCAGGAGGAGAAGGGGATGACAGAAGATGAGATGGTTGGATCGCATCATTGACTCAATGGACTCAATGGTTTGGGCCAACTCCAGGAGACAGTGAAGGGCAGGGAAGCCTAGTACACTGTAGTTCATAGGGCCACAAAGAGCTGGACACAACTTAGTGACTGAAAAACAACCGGACATCCACTGCAGTGGTCACAGCTTTCTCAGCATGTGCACATGTGCTCACGCGCACACACAGGTTGATAAACTGGACTCAGTTAAAAAGCAAATATTTACTTCTCTTTAAAAGCATAGTTAAGAAAAACAAAAGCTACAGACTTTACAGTGAGATGACATTCAGAGTTATCAATGACTTAGACCCAGAATAAAAACAGATTCTTTTAACTCTAAGATAATTAGCCTTTCAAAAAATGGGCGAAAGATCTGAACAGAAGTGTTCAGGAAACAAAGACCACGTGAGATACTGTTGCAGACCCACTAGAGGAGCTAAAATTTAAAGACTGACGCTATGTGTGTTGACGAGGATGAAGAACAACCTGAAAGTGCTTAAACAGTGTGCAGATTTCTTAACAATGTTAACATTCGGTTACTTATCCAATAACCCTCCTCCTAGGTATTTACCCAAGAAAAATGAAGATATATGTCCACAAAAAGAGACTCAGACACAAACGTGAGTGGCAGCTTGATTCACCATGGCTCCAAAACCCACACCACACGCCCACCAACAGGAGAATGGATAAAAAACTGTGTGTTAAGCCACTTCAGTGATGGCTGACTCTTTGCAACCCTATGGACCACAGCCCATCAGGCTCCTCCTCTGTCCACAGGATTCTCCAGGCAATACCCAGGGATCGAACCCGAGTCTTTTTGTCTCCTGCACTGGCAGGTGGATTCTTCAACACTAGCACCACCTAAACAGTAGTATACCCCACAGAATGTACTTTTTATGGATAGGAAGTAGAATAGTAGTAGAATAGACAGACAGCAGAATACTTTCCAGCAATGAAAAGGAATAAAGTACTGATACATGCTACACAGGGATAAATTGAAAAAACATGCTGAAAGAAAACATCCTAACACAAAATAGTACAGACTGTATAATTCCAAGTATATGGAATTACAGAACAGCAGAACTAATCTATAGGGTCAGACAGACCATCAGTAGAAACCTAGGACCAGGCTGGGGCAGAGGCACCAGGGAACTTTTTCGTAGAGATGAAAATGTAATTTATTTGGATTGAGTTGGTGGTTCAACAAGTTAATATACATCTTTCAAAATTCAAACCAAACATGGAAATGGGTATGTTTTATTTATTTTTAACGCTTTCATCTCACAGTGTTAAATTTAAAAGTAAAAATCTAGAATTAATTTAAATAGTCAGCAATAGGAAATTCACTATATAAATTAGGATACAACCTCCAATAAAGCTGTTTCTTTCCTTTCCAAGAAAACAGGAACATAAGCATCACCTTGGAGCTTGCTATAGGCTTCCTAGGTGGCTTAACTGAACAGAATCTGCCTGCCAAGCAGGAGACTCAGGTTCGATCCCTGGGTTGGGAAGATTCCTTGGAGAAGAAAATGGCAACTCCAGTACTCTTGCCTAGGAAATACCATGGACAGAGGAGCCTGGTGGGCTACAGTCCACAGCGTTGTGAAGAGTCAGACATGACTTAGCAACTAAACAACAGCAGCAAGGAGCTTATTATAAATATAGAATCTCAGGCTCCAACTTGGAGCTGTTGAATCAATCAGCATTTTTAATCAAATCTTCAGATGAGTCATATATACTGATAATAGACTGAAGAATGCCAGCAACAGAGAAAGCACAGTGGCAATTCAATTTATACTTCAGGGCCCCCCAAAGGCTTAGGAATTGCTGGCCCAGGTAGCTTTGAAAAGGGATGCAAAGATGGGGCTAAAAACAAGAGGATTACCTGCAAATGAAAGAAACAGATCCGAGATTCCTTCCCCAATACAATGCAACACGTAACAGTCTCTCCCAAACTGTGGAATAAGAATGGAGGTGTTCTCTGGCACAGGGAACACAGAGTCTCTAGACTATGGCAAGAGTTGAAGATGAAGGGCTACCAGGCTGAAAACAGACTCTGAGTAAAACCATGCACATTAAAAGTTGAGACCTCCCCAGCCTTCTTTTCCCCACTTAGATTGCAAGAATACCATTTTGACAAAACATGAAGATCCAAACATCCTTCTCTAGGGATCAATCCAGGAAAAAACAGTGAAGACACTGACACTTGAGGAAACTTCCCAGATTATGCTCTACTCGTAAGTATGACCAGACATCCACAGATTCTCAGACATTCGAAGAAAATCTCTACAATGAAAAGTCAAACCCACAAGCAGAAAGAAAGATAACTTGTAGAAAAGAGACACAGTGCTAGAAGAAAACGTTATTTAAAAACTCATCGTTTTTAGGAAGAAGGTACTGCATTCGCGAAACAAAAAGAGGAAGCTATTTCCAACCACCACCACAGAAAAGAAATCACTCCTGGAAGATAAAAGTCTGATGGCAGAAATGATAAGCTGAACTGTAGAGTTAGAAAATAAAGTTCAGGAAATTTCCCAGAAAATGTAGAACAAAAAGATAAAGGATAAGAAAACAGAAAACCAATCCAGCAGGTGGGTAATCTGAACAATAGGAGTCACAGAAAGAGAATAAACTGGAAAGAAGGGAATCAAGGAAGAAAAAGGTGTACCATTTTCTAGAACTGAAAGCTTTTCAAGACTGAAAACCTTCCACCTTGATGGAAGAAAATAGACCTGTGCTGAGATACATCAGAAATTTCGAAACTGATAACAGAAGGGAAGAGATAACCAGTTTTCCAAGAGAAAACAAATTTTATACCAAGAATTAAGGGATAGAAGGGATCCCTTGAAAACAGGTGAATTAAGGGAAAAAATACAGGATTTATGCTGCCTTATATGAGGCGTACCACTGGGTAACCAAGTAGAAGATGAGGGGAAGCAGCTCTTTAAAGTGTTCCAACTTGTAAATGAAAAATAAGTTGTAGAGCTGAAACTCCACCCATGAATTAACAGCTGCTGGCACTAAGCACCTATGGCTGTGATGTCACAGCGGGAGAGGAACCGACATTCTGTGCCTTCTACAGGCTGAACCTGAGTCTGCCAATCTCTGGATCCAGCTGCCAATTTGCAAGAAAGGCAAAGGACACAAAACTGGAAACAGTCCAGATTTCAATCAATGAGTGAATGGATAAACAATAGTGGGAGACCCATGCTGTGGATCACTACTGAGCAATAAAAAGGAGGAGCTATCAATACACGCAACAATACAGACGAGTCTCAAAATAACTATGCTGAGTGGGAGAGGCCAGGCAAAAACCAGAATACATGCTGCATGATTCCATTTGCATAAAATCTCAGAAAACACAAACTCACCTAGAATGACAGAAAGCAGATACTACTTGCTGAGGAGACAGGAGTGGGAGAAGGGAGAAATTACAGAGGGCCACAGGGAACTTTCGGGGTAATAAATGTGTTTACTCTCCTGATGCTGGTGGTGTTTCATGGGTATAGATACATGGCAAAAGGTATCAAACTGTACACATCAGTTATGTGCAGTTACTGTATGTCAGTTATACTTCAATAAAGCCGTTTTTAAACAAGGTGATGAACACAGAGGGGCTACTGAGCTGCACAATGAGTGTGCAATCAGCAAAAGTCACAGTGGATAACCCTAAAGGTCAAGTGGTCCAGTTCTTCAATAGAAGGAATGGAGACGTGATCTATACATTAAAACAAAGACGTGAAAGACCTCTCAAACACTTTTCAAAGCAAGTGTAGGACTACAGTCTCCAGGGACAAACACTTGGATGATAAAACTACTTTTTAGAAATGCAAGAAAGCCTTCTCAAATGTAAACAAGAATGAAAGAATGGCATCTGCAGCAACATGGATGGACACAGAGGCTATCATACTAAGCGAAGTCAGAAAGAGAAAAATATCATATGATATCACATGTGTGACATCTAAAATATGACATACATGAATTTATCCATGAAATGGAAACAGACTCACAGACAAACAGAACAGACTTCTGTGTGCCAAGGGGGAGGGGAGATGGTGAAGGGATGCAGTGGGAGTTTGGAATTAGCAGATGGAAACTACTATATAAAGGATGGATAGACAAGGCCTAGGATCAGGCTCTTCAACAACCAGAAGCCAGAAATACCTTTAATGGGTTGCTAAATTTAACCAAATAATAACAACACTTTCTGACATAAAAACTATAGGAAAAATTAAAACAACAAATTGGAAAAAAATATATAAAATATAATCTCTTACAGATCAACCAGAGAAAAGATCAGAAGTCCAACAGTGAAACAGTAAAAAGAGCGAAGGACTGGAAGAGACAATTAACAAAAAGGGAAAATGAGGTGTTAAATATACGAAAAGGCATCAACATCACTCATACAGAAAACCAGAAATTTAAACTATCCTGTCTGTTTCTTAAAAAGACAGGCACCCTCCCAAATTTGTCAGTAGTGTATATCTGTGAGACTTGTAGCAGTATAACTGGAAAAACTCCTTTGGAAAGCAATTTGAAAATATCTATCAAAGTTGCAAACATATGTGTATGTTCTTTGAGCCAACAATTCCACTCCTAAGGATATATCCTACAGATTCACTTTCATGCATGAAAAAATGTCTATAAGATTATTCATGGAAGCACTGTTTATTATAACAAAGGGATGGAAATAATCTAAATATCCATCAACAAGGAAACAGTTACATAAATTCATCCAATGCAATACTATGCAGTTATTTTTTAAAAAGAAACTCTCCGGATACTGACATGGACATGTCTCTGAGAAACATTATTAAGGAAAACATCAAGATACAGAACAGTGCATAGAACACACCACCATTTGTGTAAAAGCAGTAAGAAGACAAAACAAAACACATAGTTCCACATATGCATAAAGAAATCCTGGAAAGACATTTTAGTCAAAAAACAATGATAACATCAGCAGGAACTTGTCAGATGGGGTCATGATGGGATGGAGACTTTAATACACTGTCCCTACTATTAAAATTCTCCTAACCAAGGATCATACGAGACTACTATGAACAACTATATGCCAATAAAATGGACAACTTGGAAGATATGGACAAATTCTTAGAAAAGTATAACCTTCCAAAACGGAACCAGGAAGAAACAGAAAATATGAACAGATCAATCACAAGCACAGAAATTGAAACTGTAATAAAAAAATCTTCCAACAAACAAAAGACCAGGGCCAAATAGCTTCACAGGCAAATTCCACCAAAAGTTTAGAGAAGCGCTAACACCTGTCCTGCTCAACTCTTCCACAAAATTGCAGAGGAAGGAAAATTCTCAAATCCATCTACGAGGCCACTATCACCCTGATACCAAAAAAACAGACAAAGATGCCACAAAAAAAGAAAATTATAGGCCAACATCACTGATGAACATAGATGCAAAAATCCTCAACAAACTTATAGCAAACAGAACCCAACAATACATTAAAAAGATCATACATCATGATCAAGTGGTTTTTATTCCAGGGATGTAAGGATTTTCCAATATATGCAAATCAACCAATGTGATACAAATTGAAAAATAAGAACCATACGATCATCTCAATAGATGCAGAGAAAGCCTTTGACAAAATTCAACATTTATTTATGATTAAAAAAAAAAACTCTCCAGAAATAGACATAGAAGCAACATACCTCACATAATAAAGGTATGACAAACCCAAAGCAAACATTATCCTCATTGGTGAAAAACCAAAAGCATTTCCTCTAAAATCAGGAACAATACAAGGGTGCCCACTCTCCCCACTATTATTCAACATAATTTTGGAAGTTCTAGCCACAGCAATCAGAGAAAAAGAAATTAAAGGAATCCAGATTGGAAAAGAAGAAGTAAAACTCTCACTGTTTGCAGATGACTTGATTCTCTAAATAGAAAACCCTAAAGATGTCACCAGAAAATCACTAAAGTATGAATGAATACAGTATATACAGTATTGCAAATACAATGAAAACAGTAAAGTCACAAGATATTAAATTAATACATAAATCCATTGCATTCCTACACAAATCCATTGCATTCCTACACATTAACAAGGAAAAATCAAAAAGATTTTTCTTTTTGTAAATCAAAACAATCCCATTCACCATGGCAACAAGAGGAATAAAATATTTAGGAATATATTTACCTAGAGAGACAAAAGGCCTACATGCAGAAAGCTATAAGATGCTGATGAAAGAAATCAGACAATGCAAACAGATGGAGATATACTACATTCATTCCTGGACTGGAAGAATCAATATAGTGAAAATGACTTATAACCAAAGCAATCTACAAATTCAATGCAATCCCTATTAAACTACCTACAGTATTTTTTCACAAAAGTAGAACAAATAATTTCATAATTTGTATGGAAACACAAAAGACCCCCAAAAACCAAAGTAATCTTGAGAAAGAAGAATGGAACTGAAGGAATCAACCTTCTTGACTTCAGATTAAACTACAAAGCCACAGTCATGAAGACAGTATGGTACTGGCACAAAAACAGAAATATAGACCAACGGAACAAGATAGAAAGCCCGAAGATAAATCCATGCACCCATAGACACCTTGTCTTTGACAAAGGAGGCAAAAATTTACAATAGAGAAAAGACAGACTCTTCAACAAGTGGTGCTAGGAAAAAATGGACAGCTACATGTAAAAGAATGAAGTTAGAACACTTCTTAATACCATATACAAAAATAAACTCAAAATGGATTAAAGACCTAAATGTAAGACCCGAAACTCTTAGAGGGAAACACAGGCAGAACACTCTCTGATGTAAATCACAGCAAGATCCTCTATGATCTACCTCCTAGAGTAATGGAAATAAAAACAAAAACAAATGGGACCTACTTAAAAGCTTTAAGTGCAGGAAAACAATGAAGGAAAATATTAGCAAGGTGAAATGACAACCCTCAGAATGCGAGAAAATAAAAGCAAATGAAACAACCGACAAAGAATTTATCTCCAAAATATACAAGCAGCTCATGCAGCTCAATACCAGAAAAACAAACAACCCAATCAAAAAGTGGACAGAAGACCTGAACAGACATCTCTCCAAAGAAGACATGCGGATGGCTAAACACATGAAAAGATGCTCAACATCACTCATGACTAGAGAAATGCAAATCAAAACTACAATGAGGGATCATCTCATACTGATCAAATGGCCATCATCAAAGCCTACAAACAAGAAATGCTGGAGAGGTGTGGAGAAAAGGGAACCCTCTTACACTGTGGTGGGAATGCAAACTGATAAAGCCACTATGGAAAACAGTATAGAGATTCCTTTAAAAGTTAGGAATAAAACTACCATGTGACCCAGCAATCCCACTACTGGGCATATACCCTGAGGAAATCATAAATGAAAAAGATACATGTACCCCAATGTTCACTGCAGCACTATTTACAATAGCTAGGACACGGAAGCAACCTAGATGTCCAATGACAGATGAATGGATAAAGAAGCTGCAGTACATACACACAATGGAATAATCAGTTCAGTTCAGTCGCTTAGTCACGTCCGACTCTTTGTGACCCCATGAACCACAGCATGCCAGGCCTCCCTGTCCATCACCAACTCCCGGAGTCCACCCAAACCCATGTCCATCGAGTCGGTTATGCCATCCAATGATCTCATCCTCTGCTGTCCCCTTCTCCTCCTGCCCTCAATCTTTCCCAACATCAGGGTCTTTTCAAATGAGCCAGCTCTTTGCAGCAGGTGGCCAAAGTATTAGAGTTGCAGCTTCAACATCAGTCCTTCCAATGAACACCCAGGACTGATCTCCTTTAGGATGGACTGGTTGGATCTCCTTGCAGTCCAAAGGATTCTCAAGAGTCTTCTCCAACACCACAGTTCAAAAGCATCAATTCTTCAGCGCTCAGCTTTCTTTATAGTCCAACTCTCACATCCATACTGGAAAAACCATAGCCTTGACTAGACAGACCTTTGTTGGCAAAGTAATATCTCTGCTTTTGAATATGCTGTCTAGATTGGTCATAACTTTTCTTTCAAGGAGTAAGTGTCTTTTAATTTCATGGTTGGAATCACCATCTGCAGTGATTTTGGAGCCCAGAAAAATAAAGTCAGCCACTGTTTCCCCATCTATTTGCCATGAAGTGATGGGACCAGATGCCATGATCTTAGTTTTCTGAATGTTGAGCTTTAAGCCAACTTTTTCACTCTCCTCTTACATTTTCATCAAGAGGCTCTTTAGTTCTTCACTTTCTGCCATAAGGGTGGTGTCATCTGCATATCTGAGGTTATTGCTACTACTCAACTTATAAAAAGGAACACATGTAAGTCAGTTCTATTAAGGTGGATAAACCTAGAGTCTATTATACAGAGTGAAGTAAATCAGAAAGAGAAAGACAAATATCATATATTAACGCATATATATGATCTCAGTGATGCTTTATTGCGACTGTGCTGTTAAGTATGGTTATCATCTTGATTTTACACACTTTTATCACCCTTTTTGGAGAAGGAAATGGCAACCCACTCCAGTATTCTTGCCTGGAGAATCCCACGGACAAAGGAGCCTGGCGGGCTGCAGTCCGTGGGGTGGCAAAGAGACGGACACGACTGAGCGACTAGCACACACACACAACGCATATATCTGGAATCTAGAAAGACAGTACTGACGATCCTACGTACAGGGCAGCAAAGGAGATACAGACATAAAGAACAGGCTTGTGGACACAGTGCGGGTAGGAGAGGGTGGGATGGTTTGAGAGAATAGCATGGAAACATATGCATTACCATATGTAAAACAGATAGCTAGTGGGAATTTGCTGTGTGACACAGGGAACCCAAAGCTGCTGCTCTGCAACAATCTAGAGGGGTGGGAGAGGGAGGGGATATATGTATACCTATGGAGAAGGCAATGGCACCCCACTCCAGTACTCTTGCCTGGAAAATCCCATGGACGGAGGAGCCTGGTGGGCTGCAGTCCACGGGGTCGCTAGGAGTCGGACACGACTGAGCGGCTTCACTTTCACTTTTCACTTTCATGCACTGGAGAAGGAAATGGCAACTCACTCCAGTGTTCTTGCCTGGAGAATCCCAGGGACGGGGGAGCCTGGTGGGCTGCCATCCATGGGGTCACACAGAGTTGGATACGACTGAAGTGAATAAGCAGCAGCAGCATGGCCTATTCAGGTTGATGAATGGCAAAACCCATCACAATATTGTAAAGTAATTACTCCACAATTAAAAATAAATATAAAAAATTCTAACTACGTGACTCAAAAAAATATACTGAATAAGGAAAAAACTAAAATTATCTACAATTCTTAAGTCTTTAATGGAAAAAATAAATTTCCCCGCCAAGTTAAGTCAATTAACTTAAATAAAATCAATTAAGTGTAAATATAAAACTAAGTTATGTTTAGAAATGTCAAGTCTCAAAAATGTCTGTATCACACAAAGTTCTTAGGAGGAAAATGGAAGGCACGCTTCCATCAAACCAAGGGAATCAACTAGGAAAGAGAAAGACATGGGATCCAGAAAACAGGGTATTCATTACCAAAGAGGAAGGGTTCCTAGGAGGGAGAAGATTAGATACAACAGGTGTAAAGCACACAGTCTCAAACAAAACAGTGCATGTGGCTATAGGAGAAACTTCTACAAGAAGAAAATTCCAAATACCTCAGGGTGCACTTAAAGAGATTTATTTACAGAGTAAGGAAGGGTCTGCAGTTGAATTTGTAAGTATAGAGAAACAAAGAAGAAAAAAAGATCACGCAAAGGAAAACAAAAAGGTTGTTCAGGGAAGAATATGTTATACATGTTATACTGGTTAACTGTGGGTAGCTTTTGCAGTCATTTTAACTTTAACATTACGAATGAGTACTGATCTAACCCCAACTGTAACAGTTACACTGAGAGCATGGGATCTGCAAAGTGCTCATGGGTACCGGGATGGTGTAGTGGAGCTTGCCAGAAAAGGCAGAATAGGCCTAAATAATCTTCTCCCCTTTAGAAAGTCAACAGGTGAGGCTTAAACTGAAAACTGTGGTATACACATGTTACCAGAGGTACAGATGTAAATGCTATCAGCTAAAGGGATTGAGGTCACCTGCAGGGAGCAGGCAGAGAAATGGCTTTTCCCCCTGCCTTGTGACCCAACTAGACAATCCTATGAATAATGTATTTTTTGTTACTTGGATAAATACAAAAATGAAAATAGGAGTTTCCTGGTGGCCTAATGGTTAGGACTTGCACTTTCGCTGTGGAGGTGCAGGTTTGATCCCTGGCTGGGGAACTATTCCCATGCCACTCAGTGCAGCCAAAATACAAAAGGAAGAATAAAATAAATAAAGTGAAAATGAAGGAACTTTACTTTAAAAGACAAGACTGTATTTCACCTACTTTAGGGCACATTGTTCCCCAACACTTTTTACATCTCTAAGGCAGGATGCTGACAGCATGTTACAAGCACGGTTAGGCAGCTGTGGCACATCACTGCCCATGCAAGAGTGAACTTAGGAGTTATTCCTGGTGGCATGACTGGATAAATACAATCACTCAATGTTTTGATAAACTACCATTTAGAGACCATTTGAGAAGTCCTGGTGGCTGTTTGACACCTTCTCTGTTGACACTTTCTGTCAGATCAGGGAACATCAGAATTTGCAGCTTGGAAGGAAATTCCAGCCATCATAATGGAGCATTAAAAAAAAAAAAAAAGCAGCTATTGAAATAGAACTCACGTATCATACAATTCATCCACTTAAAGAGTAAAGTTCAAAGATGGTGGAGCACTACTGAATGCTATGCCATCCAATGCTTTTCATGGTGATACTGGGGGCGGGCACGTGGTGTGGAACACAGGTGCTGACGACCTAACTGGAAAACAATTTAGCAAAGTTGGACAGTGGATGCAAAGAATTTCTAGGAAGACCTTAACCAAATTTGTTTTGCTTATAATTTCCTAACAAGGCATATACAAAAAAAGTTATGACCAAAAAAAAAAAAAAACCCTAGTATCGTAATTTGACAAGATAGTTTCTTTTTAGTGGTACATGAAATAATAATGTTTTACAACTGATAGTATGTTGGAATGGATGAAAAGCAGTAATAAATCTCATAAAACAGAAAACCTATTTTAAATTAAAAAGAAAACATACAGTATTAAATAACCATTTAAAATAGTATCTTTGAGGTCTATTTAATAAAATGGAGAATGGACAATGATATGGAGCAAAAAGAAGCAATAGTAAAAACCAGGTATGGTAAAATTCAATTTTGTTTTGTAAACTGGATGAAAATATACCAAATTTTAACAATGGTTATTTCCATATAGGTTTTCCTTATATTTTCCCACTTTCCCTATAATGATTTTTTATTTTG
The DNA here is from genome assembly GCF_023091745.1 of Budorcas taxicolor. Taxonomy (NCBI): domain Eukaryota; kingdom Metazoa; phylum Chordata; class Mammalia; order Artiodactyla; family Bovidae; genus Budorcas; species Budorcas taxicolor. The sequence continues at coordinate 161,512,946 of NC_068910.1, forward strand.
TGATCAGATGCTCATTTTCCTAAATTTACAATACCATTAGTTTACCCAGAACATTAATTAGTGACAAAATAATACCATCCAATACAAAGTACATATTAAAATTTCCCCAATTGTCCCAATGTTATCCTTTATACCTTTTTAAAAACAAGTCTAAGATCCAATCAAGGATAACAGATTGCATTTACTTACGTCATTTCAGTCTCTTTTAATTTAGAATAGTTCTCTACCATTTTTTCCTTTTTGATACTTTATGTTTGAAGACTCGAGGCCAATCATCTTATAGAATATTACACTATCTGTATTTGTCTAATTGTTTCCTCCATATTCGATAAACATTTTTGGTAAGAACACTAGACTGTATGTCCCACTGTTTCAGTTTATCTCCTTATTGGTCATGTGAATTTAGAGCATCTGATGAAGGAGGTGTCTGCCGTATTTCTCTACTGTTGGGGTACCTGTTCCCTTTTGTAGTCAATAAGTGATCTCTAGGGTGGTAATACCTTGAGACTGATAAAACTATGCTGTTTCCTAACAAAGTCTAACCTGATATTAGTTCTAGCATCCTGAATCAATCACCACACTGAGAATTGCAAAACAGTGATTTTTCTGCATTTACAAACTGGCAATTATTTTCCCTTGGCCTTCTATTATAGATAAGTGGATTTGTTTTTATTCAGTATGTTAAAATCCACTGACATCATCATTCTTTTGAACAGCTAAACTTTCCCACATTCATCCTGTCGGAGTTCCCTCCATCTGAAACTCTGTCCTCCCAACATGTTCAGTCCTTAAGCATTCATTTGCTTTCAGGCACCATGTACTTTTGCAGACCCAGAGTCACTTTTTTCAAGAAGCCCTAGTTCTTTTTTGGGGTAAAAAAGCAAAAACCATTATTTAGAAAAGAAAACAACACCTCTGAGCAAGAGGTGTGCACATTATTACTGAGGTGTCTTTGTGTCTAGGCCTTTTCAGTGGGCAGGGCTAGAATTTTTTTTTTTTAGTCAGGAGTTGATACTGATAACCTCCACTTCAAGGCTAACATCATAGGATTCTTTCTTACCTCATTCCTTATTTTTATTTCCTTCTCCCAGTGACAACCTGGTTCCCAGTTACATTAGGATATTGATTTACTTCTACTAACTACAGTACATACTAGTTTTCGAGTTACTACAATGATACCATTGCCAAGAACTAAACATATAAACACAGTGCAGCTCCTTCTCCCGTTCCTTTTGCCCTTGACTATATCCTTCTAGGGGTACAGAGTAGCACTTTGTTAAAGTTAGTTTAATTAATTCTTTTTAAAAATTTATGGTGAAATAGTAGCCATGTATGGATGTGACAGCTGGACTATAAAAAAGGCTGAGCGTTGAAGAATTGATGCTTTCAAGTTGTGGTGCTGGAGAAGACTCTTGAGAGTCCCTTGAACTGCAAGGAGATCAAACCAGTTAATCCTAAAGGAAATCAACCCTGAATATTCATTAGAAGGACTGGTGCTGAAGCTCCAATTCGTTCACCAGCTGATATGAAGAGCTGACTCACTGGAAAAGATCCTGATGCTGGGAAAGATTGAAGGCAAAAGGAGAAGAGGGCAGCAGCAGATGACACGGTTAGACAGCATCGCCGACTCAATGGACATGAGTTTGCACAAACTCTAGGAGATAGTGAAGGGCAAGGAAGCCTGGTACACTGCAGTTCACGGGGTCGCAAAGAATTGGACACAACTCAGTGAATGAACAACAAGAATAACAAAATTTATGGTTGTATAATCAGTTTGATCCCATTCACGACTCACTGCCTTGTCACAGCGAACAGGGCTGGTATAACTCAATGAAGCTACGAGCCATGCATTTAGGTGATGGTGAGGATAGGGAGGCCCGGCATGCTGCAGTCCATGGGTCACAAAGTGTTGGACGTGACTGGGCAACTGAACAACAACAACAATCAATCTGATATACTGGTTTTGATTATTAGTTGTTTTTTGTATGTTAAATTTCAGGATTTGTTTTTATTTTTGTTTAACTTCATGTAGTTGAATATTTAAATATTTACATGGTTCAAAGTAAAAAGTATATAAAAACAGATACTCAGAAAAGTCCCATTTCCAATGCTATTTCCTCCACCCATATGGACCCACCCTTTATCACTTGTTTCTGGTTTATAGTTACTAACTACTTTCCACAAAAGTGATTTGTGGAGGTGTTTCCTCTGGAATAATTACTATAAGTGAGACTGCCAGGTGAAAGGGTAAATGTTTACTTATACACTTCTGTCAGATATTGCCATATTCTCCTCCACAGGGACTGCTGACCATTCTTGAATGATGGTTTAACTAATATTAAATTCTCTGTTGTTGGAAATTCCCTGGTGGTCCAGTGGTTAAGACTCCACCTTCCAAGGCAGTGGGTATGGGTTCAATCCCTGGTCAGGGAGCTAAGACGCCTCATGGACAAAAAAAAACAACAACAACCAAAACACAAAACAGGAGCAATATTGTAACAAATTCAATAAAGAGTTCAAGAATGGTCCATATCAAAAAAGAAAACTGAAAAAAGAATTTGTCAACTCAACTGCTGTTTCTCAGAGGTATGGCAGAAATGGTTACTGGTTCTCAAAGTCTGTGCTCTCTTCTCTTCTGAAGCACACAGCTGAGCTATATTTCCCAGTCGTCCACGCAGTTAGGAATGGCCATGTGACTGATCGCTCGCCAATGGGGTGTGGGCAGATGTGATGTCAGCCATTTCTGGGCAAAACTCATCCTCCTTTCTCTAAGCAGCCAGAGCAACTCTGAAGGGCACACGGTCAAGGAAGCAGAGCTGCCACCAGCTGGGCATGGAGGGCTGCAAATGCTCACCTAGGACTGCTACATGGAGAAACAAACTCGCACTCAATCTGAGCCACTGTAGTTTTTACCTAACTTTACAGCATTTTAGCCTATTCTACTTAATACAAAATACTTCCAATTGCTTCTTTTTCATACCCTTCCCGTCCAGCTGCATATGTCCCTGCTTCTATTTCAAAATTTTTATCCACTGTAAGCCTTCACTGTATCTTTGGCTGCTCTCAGCCTCATGTAAGTATCCTCAGCCAGAGCCCTGGCTTATAAGATGTGGTACTTTACACATGTTATAGTTATTGATGGTTCAGCTACCTCGTGATTCACCCTGACCAGGGGCTCTTTCTGCCAGGAACAGACACAAAACCAACCATTCTCTAATGTGAACTTCCTGCTTACAAAATTAGCCTTCATTTGACACTGTCCAGTTTGTAAGTACCTAATTTATCCAGGTTATTTTGACTTCTGTTCCAGTATTTCTGACACACAAATGTATACACAAGATTAAAGTTTATCTAACAAAGAACTGGTTGGTCCCAGACTGACCTCTGAAGGGTTAATTGGTAAGTGCTACTCCATACCAGCAGCACATCCTCGATGTCTCTGACCTTCCCACCATCTGACTGTGGTAACATGTAAGCTGAACTGTGCTTCCCTGGGTTGCTGCTGATTATGTTATTCACAATTAAATCAGCAGCATGAGAAAGTCAAGATGTATGTGCCCTGTTTCCTCCAGATCCTTACAATGTTCTGGAAAAAATTAGGTTACATTGATGAGATTCAGTTTTCCATAAGGCTATCATTAATTTTTACCCAATGCTCTAGGTTTCCTTATAAATTAACATTCTAATGATGTATATTTTCCTATATCCTTCCCTCATAATGTGACTATGTCTTATTTATTGCAAATTCCACACATGTGTGTTCATCTTTTTATCATTTTGGTGGGAACAAATAGATTAACACAAGTGCAATGTTCGTAATTAAAAAGAAAGGGGTTCCATACCTTATATTGCTTTCGACACCAAATTAAAATTTTTTTTTTATTTTTTAATTGAAGGATAATTGCTTTACAAAATTTTTCTGTTTTCTGTCAAACATCAACATGAATCAGCCATAGGTATACATATGTCCCCTCCCTCTTGAAACTCCCTCCCATCTCCCTCCCCATCCCACCCTTGTAGATTGATACAGAGCCCCTGTTTGAGTTCCCTGCCACTAAATTTTAAGAATGATATCAATAAACGGGAATATCCCTAAAGAAGTTAACACATATGGGGAAAGCACTCATAAGAGCAATAGTTAGAGGGTTGTAAGATTGGGAGTTGTTCAAAAGCAGGACATGTTATTTGGGAGCTAGTGTTTGCATCACCACCAGAAATGTCCTAATATATATGGGACTAATGCTTAGTAAACATGTTTACTAAGTCCTCAAAGGACTTTTGAACTAGAGACTGCTTCCTAGTTCTCAATGGTTATCCTCAACTTTCGTCCTGCTCTTAAGCAAAGGAAGGGGTTTAAGCATACAATGATCTGGAAAGTACCGATCAGAAACTCACACTCAATGAGACCTCACCAGCAGTCCCCGGCTCTTGGGATGACTCAATAATCAGATGATGACATTGCTCAAGTTCAGTTGTCTATAGTTTCTAAAACTATGGCTTTGTTGGTTATTGCTGAGAAACTAAACTAGGCCACCTAAGGAAGATCCCTTTTTCAACTTCATACAATCTGGGATAGCCTACCCAATCAACCTGGGGTCTAGCTGTCCTGTAAGTCATTGACAACAGCATTCCAGACCTATGCCAGCTTACTCTACTACCATAAACACCCACTGGTTTTTTCCCATTCTCTCAGGATTTGGAAAATATAACACACATTTCACATTGATTAATTTTATTATTTTTATTGAAGTAGAGTTGACACAATATTACATTAGTTTCAGGTGTACAGTAGATTCGGTATTTTTACAGACTATTCTCCATTAAAAGTTATTACGAGATAATGGCTATAATTTCCATATATTGTATAATATATTCTTGATGTTTATGTATTTTATATATAGTAGTTTGTATCTCTTTTAATGCCATACTCCTACGTTGCTCCTCCTTCCTTCCCCCTCCCCAATGGTAACCACTAGTTTGCTTTTATGACCTGTGAATATGTTTCTCTTTTGCTATATACATTTGTCTTTTTAGATTCTACATATACATTGTATCATACAGTATTTGTCTTTTTCTGAATTATCTAAGCATTAACATCCTCTAGGTGCATTCACATTGCTGCAAATGGCAGGATTTCATTTTTATGGCTGAGTAGTATTCCACTGTATACATATACCATATCTTCTTTATCCAATCAACTGTTGATGGACGCGTCAGTTGCTTCTATATTTTGGTTATTGTAAACAGTGCTTGCTATGAACACTGGGGTGCACTGTTTTCTTTCTGAATTCATGTTTTTTTTCTTTTCAAATATACACCCAGGAATGGGATTGCTGGATCATTCAGCAACTATACTTCTGGTTTTTTGAGGAACTTCCATAGTGTTTTCATAGCAGTGGTACCAATTTACATTTCCACCGAAAGTGTACAAGGGTTACCTTTTCTCCACACCCTCGCGAACATTTGTTATTTGTGTTCCTTTTCAGCCATTCAGACAAGTGTGAGGTGACATCTCACTGTGGTTTTGATTTGCATTTCTGGAATAATTAGTGATGTTGAGCTCTGTATGTCTTCTATGGAGAAATGTCTGTTTAAGTATTCTGCCCATTTTGTGATTAGGCTTGTTTGTTTTTGGATATTGCACTGTCTGAGCTGTTTATTTTGGATATTAACCCCTCGTCAGGCCTTTGTCATTGTTCATCTCAAGTCGTGTCTCTTTGTGACCTCATGGACTGCAGCAGGCCTGGCTTCCCTGTCCTTCACTGTCTCCCAGAGTTTGCTCAAATTCATGTCCACTGAGTTGGTCATGCTATCTAACCATCTCATTCTCTGCCATCCTCTTCTCCTTTTGCCTTCAATCTTTCCCAGCGTCAGGATCTTTTCCAATGAGTTGGCTCTTCACATCAGCTGGCCACTTTAAGTACTGGAACTTCAGCAACAGTTCCTCCCATGAATATTCAGGACTGATTTCCTTTAGGACTGACTGGTTTGATCTCCTTGCTGTCCAAGGGACTCTCAAAAGTCTTCTGCAGCACAATTGTCAGCCATATCATTTGCAAATATTTCTCTCATTCAGTAAGTTGTCTATTTGTTTTGTAGATGGTTTCTTTATGCAAAAGCTTTTAGGTTTAATTAGGTCCCATTTGTTCCTTTCTGCTTTTATTCCTTTGCCTTAAAAGACAGATCCAGAAAGAAAAATCTACAATTTAGGTCAAAGAATGTTCTCCCAATGTTCTCTTCTAGGATCTTTATGGTTTCAGGTGTTACATTTAAATCTTTAATCCATTTTAAGTTTACCTTTTTAAAAGGTGAGATGAAATATTTCAATCCCATTCTTTAACATGTAGCTATCCAGTTTTCCCAGCACCATTTATTGAAGAGACTGTCTATTCTCCATTGTATATTCTTGACTGCTTTGTCACAGATCAATTGTCCATAGGTGTGTGAACTTATTTCTGGGTTTTCTATCCTGTTCCATTAATCTATAATCTGTTTTTGTGCTGATACAATCCTGTTTTGATCACTGTAACTTTGTAGTGTAGCTTGAATGAAGTCTGGGAAGGTGCTAGCTCCATCTAAAATTATTTGATATTCCTTTTAAGTCACTGATTTCTCCAGTGCTTAGACCAAGAACCATAGACTTCTCAGTCCCCCAGGATTTTCAGGTCAGTGAAAAACTGGGACATAGGCAATGAATATACAGATTTTTTTTTGACAATTGTTTTTAATTAATATTACTGGACATTCAAATGGAAGTATTTTGTTATAGCTGTAAGTCAGGTCTCCCAAGCTCAACAAGTAGGAAGCAAGACCTTTTAAGGTCAAAATCTCATTGTGCATAGTTCTGTTATCTTCACATTGATTTTTTAAAGCATGAGACTAATGACAGAAGTTTCAGAGATTAAGAGAAGTTTTCGAGAGCAGGTAGGCTCCTTAAGTCAATTCTATCTAAATACATATGGTGCTTTTCAGTTTATAAAGCATTTTATGGAGATTATTGGATTCAAACTGTCTAAATCATGCTTTTGAACCTACATCCCATGAATCATGCCAAGATGTTGAAGTGTTAGAAATAGTAACAGTGGTCTTTTCCCTAAGTAGACACGATGAACAAGGGCCAAAAGATGAAAGAGAGACATATTCACATGAACAGAATAAAAGAAAACAAATCATATAATCATATTAAGAAATGCAGAAAAAAGCCGTTGACAAAATTCAACATCCATTCACAATAAAACCACTCAGGAAAGTAGGAATTGAGGGAAATTTCCTCAACCTGGTAAAGGCTATCTATTAAAAAGTCTACAGCTATCATCACACTTAATTGTGAAAAACTGACCACCTTTTCCTTAAAAGAACAAGGCAAGGGGGGGAAAGGCATAGAGATTAGAAAGGATAAAATAAAATGCTTTGTAGATGATGTTTATCTTCTCCTGCAAGAACTCCAAAATTACAGCTCACTGGTGAGCAATCATCAACAGGAAAATGTTCTATCCCACCAAAAAGAGATACCCCAGGTCCAAGGAGAAAGGAGAAGCCCCAGCAAGATGGTAGGAAGGGCGAAATCATGTTTAGAATCAAACCCCATAATCGCCAAAGATGTTCAGAGGGCTGAAACAAAACCTTGTGTGCACCAGGACCCAGAGACCCCACAGGGACTGAGCCAGACCCTCTGTTCAGCATTGGCCTGCTGCAGGGGCAGAGGCTCTGGGTGTAGCTACCTAGGTCACACAGCCTGTGGCATAAGCCCTGTCTCTTGGAAGAGGTCGCCATTACCCCACCATAGAGCCACCGAGTGGAGGACCCACAAACTGCAGAATAATTATACCAAAGAAATTCTCATATTGTTAAGAAAGTTCTAGGACCCACAACAGCTTTCCCAATCTGGGGATATAGGAAAGGGACTGAGAACTCCCAGAGAATTTGACTTTGGAGGCCAGTGGGATGTGATTATAGAACTTACACAGGACTGGGGAAACAGACTCTTAGAGCGCACAAACAAAACTGTGTGCACACCAATCCAGGAGAAAGGAGCAGGGATCCCCCAAGAGACTGATCCAGACTTGCCTGTGAGTGTCCAAGAGTCTCTGGCAGAGGCGTGGGTCAGCTGTGGCCTGCTGCAGGGTCAGGGGCACTGAGCGGGGCAGTTACTGCACAGTAACTTTTCAAGGAGGCCACCATCATCTTCATTACCTGGTCCCAGATCAAACGACAGGGAGGGAACACAGCCCCGCCCTTCAACAGAAAATTGGATTAAAGATTTATGGAGCATGGCTGCACCCATCAGAACAAGACCCAGTTTCTCCCATCAGGAAGCTTCCATAAGCCCCTTATCCTTCTCCATCAGAAGGCAGACAGAATGAAAACCACCATCACAGAACACTAATCAAACTGATCCCATGGATCACAGCCTTGTTGAACTCAATGAAACTATTAGTCATGCCAAGTAGGGTCACTCAAGGTGGATGGGTCATGGTGGAGAATTCTGGCAAAACACGGTCCACTGGAGAAGGGAATGACAAACCACTTCAGTATTCTTGCCCTGAGAACCCCATGAACAGTATGAAAAGGCAAAAAGATAGGACACTGAAAGATGAACTCCCCAGGTCGGTAGGTGCCCAATATGCTACTGGAGAAGAGTGGAGAAATAACTCCAGAAACAATGAAGACACAAAGCCAAAGTGAAAACAATGACCAGTTTTGGATGTGACTGGTGATGGAAGTGAAGTCCAATGCTATAAAGAGCAATACTGCATAGGAACCTGGAATGTTAGGTCCATGAATCAAAGTAAATTAGAAGAGGTCAAACAGGAGATGGCAAGAGTGGACTTCAACATTTTGGGAATCAGTGAACTAAAAGGGACTGATGGGCAAATTTAATTCAGATGACCATTACATCTACTACTGTGGGCAAGAATCCCTTAGAAGAAATGAGTAGCCCTCATAGTTTACAAGAGAGTTCAAAATGCAGTTCAGTTCAGTCGCTCAGTCGTGTTTGACTCTTTGGGACCCTATGGACCGCAGCACGCCAGGCCTCTCTGTCCATCACCAACTCCTGGAGTCCACCCAAACCCCTGTCCATCGAGTCGGTGATGCCATCCAACCATCTCATCCTCTGGCATCCCCTTCTCCTCCTGCCTTCAATCTTTCCCCGCGTCAGGGCCTTTTCAAATGAGTCAGCTCTTCTCATCAGGTGGCCAAAGTATTGGAGTTTCAGCTTCAACATCAGTCCCTCCAATGAACACCCAGGACTGATCTCCTTTAGGATGGACAGGTTGGATCTCCTTGCAGTCCAAGGGACTCTCAAGAGTCTTCTCCAACACCACAGTTCAAAAGCATCAATTCTTTGGCGCTCAGCCTTCTTTATAATCCAACTCTCATATCCATACGTGACCACTGGAAAAACCATAGTCTTGACCAGACAGACCTTTGTTGCCAAAGGAATGTCTCTGCTTTTTAAATTTTATTTATTTTAATTGGAGGCTAATTACTTTACAATATTGTATTGGTTTTGCCATACACTGACATGAATCCACCATGGTGTACATGTGTTCCCCATCCTGAACCCCCTCCCACCTCCCTCTGCTTTTTAATATGCTGTCTAGGTTGGTCATAACTTTCCTTCCAAGGAGTAAGTGTCTTTTAATTTCATGGCTGCAATCACCATCTGCAGTGATTTTGGAGCCCCAAAAAATAAAGTGAGACACTGTGTCCACTGTTTCCCCATCTATTTGCCATGAAGAATGAGACCGGATGCCATGATCTTAGCTTTCTGAATGTTGAGCTTTAAGCCAACTTTTTCACTCTCTTCTTTCACTTTCATCAAGAGGCTCTTTAGTTCTTCTTCACTTTATGCCATAAGGGTGGTGTTATCTGCATATCTGAGGTTATTGATAATGCAGTTCTTGGTTGCAATCATAAAAATGACAGAATGATCTCTGTTCATTTCCAAGGCAAGCCATTCGATATCACAGTAATCCAAGTCTATGCCCCAGGCAGTTATGCTGAAGAAGCTGAACAGTCCTAAGACCTACAAGACCTTTCAGAACTAACACCCAAAACAGATGTCCTTTTCATCATAGGGGATGGAATGCAAAAGAAGGAAGTCAAGAGATACCTGAAGTAACAGGCAAATCTGGCCTTGGAGTACAAAATGAAGCAAGGCAAAGACTAACAGAGTTTTGCCAAGAGAACCCACTGGTCATAGCAAACACCCTCTTCCAACAACACAAGAGAAGACTCTACACATGGACATCACCAGATGGTCAATACCAAAATCAGATTGATTATATTCTTTGCAGCCAAAGATGGAGATGCTCTATACAGTAACCAAAACCAAGTCCAGAAGCTGACTGTGGCTCAGATCATGAGCTCCTTATTGCCAAATTCAGACTTAAATTGAAGAAAGTAGGGAAAAGCACAAAACTATTCAAGTATGACCTAAAACAAATCCCTTACAATTATACAGTAGAAGTGACAAATAGATTCACGAGATGAGATCTGATAGCAGTGCCTGAAGAACTATGGCCAGAGGTTCGTGACACTGTACAGGAGGCAGTGAACAAGACCACACCCAGGAAAAAGAAATGCAAAAAGGCAAAATGGTTGTCTGAGGAGGCCTTACAAGTAGCTGAGAAAAAGCTAAAGGCAAAGGAGAAAAGGAAAGATATACCCATCTGAATGCAGAGTTCCAAAGAATAGCAAGGAGAGATGAGAAAGCATTCCTCAGTGATCAGTGCAAAAAAATAGAGGAAAACAACAGAATGGGAAAGACTACAGATCTGTTCAAGAAAATTAGAGATACCAAGGGAACAGTTCAGGCAAAGATGGGCTCAATAAAGGACAGAAATGGTATGGACCTAACAGAAGCAGAAGATATTAAGAACAGGTGGCAAGAATACACAGAAGGACTATACAAAAAAGATCTTCATGATTCAGATAATCACGATGGTGTGATCACCCACCTAGAGCCAGACTTCCTAAAATGCAAAGTCAGGTGGGCCTTAGGAAGCATCACTATGAACAAAGCTAGTGGAGGTGATGGAATTCCAGTTGAGCTATTTCAAATCGTAAAAGATGATGCTGTTAAAGTGCTGCACTCAGTATGTCAGCAAATTTGGAAAACTCAGCAGTGGCCACAGGACTGGAAAAGGTCAGTTTTCATTCCAATCCCCAAGAAGGGCAATGACAAAGAATGTTTAAACTACTGCACGACTGCACTCATTTCACAGGCTAGCAAAGTAATGCTCAAAATTCTCCAAGCCAGGCTTTAACAGTATGTGAAATGTGAAATTCCAGATGTACCAGCTAGATTTAGAATAGGCAGAGGAACCAGAGATTATATTGCCAACATCCATTGGATCATAGAAAAAGCAACAGAATTCCAGAAAAACATCTACTTCTATTTTATTGATTATGCCAAAGCATAATCATGTCTATGTAGATCATAACAAACTGTGGAAAATACCAGACCACCTTACCTACCTCCTGAGAAACCTGTATGCAGGTCAAAAAGCAACAGTTAGAACCGGATATGGAACAACAGACTGGTTCTAAGTTGGGAAAGGAGTATGTCAAAGCTGTATATTGTCACCCTGCTTATTTAACTTATATGCTGAGTATATCATGAAAAATGCTGGACTGGATGAAGCACAGGGTGGAATCAAGACTGCTGGGAGATATATCAATAACCTCAGATATGCAGATGACACCACCCTTATGGCAGAAAGTGAAGAGGAACTAAAGATCCTCTTCATGAAAGTGAAAGAAGAGAGTAAAAAGCTGACTTAAAACTCAACATTCAAAAAACAAAGATCATGGCATCTGGTCCCATCACTTCATGGCAAACAGACGGAGAAACAATGGAAACAGTGACAGACTTTATTTTCTTGGGCCCAAAATCACTGCAGATGGTGACTGCAGCCATGATCTTAAAAGACACCTGCTCCTTGGAAGAAAAGCTATGACCAACCTAGACAGCATATTAAAAAGTAGAGACATTACTTTGCCGACAAAGGTCCCTCTAGTCAAAGATATGGTTTTTCCAATAGTCATGTTGGATGTGAGAGTTGGATTATAAAGAAAGCTGAGCACCAAAGAATTGATGCTTTTGAACTGTGGTGTTGGAGAAGACTCTTGAGAGTTCCTTGAACAGCAAAGAGAGCAAACCAGTCAATCCTAAAGGAAATCAGTCCTGAATATTCATTGGAAGGACTGATGCTGAAGCTGAAACTCCAGTACTTTGGCCTCCTGATATGAAGAACTGACTCCTTAGAAAAGACCCTGATGCTGGGAAAGATGGCACGCAGGAGGAGAAGGGGATGCCAGAGGATGAGATGGTTGGATGGCATCACCGACTCAATGGATATGAGTTTGAGCAAGCTATGGGAGTTGGTAATGGACAGGGAAGCCTGGTGTGCTGCAGTTCATGGGGTCACAGAGTTGGACATGACTGAGCGACTGAACAGAACAGAACTAAAATGGACAAAAATGGGCAAATTTAATTCAGACGACCAATATATCCACCACTGCAGGCAAGAATCACTTACAAGAAATGGAGTAGCCCTCATGGTCAAACACAAGCCCGAAATGCAGTACTTGGGTGCAATCGCATAAAGGAAAGAATGATCTCTGTTTCTTTCCAAGGCATGCCGTTCAATATCACCATAATTCAAGTCTACGCCTCAATCATTAATACCAAAGAAGCTGAAGTTGACAGTTCTATAAAGACCTACAAGACCTTCCAGAACTAACAACAAAAAATGATGACCTTTTATAATAGGGGACTGGGGCAGTCCTAAGATGGCAGAGGAATAGGACAGGGAAACTGCTTTCTCCCCCACAAATTCATCAAAAGAACATTTAAATGCTGAGTAAATTCCACAAGACAACTTACGAATGCCAGAAGAGGACATCAGGCACCCAGAAAAGCAGCCCATTATCTTCGAAAGATGTTTTATCAACAGTGCTGTATAGATGGAGAAGTATTGAGGCTATTGTAAAAATAAGACTGAAAACCAGAAGCAGGAGGCTTAAGTCCAAATCCTGAGAACACCAGAGAACTCCTGACTCCAGGGAACATTAATCGACAGGAGCTGACCAAACGCCTCCATCCCTACACTGAAACCAAGCACCACCCAAGGGCCAACAAGTTCCAGAGCAAGACATGCCACGCAAATTCTCCAGCAACACAGGAACACAGCCCTGAGCTTCAATGTACAGGCTGCCCAAAGTCACTCCAAAACCACTGACATCTCATAACTCATTACTGCACACTTCATTGCACTCCAGAGAGAAGAAATCCAGCTCTACCCACCAGAACACCAACACAAGCTTCCCTAACCAGGGAACCTTGACAAGCCACCTGTACAACCCCACCCACAGCGAGGAAACTCCACAATAAAGAGAACTCCACAAACTGACAGAATACAGAAAGGCCACCCCAAACTCAGCAATATAAGCAAGATGAAGAGACAGAGGAATACCCAGCAGGTAAAGGAACAGGATAAATGCCCACCAAACCAAACAAAAGAGGAAGAGATAGGGAATCTACCTGATAAAGAATTCCAAATAATGACAGTGAAAATAATCCAAAATCTTGAAATAAAAATGGAATCACAGATAAATAGCCTGGAAACAAGGATTGAGAAGATGCAAGAAAAGTTTAACAAGGACCTAGAAGAAATAAAAAAGAGTCAATATATAATGAATAACGCAATAAATGAGATAAAAAACACTCTGGAGGGAACAAATAGTAAAATAACAGAGGCAGAAGATAGGATTAGTGAATTAGAAGACAGAATGGTAGAAATAAATGAATCAGAGAGGAAAAAAGAAAAACGAATTAAAAGAAATAAGGACAATCTCAGAGACCTCCAGGACAATGTTAAATGCCCCAACATTCGAATCATAAGAGTCCCAGGAGAAGAAGACAAAAAGAAAGACCATGAGAAAATATCTGAGGAGATAATAGTTGAAAACTTCCCTAAAATGGGGAAGGAAATAATCACCCAAGTCCAAGAAACCCAGAGAGTCCCAAACAGGATAAACCCAAGGCGAAACACCCGAAGACACATATTAATCAAATTAACAAAGATCAAACACAAAGAACAAATATTAAAAGCAGCAAGGGAAAAACAACAAATAACACACAAGAGGATTCCCATAAGGATAACAGCTGATCTTTCAACAGAAACTCTACAGGCCAGAAGGGAATGGCAGGACATACTCAAAGTGATGAAAGAAAATAACCTACAGCCCAGATTACTGAACCCAGCAAGGATCTCATTCAAATATGAAGGAGAAATCAAAAGCTTTACAGACAAGCAAAAGCTGAGAGAATTCAGCACCACCAAACCAGCTCTCCAACAAATGCTAAAGGATCTTCTCTAGACAGGAAACACAAAAAGGGTGTATAAACTCAAACCCAAAACAATAAATGGCAATGGGATCATACTTATCAATAATTACCTTAAACATAAATGGGTTGAATGCCCCAACCAAAAGACAAAGACTGGCTGAACAGATACAAAAACAAGACCCCTATATATGTTGTCTACAAGAGACCCATGTCAAAACAGGGGACACATACAGACTGAAAGTGAAGGGCTGGAAAAAAATATTCCACGCAAATAGAGACCAAAAGAAAGCAGGAGTAGCAATACTCATATCAGATAAAATAGACTTTAAAATAAAGGCTGAGAAAAGAGACAAAGAAGGACACTACATAATGGTCAAAGGATCAATCCAAGAAGAAGATGTAACAATTATAAATATATATGCACCCAACATAGGAGCACCGCAATATGTAAGACAAATGCTAACAAGTATGAAAGGGGAAATTAACAATAACTATAATAGGGGACTGGAATGCAAAAGTAGGAAGTCAAGAGATACGTGGAGTAATAGACAAGTTTGGCCTTGGAGTAAAAAGTGAAGCAGGGCAAAGCCTAACAGAGTTTTGACAAGAGAATGCACTGGTCATAGCAAATACCCTCCTCCAACAACACAAAAGATGACTCTACACATTATAGCACCAGATGGTCAATACTGAAATCAGATTGATTATATTCTTTGCAGCCAAAGACGGGGAAGCTGTATACAGTCAGCAAAAAACGGACGAGGAGCTGACTGTGGCTCAGATCATAAACTCCTTATTGCAAAATTCAGACTTATATTAAAGAAAGTAGGGGAAACCACTGGGGCTTATAAGGTGGCCCAGGTGGTAAAGAACCTGCTTGCCAACGCAGGAGATGAAAGAGACCTGGGTTTGATCCCTGGGTCGGGAAGATTCCCTGGAGGAGGGCATGGCAACCCACTCTAGTAATCTTGCCTGTAGAATCCCATGGACAGAGCAGCCTGGTGGGCTACAGCCCATAGGGTTGCAAAGAGCTGGACATGACTGAAGCAACTTAGCACACATGCACAGCTCAGGGAACACTACTAGGCCATTCAGGCATATCTAAATCAAATTCCTTATGATTATACAGTGGAAGTGACATATTCAAGGGATTATATCTGATAGACAGAGTGCCTGAAGAACTATGGATGGAGGTTCCTAACACTGTACAGGAGGTGGTGATCAAAATCATCCCTAAGAAAAAAGAAATGCAAAAAGGCAAAGTGGTTGTCTGAGGAGGCCTTACAAATAGCTGAGAAACGAAGAGAAGCAAAAGGCAAAGGAGAAAAGGAAAGATATACTCCTCTGAATGCAGAGTTCCAAAGAATAGATAAGAACGATAAGAGATAAGAAGAAAGATAAGAGATAAGTTCCAAAGAAGAGATAAGAAAGCCTTCTTTATGAACAATGCAAAGAAATAGAAGAAAATAATAGTCTGGGAAAGATTAGCAATCCTTTCAAGAAAATCAGAGATACCAAGGGAACATTTCATGCAAAGATGGGCACAATAAAGGAGAGAAATGGTATGGAACTAACAGAAGCAGAAGATATTAAGAAGAGGTGGCAAGAATACACAGAAGAATTGTACAAGTAGTTGTTAATGAGCTGGATGCCATGATGGTATGATCACAAACCTAGAGCCAGACATCCTGGAGTGTGAAGTCAAGTGGGCCTTAGTATCATTACAAACAAATCTAGTGGAAATGATGGAATTCCAGCTGAGCTACTGCAAAGCCTAAAAGATGATGCTGTTAAAGTGTTGATGCTATACTCAATACGCCAGCAAATTTAGAAAACTCAGCAGTAGCCACATGACTGGAAAAGGTCAGTTTCATTCCAATGCCAAAGAATGTTCAAGTCAGCCAGTCAGTTCAGTCGCTCATTCGTGTCTGACTCTTTGCAACCCCATGAACTGCAGCACGCCAGGCCTCCCTGTCCTTCACCAGCTCCCGGAGTTCACTCAAACTCATGTCCATCAAGTCGGTGATGCCATCCAGCCATCTCATCCTCTGTCGTCTCCTTCTCCTCCTGCCCCCAATCCCTCCCAGCATCAGGGTCTTTTCCAATGAGTCAACTCTTTGCATCAGGTGGCCAAAGTACTGGAGCTTCAGCTTTAGCATCATTCCTTCCAAAGAACAACCAGGACCAATCTCCTTTAGAATGGACTGGTTGGATCTCCTTGCAGTCCAAGGGACTCTCAAGAGTCTTCTCCAACACCACAGTTCAAAAGCATCAATTCTTCAGCGCTCAGCTTTCTTCACAGTTCAACTCTCACATCCATACATGACCACTGGAAAAACCATAGCCTTGATTAGACGGACCTTTGTTGGCAAAGTAATGTCTCTGCTTTTCAATATGCTATCTAGGTTAGTCATAACTTTCCTTCCAAGGAATAAGCGTCTTTTAATTTCATGGCTGCAGTCACCATCTGGAGTGATTTTGGAGCCCCCCAAAATAAAGTCTGACACTGTTTCCCTATCTATTTCCCATGAAGTGATGGGATCAGATTCCATGATCTTCGTTTTCTGAATGTTGAGCTTTAAGCCAACTTTTTCACTCTCCTCTTTCACTTACATCAAGAGGCTTTTTAGTTTCTCTTCATTTTCTGCCCTAAGGGTGGTGTCATCTGCATATCTGAGGTTATTGATATTTCTCCTGGCAATCTTGATTCCAGCTTGTGCTTCTTCCAGCCCAGCGTTTCTCATGATGTACTCTGCATAGAAGTTAAATAAGCAGGGTGACAATATACAGCCTTGACGTACTCCTTTTCCTATTTGGAACCAGTCTGTTGTTCCATGTCCAGTTCTAACTGTTGCTTCCTGACCTGCATAAAGGTTTCTCAAGAGGCAGGTCAGGTGGTCTGGTATTCCCATCTCTTTCAGAATTTTCCACATTTTATCTATTGCACTCATTTCACATGCTGGCAAGGTAATGTTCAAAATCCTTCAAGCCAGGCTTCAATAATACGTGAACTGAGACTTTCCAGATATACAAGCTGCATTTAGAAAAGGCAGAGGAACCAGAGATCAAATTGCCAACATCTGCTGGATCATAGAAAAAGCAAGGGAATTCCAGAAAAACATCTACTTCTGCTTCATTGACTATGCTAAAGCCTTTGACTATGTAGATCACAACAAACTATAGAAAATTCTTCAAGAGATAGGAATACCAGACCACCTTACCTGCCTCCTAAGAAACCTGTATGCAGGTCAAGAAGCCACAGTTAGAACCAGACATGGAACAACAGACTGGTTCTAAACTGGGAAAGGAGTACACCAAGGCTGTATATCGTCACCGTGCTTATTTAACTTATATGCTGAGTACATCATGATAAATGCTGGACTGGTTGAAGCACAAGCTGGAAATAAGACTGCTGGGAGAAATATCAATAACCTCAGATATAAAGATGACACCACACTTATGACAGATAGTGAAGAGGAACTAAAGACCCTCTTGATGAAGGTGAAAGAGAAGAGTGAAAAAACTGCCCTAAAAGTCAACATTCAAAAAACAAAGATCATGGCATCTGGTCCCATCACTTCACGGCAAATAGACGGGGAAAACATGGAAACAGTGACAGACTTTATTTTCTTGGCTCCAAAATCACTGTGGACGGTGACTGCAGCCATGAAATTAAAAGACGCTTGTTCCCTGGTGGGGGGTAAAAAAACAAAACAAAACATGCTTGCTCCTTGAAAGAAAAGCTACGACCAACGTAGACAGTGTACTAAAAGGAAGAGACGTCACTTTGCCTACAAAGGTCTGTACAGTCAAAGCTATGGTTTTCCCGGTAGTCATGAACAGATCTGAGAGGTAGACCATAAAGAAGGTTGAGCAGTGCTCTCAAACTGTGATGCTGGAGAAGACTCTTGAGAGTCCACTGGACAGCAAGGAAATCAAACCAGTCCATCCTAAAGGAAACGAGTCCTGAATATTCATTGGAAGGATTGAGGCTGAATAGTTTGGCCACCTGATGCGAAAAGCCAACTCATTGGAAAAGACTCTGATGGTAGGAAAGATTAAAGATAAAAGATTAAAGATTAAAGATAATGAGGTGACAGAGGATGAGATGATTGGACGGCATCTTCAACTCAATGGACATGACTTTGAACAAATTCTGGGAGATAGTGAAGGACAGGGAAGGCTGGCGTGCTGCAGTCCATGGGATCACAAATAGCTGAACACAGCTGAGTGACTGAACAACAATATATATAGAAAATCCTAAGGCATCTACCCAAAACTTACTGGAATTGCTAAGTTACTTCAGTAAGATTGCAGATCAATTTTTAAAACTGTATGTATGTATGTGTATATAGATACAGACACAACAAAATGTGCAAATGTAAAAATTGCCATTCACAATAGACTTTGTGTAAAAGCATTTTCTTGTCCTACTCTTTATTTATCTGGCTGCATCAGGTCTTAGCTGTGGCACACAGAACCTTTCATTGCAGTGCGCAGACTCTCCAGGTGTGGCATGTGGGCACCCCAGTTGTGGCTCATAGTCTCTAAGGAATTCAGTCTTTAGTAGTTGTGGCACACTGGCGAAGTTACCCCACAGTATGTGGGATCTTAGTTCCATGACCAGGGATCCCTGCACGGACATCCAGGCATCCCCTGCATGGGCATCCAGGCATCCCCTGCACGGGCGTCCAGGCATCCCCTGCACGGGCGTCCAGGCATCCCCTGCACGGCAAGAGGGATTCTTAACCACTGGCCCACCAGGGAATTACACACAATAGATTTTAAAAGACTCTAAAATGTTAAAAAAAAAAAAAGAAAAAAAAAAAGTAGGGATAAATCTTTTAAAATATGTACAAATCGTCAATACTAAAAGCTATAAAACACTGCTGAGAGAAACTAAAGATGTAAATAAATGACAAGATATACCATGTCTATGGAAGATTAATACTCTTAAGATCTCAATGCTTCCAAAATTGGTAGATTCAGTGTTATCCTGATCATAATCCAACCAGGTTTTTTTGTAGAAATTGACAATTCTAAAATGTATATGAAAATGCAAAAGATTCACTTTGCTATACAGCAGAAACTAACACAACATAGTAAAGCAACTATACTCCAATAAAAATTAATTTAAAAAAAGAAAGAAAATGCAAAGGGCCAGGATAGTTGAAAATTTTTGAAAAAGAACCAAGTTGAAAGGCTCACACTACCTTGATTTCAAGACTGATAAACTACAGAGCTGAAGACGGTGCAGTACTAGCTTAAGAACAAACATAACAAAGTGGAGAGTTCCAACAGTGCACCTGGTTTACAGGGAAGTATCAAGGCAATTCGATATGAACTCCGGGAGTTGGTGATGGACAGGGAGGCCTGGCGTGCTGCGATTCACGGGGTCGCAGAGTCGGACACGACTGAGCGACTGAACTGAACTGAATTGATCAAGGCAATTTAATGGAGGAAAGCCTTTTCAATAAATGGTTCTATAGCAAATGTATATCAAATGCATAACTGTATGAAAAAGAAGGAGCTCAATCACACCATACTCAATAATTAATTTGGGACTGATCATAGGCCTAAACATAAAAGCTAAGACTCTAAAGCCTCTAGAAGGAAAACAAAGAAGAAAATCTTTGCAACCTTGGGGGTAGGTAGAGAATTATTAAGCAAACACAAAAGCAACAACCATAAAAGAAAAAATTAAGAAGAAAACTCATTAAATTTAAAATCTTTATATAAGAAAATGAAAAAGCAAGAGACACACTGGGGGAAAATATTCACTACACAAATATCTAACAAAGGATGTGTGCTCAGACTACCAGGCAGTCTATCTACCTACCTATCAATAGTGCCTAAAAATCAATAATAAAAAGACAAACTATTCAAAACAAAAATGTGGCAAAACACTTGAAAAGACAGTTCAAAATGAAAATGAACAAATGGTCAACAGCATGTGAAAAGATGCTCATCATCATTAGTCATCAGGAAAAAGATAATTAAAAGCACGTAGCCATTCAATTTCACATCCATCAAGATGGCTAAAATAAGACGAGTATCAAATATTAGAAAAGATACACGAGTATTAAATGGTACAACCCCTTGGAAAAGTATGACATTTAAATACACATCTATCCTATGATCCAGTACTCCTACTCCTAGATATTTACTAAACTAAAATACATGTCCACAGAGAGACTGGTATGAAAATACCAAAAATACCAAATGCTAGTGAGTTACGTGGAGCAACAGGAACTCTCACTGCTGGTGGAAATATGGTACAGCCACTTAGGACAGTTTATCTTGGCAGTTTCTTACAAAATTAAACATATTCTTATCATAAGATCCAGCAGTTGCCCTCCATGGTATTTACACAAAGGAGTGTAAAACTTTTGTCCACACAAAAGCCTACACACAAGTCGTTACAGCAGCTCTATTCATAATTGCCAAAAGTTGGAAGAAACCAAGCTATCCTTCAGAAAGTAGATAAATTTATTACTCAGCATTAAAAAAGAAGAGAAAGCTATCAAACCGTAAAAAGACATGGAGGAACCTTAAAAATGCATTTACCAGGTAAAAGAAGCCTATCTGAAAAAGTTATATACTATAAAAAGTTATATATATATATATATATATATATATCAATCATACTATATACGTATGATTCCGACTATATGACATTCTGGAAAAGGCAAAACTATGGAGATGGTAAAAAGATGAGTATGCCAAGGGTTAGAGGGGAGGAAGGGATGAACAGGGGGAGCACCAAGTATTTCCAGTATTACTCTGTATGATGCTATAATGGTGAATACATGTCATTATACACCTGTCCAAACCCACAGAATGTACAATACCAGGAGAGAACTATGATGTAAACTATGGACTTTGGGTGATTATGATGTGCCAGTGCAGGTTCATTTTGTAACAAACGTACCACCTCTGGAGATGTTGATAGTAAAGTAACACATACAAGGAGACAGGAAATATACGGGATATCTCTCTGGGAAATTGTACGATGGCTCAATTTTGTTGTTAATTTAAAACTGTTCTAGAAGATAAAGTCTATTTTTCAAAAAAAAGATTGCACATAGTTAGGAAATATTTCCTAGATATGTAATTAAAAGTGCAAGCCATAAAAGAAAAGAAATTGCTGTCTTAGACTTTATCAAAATTGAAAACTTTTCTCTTTAAAAGGTATCATTAAGAAAATAAAAAGTCATAGATTTACAGAAAATATCTGCATGTCATATACGTATGATATAACCCTTGCCTCTAGAATTTTTTTAAATTTGCATATTTTTATTCAAAGATATTTGACTATTTCAAAGAATATAAAAAGGTTTTGAAACTCTATATGATGATGACAACCCAATTAAAAACTGGGCAAAAGATTTAACTAGATATTTCACCAAAGCAGATACACAAATGATAAATAATAATGGTAAAGAATCTGCCTGCAATGCAGGAGACCTGGGTTCAATCCCTGGGTTGAAGATCCCCTGGAGAAGGGAATGGCTACTCACTCCAGTATTCTTGCCTGGGAAATCCCATGGACAGAGAAGCCTAGTGGGCTACAGTCCATGGGGTTGCAAAGAGTTAGACACAACTAAGCAACTAACACTTTCACTTTCTTTAAAAAAAAAATAAGCACATGGAAAGGTGCTAATCATCATTAGTCACTGTTGTTGTTCAGACCCTAAGTCGTGTCTGACTCTGTGACCCCATGGACTGCAGCACACCAGGCTTCCCTGTTTGTTACTATCTCCCAATTCATGTTGGTCCAATTCATGTTCGTTGAGTCGGTGATGCCATCCAACCATCTCAACCTCTGTCATCCCCTTCTCCTGCCCTCAATCGTTCCCAGCATCAGGGTCTTTTCCAGTGAGTCAGCTCTTCTTATCACATGACCAAAGTACTGGAGCTTCAGCAGAAGTCCTTCTAATGAATATTCAGGGTTGATCTCCTTTAAGATTAACTGGTTTGATCTCCCTGCTATCTAAGGGACTCTCAAGAGTCTTCTCCAGCACAATTTGAAAGCATCAATTCTTTAGCACTCAGCCTTTTTTATGGTCCAACTCTTACATCCACACATGACTACTGGAAAAACCATAGCTGTGACTATATGGACCTTTGTCAGCAAAGTGATGTCTCTTCTTTTTTCAGTATGCTGCCTAGATTTTTCATTAGTCATTAGGGAAATGTAAATTTAAACTTTAATAAGGGAATTCCCTGGCAGTCCAGTGGTAAAGACTCTGAGCTTCCACTGCAGGGGGCATGGGTTCAATCTCTGGTTGGGGAACTAATCCTGGCAAGCAAGCTGAGTGGTGCAGCCAAAAAAACATAAACATAAACTGTAATAAGATACCCTCATATATCCATGAGAATGGCTATGATAAAAAACTAACAATATCGAGTGTTGGCAAGAACATGGAGAAATCAAAACCATCATACATTGTTGGTGTGACTCTAATGTTGTATAGCCAATTTTGGAAAACAGTTTACTTTAAAAGTTAAACATAAACTTACCATAGAATCTAGTAATTACACTCCTAAGAATCTATCCAGGATAAATAAAAATGTAGAACCCCGTACATCTTACATGAATGTTCATAGAAACATTATTTATAATAGCCAAAAACCAGAAACAATTTAAGTGTTCATCAACTAATGAAGAAATAAAATGTGGTACATCCATAAAACTGAATACTATTCAATGATACAAAGGAAGAAGCTACTGATAAGTGAAAGTTGCTCAGTCATGTCTGACTCTTTGGAACCCCATGGACTATACAGTCCATGGAATTCTCCAGCCAGAATACTGGAGTGGGTGTGTGTGTGTGTTAGTCGCTCAGTCGTGCCCGACTCTTTGCGACCCCATGGACTGCAATCCACCACGTCCCTCCGTCCATGAGATTTTCCAGGCAAGGATACTGGAGTGGGTTGCCATTTTTCTCCAGGGGATCTTCCCAACCCAGGGATTGAACCCGGGTCTCCTGTACTGCAGGCAAATTCTTTACCAACTGAGCTACAAGGGAAGCCCCCCTTTCCCTTTTCCAGAGGCTCTTCCCAACCCAGAGATCGAACTCAGATCTCCCGCATTGCAGGCAGATTCTTTACCAGCTGAGCCACAAGGGAAGCCCAAGAATACTGGAGTGGGTAGCCTAACCCTTCTCCAGCAGATCTTCCCCACCCAGGAATCGAACCAGGTCTCCTGCATTGCAGGTGGATTCTTTACTGACTGAGCTAAAATTGATGAACTTCAAAAATATTCTGCGAAGTGAAAGAAACAAGACACCAAAAACCTATATATACTAGGATTCTACTTATAGGAAACATCCAGAAAAGGCAAGAGACAGAAAGCAGATCAACGGCTGCCTGGGTTTAGGAGTAGGGACTAAGTTAGTATGAGGGAACTTTGGGAGTGACAGCTGTACAAGTCTATAATAATAAAAGAATTGTACACTTACGATGGCTGGATTTCACGGTATGCAAACTGCACCTCAATAAAACTTTATTTTTTAAAAAGGACTTGTAAAAGGAAGTTCACAGCAGTTTTCTTCATTTAAACCCCAAACTGAAAACCTAAATGGCCTTCCAAGAAGAATAGATGAATTAATGGTGGTATGATCAAGCAGCGGAATACAAGCTATTATAACAGCTATTGTAAAGAACATACTGAAACACACAATATGCATGAAGCTCACAAGCATTATGTTGACAAAAGACGCCACTTTTGTTTTGCTATTGTATACTGTATTTCATTCATAAAAGTCTGTTTGCTGCAGACAAACTCTGAATCAAGCACACTGATGTCCAGAAGGTATGGTATGTGCGTGTCTATCTGAAAATCATAATGTGTCAAGTAGTTAATATAAATGAGTGCCCAATGATTTAATATTCAGTTTAAAAATGTTTTAATTATATCAAATGATAGACACATATATTTAACAGGTATATGTTATTTAACATAAGCAAACTCATTGTTTGCATATTTATTCACTGACCTACTCCAAACGTATTAATAAAGGGCCAAAATATATTCCTGGCACCCAAGTTCAAATTGTGCCTCAGTCACAAAAACGATGTTGATATTTCACTTTTTCTTCATGACAGATCTGAGTGTACCTTTCAGCACACACAATTTAACATGAATTTCCTGGTGCGCTCCCGGGAGGAAAAGTGTCAGGTGGCCCAACAGTCCCAGATTCATGAAGCAAAAACAAGTTTGGTACCAGTCAGGTCCAGCAGGTTCAGGACCAGTCAGTGAGGCTGTCACGTCAGGCCTCCACTAACTAACTCCACGTCCCGCTGCTCTACTGCAAGGCAAGTGAAAACATGCAGACTACACCCTGAGGAGCTATTACAATTCAGAACTCTGGCCAGGAGGAAGAAACTGTCACAGGCAGTCACCCATCTTTCAGGAAACTCCCCTCTCCCTCCCCAAACCTCCCACTTAGAACCTGCTCTGAGTGGGCCCTTGATGCACGCGATGACAAACAAGGCATGCTTGCGGCTCCCCAGAGAACGTGTCTACAGACCACACTGTCCAGTGCCTGGGAGGGTATCTGTCAGGGTCCTTCCTATACTCCTGCTGCCTTTTAAACACTGTTTAGAAGGTCTGTGCCTTTTGATCCAGGATTCATCACAAGGAAATAATCAGAGCTGAAGGAAGTAAGCATAGCCTGAGCAGCTCACTGCGGCATACTTACAATAGCCTACAGAACACTCCCACCCCAAATGGATCAGAACAGTTCAAATACCTCACAAGAGTTCAGTTCAGTCACTCAGTCATGTCCAACTCTTTGCGACCCCATGGACTGCAGGACATCAGGGTTCGCTGTCCTTTACCATCTCCTGGAGTTTGCTCACTCATATTCATAAAGTCGGTGATGCCATCCAATTGTCCCCTTTTCCTCCTGTTCCTCGCAACAGAGTAGTAGTCATAATCCATTTGACTTAATTCCTACTCAAATGAATTATGACAGTCCTAAGATGGACTACTATCTGCAGCCGTGAAAGATAAGCTCTTCAGAAAGATTAAAGAACCAGAAAAGGCTGACAATACAATGTTAGATGACAGAAGCGAGATAAAAGCGGTATATATCGAGGTTTCTCACATGGGGAGACACTGTGGTGAAACTCCCCATGCCACTCAGACACTCAGCTGATCCCTGAGCATCAGTGTTACTGAGGGGAGTGAGCTGGTGTGCTCAGACAGCCCTGACGGTAGGGGATGGGAGGATGGCAACCAGTGGTGCATACAGAATTATTCCAATATTGGGTAAACAGGAAAAACATATGAATATATGCAGATCAGAGGTAATTAATGCCAGGCCACCTGTGATTGGTAAGGTCATGGCCTTCTCAAGCATGAATGTGGATTCTGTGAAAAGCTGGATTGTGGTTCACTATGTCTGGCGTTGGAGAAGGCAATGGCACCCCACTCCAGTACTCTTGCCTGGAAAATCCCATGGACGGAGGAGCCTGGTGGGCTACAGTCCATGAGGCCGCTAAGAGTCGGACACAACTGAGAGACTTCACTTTCATTTTTCACCTTCACTTTTCACCTTCATGCTTTGGAGAAGGAAATGGCAACCCACTCCAGTGTTCTTGCCTGGAGAATCCCAAGGACGGGGGAGCCTGGTAGGAGGCCATCTATGGGATCACACAGAGTTGGACACGACTGAAGTGACTTGGCAGCAGCAGCAGCATGGCTGGCGTGGGGCTGAGGTTCTGTACTTCTAACAAGCTCCCAATGCAGCTGGTCCACAGGCCACACAGGGACAAGCTAGGCTGCAGACTGCACTTCCTGGAGGGACAGATCCAAGCTAGGCTCGCAGGGACTAGGTGAATGTATGGATGTGCGTTTACTTTTTTAGAATCTTCTACGCTTACCAGGTTTTCCACAATGAAAATTCATTGCTTTCATAATCAGAAAGGAAACCTTTTACTATTCAAAACCTTTGACTCACACCACTAACAAGAAATGCTGAAAAGGATGTGGAAAAAAGAAAACCCTCCTACACTGTTGGTAAGAATGTAAATTGGTACAGCCATTATGGAAAACAGCATGGAGTGTCCTGAAAAAACTAAACACAGAGCTACCATATGATCCAGCAATCCCACTTCTGGGCGTATATCTGGACAAAACTTGAATTCCAAAAGATACCACTGGCGGCTCAATGGTAAAGAATCCACCCGCCAATGCAGGAGACATGGTTTTTAATCCCTGATCCAGGAAGATCCTACATGCTGTGCAGCAACTAAGCCTGCACACTGCAACTATTGAGCCTGTGCTCCACAGCCCAGGAGTCACAGCTAATGAAGCCCACACACCGTGTGCTCTGCAACCAGAGAGGCCACCAACGAAGCCCACACACCGTGTGGCCTGCAACCAGAGAGGCCACCACAGGGAGAAGCCCTCACACCAGAACCAGAGGAGGGCCCCGCTCGCCACAACTGGAGACGAGCCCACGCAGCACTGAAGACCCAGCACAGCCAAACACAAATAATTAAAAAAGACACACGTACCCCAGTGTTCACAGCGGCACTGTTTAGGGCAGCCAAGACATGGAAGCAACCTAAATGTCCAACAACAAATGAATGGATAAAGATGCGGTATACCTGTAAAATGGAATATCACTCAGTCATAAAAAGAATAAAATAATGCCATTTGCAGCAACATGGAGGGGTCTAGAGATGATCACATTAAATGAAATAAGTCAGACAAAAGCAAATATCATATGGTATCGCTTATATGTGCAAGCTAAAATATGACACACATGAGCTTTCCTAACAGAAATGGACTCACTGCCAAGGGGGAGGAGACGAGGGGAGTGATGGATTCAAAGTTTGGAATTAGCAGGTGCAAACTAGTATATACAGGACGTAAAAAAAGGTTCTACTCTATAACACAAGGAACTACACTCAATATCCTATAATAAACCATAATGGAAAAGAATAAAAAAGAGAAATTTTATACATATATATAACTGAATCACTGTGCTGTACACCTGAATCTAACACAACACTGCAAATTAACTATATGTCAGTAAAATGAAAAACAAAAAAACCTTCGACTTACTAATCATTTTTAAAAAACTCCATCCCAGGTAATTCCCTGATGGTCCAGCGGTTAGGACTCTGCATATCCGCTGCAAGGGGCCCGGGTTCAATCCCTGGTGTAGGAACTACGATCCCACAAGCGAAAAAAAGAAAGAAATCCATCCCAAATAACAGGAAATGAAACTGAAAGGTAAATGCTGTTTCTCCTCACAATACTGCTGACACCAAATATGTGGGTTTGTCCACACCAAGCAGTTCTGACAGTAACTGCCCAGAGTGAGTACAGAGCTCACTCTTGTGGACTGAGTGAGACTGCTTTCCTCTTCAGGTGGCGGCTGAAAGTCCCTGCTCTCACCTGTACCCTCTACCAAGTGCTTATAAATCAGTGGTTCCCATGACCCCCTCCTCCGGCTGGATTATTTGCTTCAGTGGCTCACAGAATTTAGGGAAACATTTTACTTACAATTACTGGTTTACTATAAATGATACAATTCAGGAACAGCCAAAGGGAAGAGATGCACAGGGCAAGGTATGGGGAAGGGGCACAAAGCTTCCCTGCACCCTCTGGACACATGATCCTCCCAACACCTTGATGGGTTCACCAACTCAGAAGCTCTCCAAACGCCTTTGCTTAGGGTTTTTATGGAGATTCCATTACACAGGCATGACTGATTAAATCACTGGCCACAGGTGACTGAATTCAATTCTCCAGCACCTCTTCCCTTCTGGGGGTGGGGAAGTAGGGGCTGAAAATTCCAACCCTGTAATCACATGCTTGGTTCTTCCAACAACTAGCCCCCAAATCAACTCCCAGTCTCAGCAATCAGCTCATTAGCGTAAACTCAAGTACGGTAGAAAGGGGCTTATTAAGAATAACAAAAGATGCTTCTCTCCTCAAGAGCTCATAAGCCACGGAAGTAGAACAACTCTATTTACTTCTTATAGCACAGAATCGAAGGCTTACACACATTCAACTTAGAATGATTCACAACACTAAAAAATGAGCAAACACTTAGCTCTCTAATATTAAGAGAATGGCTAAAATAGTATGTGGTTATTATAAATGATAATAGCAAAGACATGGAAAGAATGCTATAATAAATATTAGTCTTGGTGTGACAGCTCTTAAAATGCTAACATAAAATGAATGTTTATAAAGTATTACAATTTATCAAATTTATTTTAAAAAATAAAGGCAAGGACTTCCCTGGTGGTCCAGTGGCTAGGACTCTGCACTCCCAATGAAGGGGGCCCAGGGTTTGATCCCTGATCAGGGAACTAGGCCCCACATGCTGCAACTAAGACCCAGGGCAGGCAAATAAATTTCTAAAGAAAAGAAAAACAAACAAACAAAGGCAAAACACAACTGGAAGAAAATATGTCAAAATGATGTCTTTGGGTCATTGGATAGTGGGTCATGGAGAATTTTTTTCCCTTCAACTTCTCAGAATAAAGCTGAATGGAAGAAAGGATACCAACTGGGGTGGGTTGGGGGAGATGGCAGGGGCTAGGGAGGGAAACCCCCTCCAGAACGTGAGACGGGAGCAGCTCTGTGGCCACTAGCTGGGGTGGGGAGGGCTGTGCAGGTGAAGGCTGTTCAGTAGCCCCTGGAACAACTGCTAGGGGCAGAGGAGCAGAAAGCCCAGTTTCATGAAGGTCTAGACCCGGGCAGGAGAGGGAAGAGCCGCTCCTCCTCCGTGCTGAGCCCGCCGGCACTTCCCAGAATGGGTCTGGGCAGGAGCTGTCGATAGGGAGACCTCTGCCTCCTCTGCTTGCAGGGGACTCTGAAGGGACTGGCTACCTTCCTGGAAACAAAGGATGTTTTCAGCTCCCCGGGAACACTTCAGTTCTCCATCTCTCCCTTCCCGCCCCCAGGATGTCATCACTCCCTAGGATTCCTTAAGTGCACAAAGAACATGAATTTGGTTACCTTCTCTGATAAAGTAAACCTTTAGCCCAGTCCTCTGTTCCCATCTCTGGCCTAAACCTTCAGTTCCCTCGCGTATGCCTCCTGAGAGTGAAAGGTAACAGAAACAAATGCAAACAAATAACCCCATACCACCGGTCAAAGAGCAAATTAGATAGCCCTTTTAAAACTACAAAATGCTCTGTAAATACAGATTAACAGCATCTCTGTTATTTCTCCAGGTTAAAAGTAAACCTGCTGGAGCGCTTGGTCTTTTGATTTCACCACAAAAGGGCAAGTCAGACACAGTACTTCACTGGGCCTGGGTCAAGATTTCTGTTAGTTCCTCGAAAAACATTCTCAGGAGCATGCTTCCCCAGCTGACAGAGGAGGTACTGGACAGAACTCAGGTGGCCGCGAGCCCGGCCCCGCCTGCTCCTCCTCTGCGAGGGGGAAGCCAGGGGACTGACTCCTCTCCTTTCCAGAATCGGAGTGCATTTAATTCCCAAACAATAGGGCCAAAGCCCTGGGTCCTGGCCCTGTTCTCACCGTCAGTTCCCAGGCTGCTGCTCCAGTCCACCAAAGCCCTGTTGACAGCTGTCATGGAGAACGTTTCCCAAGGCCACGAGGCAGGCCAGGCTCCCTCTGGAAACAGGGAGGTCAGAACTGGAACTCGTTTCTACCCTGAGGCCTGTCTTCTAAAATTCTGGGGGAAAATCCCACATATAAAGGTAAAAGCAAAGAAGACAGGGCTCCAACGGCAACAGCAGTCAACCTCCCCCTCGTAGCCCCAGGAGGTGGGCATTATTAGCACTAACATTTCACACAGAAGGCAGCTGAAGGGCAGAGTGGTTAAAAAAAAAAAAAAAAAAACAGGTCAAGGTCACACAGGGAGGTGGTGGGAGAGGCAGAAAGACATCAGCGATCTGGCAAGAGTACACACTCAGGGGCGCCTTGCCTCGCCTCGCCTCTGTTTGCTCTGGTTGGTCATCAACACCCTTGCCCTGCCTTTGGCCAGGAAGTGGTAATCACCCTCCTGAGAACACACCCACGCACCTGAATCCCAGAGCTCTCCAGAAAGGATGCGATCAACCCACTGGCCTCTAACCATTGCTTTCAACCACACAAGGCACCACCTCCTCCTTGTCCCATATTTCTTCCCACGCTGAGGCATGCACACACCTAGACCAACAGCTCTAGCGACAAAGGTCTCAAAACAAGTATCACCTGCCGCTTCTTCAAAACCACTCCACAAGGCTCCATCTGCATTTCCTCTTTACAGTCACGTTGCTGCCTCACCCACCACACCCACGGCCACACACCCACACCTTCCCACAGCCACAAACACTGAGTTCAGGGGAAAGGTAACAAAGATGTAAATGAAACTCCAAATGTAGACAGAGGAGAGAATATCTGCCCCTTGACCCTACAGGCCACCCTTGGGCACCTCAGTTCCTCCTACCTGCGGAGCTTTCAGACCTGTCACCAGCTGGAGAGGGTGGGCACAGCATGGGGAGGTGAGTACCTTCTGGGACCCCTCAGAGCAGCCACAAAGAGCCAGCGCACAAGCTCAGAGTCCCTCTGGATGCCAAAGTCAGGCTGCTTAAAGAGGGAGTGCCCAAGACCCGTCTTCCCACCCACAAAGAGTCACTGGTTTGGGATTTTGGAGGTATTTCTTTTTCCCACGGCAGCCTGCCCACACATGTTCTCCACTGCTCTTGTACGGTAGAGGTAGTAAACTATTCTGTGTAAATGAGTAATGCAGACAGGATGTGAGGAAAGTGATGACATCCCTTGCATTTTCTGTCACAGAATTGCTGCAGACTAAATACAAGAGTCTTCACTCTCTCCAAGGAATATGCTCTTTCCCTTTTCTTGGGGCAAGAGCCCTCAAGCTGCCTTTGGTTACTCCGTGTGGAGTAGACGTACACATGGGAAGACCTCTTACGGTAAGAACAGTGGGGCAAGTGCGATGGTCCCCTGCCTCAAGGATGGGGCCACTGTATGGAGTGGTGGAGACCAGGGGCAACTGGGGTACAGTACCTTTTCCAGAAGGCTGCCTTCGGGAGTTTTGGGGGCAGAATACTTGAAATCTCTCAATTGTCAATGTTAGCTCAGCTTCATTTTTTTTTTTTCCCCCAA
Source organism: Budorcas taxicolor (assembly GCF_023091745.1). Taxonomy (NCBI): domain Eukaryota; kingdom Metazoa; phylum Chordata; class Mammalia; order Artiodactyla; family Bovidae; genus Budorcas; species Budorcas taxicolor. Next base: position 161,544,415 of record NC_068910.1, read on the forward strand.
ACTCTGCACTGGACTGATAAAACATTTCAATTGGCATATGCCCCCAGTTTTAACCAGTGGCACAAAAAAACAGCTTGCCTGAGACTGGCTGGGAGGGGACTTTAGGGGAGAATGGATATATGTATCACGAGGCTGAGCCACTTTGCTAAGCACCTGAAACTATCACAACACCGCTAATGGGCTATGCGCCAATGCAAAACAGAAAGCTAAGAAAAAGAAAGCTTGCCTAATCAACCAATCTTCTAGAGATGGAAGCTTTGCTATCTGCTAGCGTTTGGACCAGCACAGAGGCTGGAAATAGCGTAAACTGTAAGATCCAGCCGATCTAAGTTTGAATCCTGGCTCTCAGCTGCCAGACCTCAAGTGAACTACTAAGCTCTCTTGGCTACAATTTTATCTGCAAAATGGGTTGAAAATATCCAATTTAAAGAGCTTTGTGAGAATTAAAAATACGTGTGTGAAGACGACTTGAACTCCTAACGAATATTAAATTTCCTTCCCCCATATCGCGAAAGAAGCCACCTGGCAAGCCATCCCTTCTTTAGATTTTCAACGTTCTCATCTGTTAAAAATGAAAATAATCCTCCAGCACGGCTGCTCCTCCTCACAGGATGGGATGACGTGATGGAGAGGAGAGGAGAATGCTTACAAATTGAAAGATGATTACTGACTGGATTGCCAACACCCTTTTCTCTCATTTCTAGTCCGATAAAGTAGTATGCAATTTGCTTTTCAGCGTGTTTATACCCTTTTATAACACTATACAAGGAGAAGATGGTATCACATTTGTGGTAATTCCTTAAAATGGCTATTAGCAATTAGCTCTCCAGAACCCAAAGCCACCATCCTCTCACCAAGGTAAGCAAAGTTAGGTCACTCCCTGGCCACAGGGAGCGGCAAGCTTCTCTTCTCTCTCCCTGCTCTTGTTTTAGAGAATTGAGGCAGAAAACAAAACTACTTAACAGTTGCATTGTTCTTTTACTCACACCAAGAAAACTAAATCACAAGCTAAGGAATTCCACTTAAGGACCATCATGAATTCACTGTGATATTTTCCAGCAGTAAGGGGATTTTTCTTGTCCTCCCGTTTTCTCATGCACTACAAGGAAACTGGGAGGTGCTCTGGCATTTCCTCAACAGAACCGGACTTAAAGCTTACAACTTTCATCCTAGTGAATCTATACGGGCAAGGCCTATGCTGAGGGATTCATCTAACACTTCAAGTTTCAGCTATCACAGATATAATTTACTTGATCTTTTTCTCTTAAAAGAAAGGAGGCATTAAAATCAGTTCCACAGAAGCTACTAAGAAATGTGGGTTTATCTTTGAGGACTACGCCTCCCTTTCCTCCCTCTACTAAATTTTAATAGCTCCCTTGTACTTTTCCAAATTACTAATCAAGCATGACAGAATGAGTAGGAATTATAGGAAAAATCCAGAGGGGGTAAAAATAAACAAGTTGGATGAATGTGTCGATATGACTTCCAAGGTCCTCCTCTTGAAAACAGGCTTCTTGGAAAAGAAAGTGCAGAAATTTTAGGAACCAGTTCCTTGCCAAGTATTTACACTTCATGATACCCGAAGCAGACAAAGTGACAGCAGGAAGAAAGGATACCCACACAGATAGGATCTCTTTCAGGTAACAGGTGGGTCTCCACTCACTCTGTTTTCATAATGTTGACTTTCTATTGATGCATCCAGTGCTTCCAGAAGTGTACACAAACGCTAAGTGTGTATGGTTTTGTTCACTACTGTGAGCTCTGGGTTTTTTGTTGTTGTTGTCATTGAGCTTAACTTGGAAAGGATTTGGGCAGTTCAGAAAAACTGCTAACACATTTTACACAACCTGTCCGTTTGGAGACAGCTCAACCCCCAAGGCTTGCTAATGCCCTTTGTATTAAAAAAAAAGGCTGACCCAGCATCCACCTGCATCAGCTTGATCCTCTCAGCTTTGTCACACTCAGCAAATAGGGTATGCGTCACAGCAAAATAAAGCAGCACCCCCCAGAGGAAGAAAAAGACTTGTTGAGTGGAGAGACAGCCTTTACACCAGGTTAACAGTGAACATCTGTAGAAGGCTTTGAATCTAGAATCACTAGTGTTACCCTCCAAATCTATCTTCCACAAAAAAAAGCTCCACAGGTGGTGTTACTTTTCAAGGAAAATGCCATAAAAAAGTAGAGTCAGCAGTACAAGGCAGTCCCTACCCCAACACCCTTCATCCAGCTTCAACTATTAACAATTCATGCCCAGTCTCCATCTTGCTCCCCTTCACTTCTCCATTGGCAGCCCTCCCCCAAACTGGATTATTTTGCAGCAAATCCTGAACCTATATTTCAAATTTAGAATGTATTTCTAACAGCAAGGGTTTTTTAAAAACTGTTATCGGTATACCATTACCTAAAGCAACTAAACAAAGCTAATATTCTTCATACTAACGAGTATAAATTTCCCCTATTGGCACAATTAAACTTTTTTTCATCAAATAAGCACCCACCAAGGTTTATACCTCTCACTGCCCTCTTGTCTCTTAAATAGCTTTTAAACCACAGGTTCCCCTGGCCCAATGATTCTCACAGCTGGCAGGCTGCTCCTCACCTGCAACTCCAAATAATTCAATTCTAGAGATACCACAAGGACAACCCAATCTTAGAGGCTGTCAAGGAAAAAAAAAAAAGCATATGTTAATTAGTAGTTTTATCATTGAAGAAGCTTAAGAATAATCTGAAAAGCACAGGTGAAATGATTTGAACTGAGCCATTAGCAATTCGGAGGTCCAAACACTCATTCTTAAGTCCTTTGCAATTCTGGTCTCTGTGGGTTTATCTCTGGGGTTTGAGCAACACTCTTCCCCCCAACCCCGCCCTTACCTGAGTTATTTGCACAAGCAAAGCAATAGGGTGAACCCAGCGTGTTTCCTCCCTGCTGGACCTTCCTCCGCGGCCGCCTCCGGAATGCAAAGGGGGGGCCCTGCTGCCACCTCCCGAAGCCACCTGCCCAGGTGAGAAACGAAGCTTCACTGAGACTACAAACTCCGCAGGGCTACTAAGAGAATTTTGAACCATCCATGACGGTCACGGATGAACCAAACCAGAACACCACGGTCTCTGGGAACAAACAGCCTGAAAAGTCCTCGGGCTTAATCCCAGTGTCCGGGGCTCGCGGGGTACCGTCCTCAACGCCCCGGGGGCCAGGAGACTGGACGCCCAACGAAGTCCGTCCCCAACGAACACACGAGCAGGTGCGTCCGCGACGATACGCCCACCTGTGTGTGCCAGGGAGGAAAGTCACACTATTGCTAAAACATCAAGTGTTTCATAATGTTTAATATCTTTCTCCTCGGCGAAGGGGGTGCGGAGCGTCTGGGTGTGAGTAAACGACCAACCCAGACCACCGGTTCCATGCCCGCACCCCAGCCCCGGAGCCCCAAACTCGGGACCGACCCCAGGCGCGAATACTACGACCACCCCTCAGCCGGACGGGTCAGGCTCGGGCGTCCTCGGCTTTCAGTCCAGGGCCCCTACCCACTCCAAGTACTAGACAATCCCAGCCTCTGAATCCCGGGGAAAGAAATTCCTCTCCCTCCCCGAAGCGCAGAGCGCCGCCGGGGACGCCGGGAGCGACGCGGTGCCGCCGGCGCCCCGAAGTCCCTGGTGGGGAAGCAGCGGCGAGACGCCGGGCGCCGAATCCCGCAACTCACCCGCTGCGCGGCGACTCCCGGCTCGCGCTCCGCGTCCGAGGCGCTGGCGCCGGACCAGACCCGCGGCGAGGTCGCCGTCTGGACACCTGCCGCGCCCGGCCCCAGGTGACCAGGCACAGGTGGGGGCGGCGATCCCCGACCGCTGTATCCTGCAATAACCCCGCGGCCGCTCCGCGCGTCGCTACCAGGAAGTGCGGACGCAGCCCTTGGATCGCGCACGCCCCGTCGCGACCCCGGAGGGAGACCAGCCGGAGCGCCGCCTGCGGGCGGGGCGGCGAGAGGCGTGCGAGGCCAGCCCCCTCGACCCGCGGGAGAGGGGCTGGGGTCGGCGCTGGCACGGGGGACGCCCCAAGGGTGTAGGGTGGAAGATGAGACCCCCTTTTGAGTGCCGGGCCTTCAGATCCCCCTACCCCTGCCCAAGGAGCTCCCGTGTCCTCAGCAGGGTGCGCACGCGGCCACTATCAGTTTCCTCCAGATGAGGGTATGCACAGGGTGACAGAACTTCATGTAAATGAACGCCTATGAATTCACATTTTAAAATAAAACTGCAAACTGCATATTTGCAAGCAGTACGTTTTTATTGCATTACCTTTATCTGTCAACATTACTAATTTGTTATATTTATTCAACAAAATATTTGTTGAGTACCCACGACTTGCCAATCCTTTAAACAGGATGGGAATTTAATATAATTAAATTATATTAAATTATATCATAATATATAGAATATTATATGAAATTCCTTTCCTTTAAAATACAGGCTAGGAATTCCCTGGCTGTCCAGTGCTTAGGATTCTGTGCTTCCACTGAGATACACAGGTTGGATCTCTGGTGAGAGAATTTAGTGTCACACACAGCAGAGCAAAAAGGGAAGAAAGAAAGAAAACCACAGTTTTCTCCTCATGCTTTTCCTGAAGAGCCTTGAACAGCGGAGTGGCCTGGGCCTTTCTTAACCTCCCGGAAAAGGCTTTACTGGTCTTACAAGGAACTTAGCAACGGCCTGCCCAAAGGTGCAGTAAGAAGTAAATGTGGGCTCCTGGAGGCTCTGAGGAGCAGCTTGACCCAACCTGGGGAGATCAGAGATGGGGAGAAGGGGAGAGGTGTGCTGAGTCCTGAAGGACTACAGGGTTCATCAGAATTGAAGTTTTTCAGCCAACATTCCACCGTGAGCAAACTCAGAAGCCAAAAGCTGGCCGGAAAGGGCATGTTCTGATAAAGGAATAGCAAATAAGTCAGGATAGCTGAGAAGAAGACGATGTGAACTGAGTTAGAGCAGGGGTGTGGGTGGCCAGATCATGCTCCTATCAAACCTAACAGCCTCCATCTATGGAGTGTATAGTATAAAACAGGAACTGGACATGCATCACTTCAAACTACATGATATAGGGTTATTACTCCCCTTTAAAGGAGATGAAAACAAGGTCTAGGATAGTGAGATGTCTTGCTAGTGACACAGCTGGGAGGAGGTGATCCTCAGGAGCTAGCCTGCATTCCTAATGATACTTTCCAGGTTAATCCAAGAGGCTGAATTATCTTCAAACGTTCTCAGCATCCTCAAGTATCCCCAGGTGCCCACTGCTGTCTCCCCATTCCAAAGCCTGTGTCAACAACTGCCCTCAGATCCCCTCCTGTCGAGATCGGATTCCAGAGCACATGGCTATGCACACCAGACTCTTTCCCAAAGGAAACTGGGTTTCAGGGACCAGTGGAGGGACTGGGGCAGAGCCCTTTTTGTTCCCTAACAGCCATTCTCTCCTTCTTCCATAATAATAGAATTGAAGCTGAGCCCAGAGATGCTTAGGACAAAGACTACATTTCCCTTCCTCCCTTGTGACGAAATACAGCAACAGTGGTACCCAGGGCTCCTAGAATCCACTCAACCCAGCAGAACTTCTGAGGCAGCTGTTTCTCCCCCAACATCTGTCAGATATTTTTCACAGGGCAGACACTGCTTACTGCCTCCTCAATATCTATTCCCCCTTTTTTCCTTTCTAAGAGAACTCAGATTTTGTTCCAGAAGGCAACGTGCGGAGCTGAAATGCTCACCTTCCCAGAAGCCCCTGCAGGGCAGCCACATGACTCGATTCCCATCAGTGAGGTGGAGAGGGAAGGTATCTAGAGATTCCTGAGAAGGATTTTGCTCTCCTGAAGTGGACACCACCACTTTTCTCCTTTTGTTTTATTCTGGCTGTGAGGTTGCTGTGAGCTTGGAAGGTGAGCAACTGTCTTATGACCACAGGACAACACATAAGGGAAAAGGAGGAGCTGCACCTATTGCCGACTGCCAAGTGCCAGACTTATTTCGTGAGAAAAATAATCCCTTTACTTTTTTAAAGCACTCTTGGTTTGTTGCAAGCAATTAAGTGCAATCCTAATGGATATACTATTCTTTTCAAAGAAAAGCCTCAGAAATCAGTCTAGCCAACCCTACAGTGTGATAGGAGAAAGAGGGTGGGATTTGGCATGAGACAAATCTGAATTTCAGCTCTTCCATTTAGTTAGCTAATGACTTTTGGCAATTTTAGTAAAATTAGATTACTTACTGTAAAATTAGAAATTGTCATAAAAATACAAAGCACAGTGCTTCCTGGCATATGGTGAATGATTAATAAATGATCAGTTTAGAGCCGCCACCAAGTGGATGTCCCTCCAATATGTAGATTCAGAATCATGTATCTACTTACTATTTCACTCCTTAGACAAATCTTTTGTCTATTCAGATCCTCAGTTCAGTTCAGTTCAGTCACTCAGTCATGTCCGCCTCTTTCCTGCTGGTGCTGCTGCTAAGTCGCTTCAGTCGTGTCCGACTCTGTGTGACCCCACAGACAGCAGCCCACTGGGCTCTGCTGTCCCTGGGATTCTCCAGGCAAGAACACTGGAATGGGTTGCCATTTCCTTCTCCAATGCATGAAAGTGAAAAGTGAAAGTGAAGTCGCTCAGTCGTGTCCAACTGTTTGAGACCCCATGAATCGCAGCACACCAGGCCTCCCTGTCCATCACCTACTCCCGGAGTTCACTCAAACTCACGTCCATCGAGTCAGTGATGCCATCCAGCCATCTTATCCTCTGTCGTCCCCTTCTCCTCCTGCCCCCAATCCCTCCCAGCATCAGGGTCTTTTCCAATGAGTCAACTCTTTCCATGAGGTGGCCAAAGTACTGGAGTTTCAGCTTCAGCATCAGTCCTTCCAATGAACACCCAGGACTGATCTCCTTTAGGATGGACTGGTTGGATCTCCTTGCAGTCCAAGGGACTCTCAAGAGTCTTCTCCAACACCACAGTTCAAAAGCATCAATTCTTCAGCGCTCAGCTTTCTTCACAGTCCAACTCTCACATCCATACATGACCACTGGAAAAACCATAGCCTTGACTAGATGGACCTTTGTTGGCAAAGTCATGTCTCTGCTTTTGAATATGCTATTTAGGTTGGTCATAACTTTCCTTCCAAGGAATAAGCGTCTTTTAATTTCATGGCTGCAGTCACCATCTGCAATGATTCAGATCTTAGATGCTTGTAATAACAAAGTCAGTCTTAAAGTTTCAGTAAAAACCAGCCCTTGCCTAGCATCTTGCATCCTCATTTCCTAGAAAATATGCACTCTACCAAAATTTTTTAAAAGGAAAAGAATAGAAGCATAGACTTTGTAGTGGCCAACCCTGAATTACTGGTATACTAATTTAGCAAGTACACCTGTATATTTCTGTTTAGCTCTCTCTCGTTTTTAAAATAAGAACCTCTAATTTCAATGCTTCTAGGTTTGTATTTTAAATTACCAAACAAGATGTTTTAAGAGTCCGAAAACATGCTTTTGTTGAAACTGCAACATATTCGTCTATGCTGAAATTGAATAATATTAAAAATTAGTATTATTCACTTTTAATTTTTAAAATAATACATTCTTTCCACCACTACAGAAGTTTTTAAGTTAAAAAAAAAAGATATACCATACTTTATTTAACCTGTCTTCTATTAATGGACATTTAGGTTATCTCTAGTTTATCTCACTTACAAACAACATTGCCTTGAACATCTTTGTCCCTACACTTTTACCCATTTGTGTAATCTGACCACATCACCCCACTTTACTGCTTCCTTTCCAGGTGCAAGCCAGCATCCATCTCTTGATTGGATTATTGGAATAGCCTCCTGAATGGCCTCCTGTTTTTGTCCTTGTCCTCCTTGTCCTCCAGCAACCCAGCACCTGGAACAGTCTTCTTTTTTTTTTGGCTGTGCTGCACAGTTTTCAGGACCTTATTTCCCCCATCAGGGATCAAACCCTGGCTCTCAGCAGTGAAAGCAGAGTCTTAACCACCGGACCACCAAGGAATTACCTGGAATAGTTATTTTAGAATGTAGGTCAGATATTGTCCCTCCCTGGTGAAAACTTTCCAGTGGCTTCCCTCTCATTCAAAGTCCTTAAAATAGTCTGTAGAGCTACATGGGGTGGGGGGGGGGGTGCATTGCCATTACCTCTCTGTACCATCTCCTTCCATACTCCCCTCTCTGCTCCAGCCAACGTACAAGGTTCTCTGGTGGTTGGTTTGAATATGCCAGGTAGACTTCTGCGTCAGGGTCTTTACCCTTGCTATCTCTTTTTGGAACTCTCTTCTCCAAATAACACATAACTTAATCCTTCACTTTTTTCAGATCTTAACCTAGTTTTGTTTTTAATGGTTAACACATGGGGAGGTTAACATGGGCCAGGCAGCTGGTTCTAAGTGTTTTGCATGTATTACTTCATTTAATCATTACAACCACCCTAAATCTTATGATCCCCATTATATAGATGAGGAGCCTGAGGCACAGAGAGATGGGAGAATTTGCCCAAGACACACAGGTTGTAAAGAAGAGAACTGGGATTTGAGTATTCAGAGCCACTCCAGTTTGTCATACTAGTGATAAACGGAGAGCGTCTCAGGAACTGCTAACATCCTTTTTACCCAATAACCTTGGTCAAGATCTGAAGAGCCACATTTCTTCATAGCCTGGGTTTTGAAGGTTGTAGTTATTTTCTTGCTTGTATAGATGGACTTGTCTAAGCTTTTTATCATTGTTGTTTTCTCTCATTCATTTCAGTAGATTTCCTGGAGAAGCCCAGCATGTACACACTGTACTTGAACTTTACCAGAAATGTTTAGTAGCGTTATTTTCAAGAAAACCACAAAGTAGCTATTGACTCCCTTACCCTGTTCAGTCGCTAAGTCATGTCTGACCCTTTACCACCCCATGGACTGCAGGACACCAGGCTTCCCTATCTTCCACTGTCTCCCAGAGTTTGCAAGTTGATGGCAATATAAGTGAAACAGATTAGCTGTGAGCTCATCATTGTTGAAGCAGGATGATGGATACATGCAGGTTATTCCATCTACCGTGGTACATGACTGAAATTAATTTACCCTAAGAATTTTTCCTTTTAAAATATAATAAATTTTCTTCTGGTCAGTACCCACCTATAGGAGGTAAGCAGACAAGATACAGTGTACAATGAAGGAAACTGCAGAACTCTCAATTTGGCTGAGAAGATAGCCTAAGGTCATGACAGGCAGTAGCTTCAGCACTTGAAAGTTTCCTGTTATATTTTTTATAGGAAAGCTTTGGTACAAAGTCCAAATTCAGTGGCTAGTGCCTTGGGCCAACAGAAGCTGACCTTATCAGTAACAGGTTTTACAACAGCTGCTGTTTTCCCATGAAAGTGTGCACATATCGCTTCTGAAACCAGGACACCAAGTATAAAGCACTGATGAACTGGAAAGTGTTTTTATTGTATTGGTAATTTTCCTGCAGCAACATTCAGCCCCAGAATAGTGCAGGGGTGCTCTCTCTGAAGCTAGACTTTCCGGTTTCAAATCCTGGCAGACTGAGAGTTATCTAAGTTTTTAATGCCTTGGTAGTTTTTAAGATACATCTGTAAATTGGGGATAATAAGGCACATCTCAAAGGGTGTTGTAAGGATTAAATGAAATAATGTGTGAAATATGCTATGTACCATACCTGCCCAAAGTAAGGACCCAGTAAATGGTAGTTGTTGTTTTTAAAGCAAATTCCTGTTTTCCTTAGTTGTTTAACACTTTATAGATTGTCTAAGTAAATAATCTAGTTCCTATATATGAAACATGAGAAATTAACAATTTTTGTTTAGTTAAATGACTGTCTTTCCCACTAGACTCAGCTCTCTGAGACCAAGTGGGTGGTGGTAGTTTAGTCGCTCAGTCATGTCTGATTCTTTGTGACCCATGGACTGTAGCCCATCAGTCTGCTCTGTCCATGGAATTCTCCAGGCAAGAATATTAGAGTGGATTGCCATTTCCTCCTCCAGGGGATCTTCCTGATCCAGGGATCGAAACTGTGTCTCCTGCATCACAGGTGGATTCTTTACACACTGAGCTATGGGGAAGCCTCTGAAGATCCATGTATTATTCACTTTAAATCCTCAGGGTATAGCATAATGCAGCTCATAATTTCTAAAAGAAATCACATTGAATATAACAAAATACACTTACAATTGAAGGTCTGAGCATTGTTCTTATGGTTATAAAACGTTTAGGACACTGTTCTATAGGCAGTTTATAGTATGAAGTTCATATGGCATTTGTCTTTACCTTTCTTGGGGACCTCATTCAACAAATATTTATCAAGTGCTTCCTGAAAGGAAGGGACTGTATGCTGGTGGCCTTATCATGGAATAAGGCAGACATAACTCTTATGCCCTGGAGAAGGCAATGGCAACCCACTCCAGTACTCTTGCCTGGAAAATCCCATGGACGGAGGAGCCTGGTAGGCTGCAGTCCATGGGGTCGCGAAGAATCGGACACGACTGAGCGACTTCACTTTCACTTTTCACTTTCATGCATTGGAGAAGGAAATGGCAACCCACTCCAGTGTTCTTGCCTGGAGAATCCCAGGGACGGGGGAGCCTCCTGGGCTGCCTTCTATGGGGTCACACAGAGTCGGACACGACTGAAGCAACTTAGCAGCAGCAGCAGCAGCAACTCTTATGCCCAGAGTTTATTTTTAACAGGGAAGACACCTTTGCATGGCTACTTATGTATAATTGAAGGAGAAGCACAGGGCACTGAGAGAGCAGACAAGGCGGCACTGAGCCTTTGTCTGAGGGCCTCTTAGAAAAGTAATGTGCAGGGTGATCGCAGAGCAGGAGTAGCTGAAGCTGAGCAAAGCGGGTCAAGGAGGATAAAGGATAGGCTTTCTGGTCATTGACTCTAGCCCAGTCTGAAGGTCTGAGGATCGTAAAGAGACAACATAAAATGTTGCAGGAACCGAGAGAAGGCTGGTTTGACTGAATCTGGGGAGGGCAAATAGCAAATTGTGGTCTGTGGTTGGAGGAGTCAGTAGGGATCAGATCATGGCAAGCCATTAAAAGATTTAGAATTTCATTCTGAATGCATGAAAAGAATCCCCCCTAGAAGCTATGCTTTCTTCAATTCCCTTCAAATAACCTAAGGACACTGGAGAAAGTAGGTGGGGTATATATGAAACAAAATTCGCCATTCATTGATTATTGTTGAAACGGTGTGATGAGTACATGGAAGTTTATTATACTCTATTTTTTGAATATTTAAATTTTTCTGTAATAAAGAAAGAAATCCCTCCAGTTACAAAGCAGAGAAAGGATTAAGGGACTTCCCTGATGGTCCAGCAGCTAAGACTCTGTGCTCCCAATGCAGGGGGCTTGGGTTCAATCCCTGGTCAGGGAACTAGATCCCACATGCCGCAGCTAAAGAGCTCACATGCCCCAACAAAGACTGAAGACCGTGCATGCCACAACCAAGACCCTACACAGCCTTAAAAATAGATAGAGAAAAGATTAAGAATAGAGATGAGGAGACATGACTTTACTACACTCCAGGTGAAAAAGAAGACAGTCTTGAACTAAGGTGGTAGCAGTAGGATTTGAAGGAACTGAATAGCTTCTAGTGATAACTGATAACTTGAATAGATGGAAGTTGGTGACTGACTAGATGTAAGGGAGAGAAGGTGTGAGGTATCATGAATGGGTCTGTGTTTACTGGTTTGAGCAATTAGGTGGAGCAGCTCTCCTGAGGATGAGTGGCCTGCAAAGAGAAGATTCTGGTATAGCCTTAATATTTCTTCCAATTAACTCCATCTACCTTCTCAAGGTTTAGAGTAAATCAACTAAACGTTTACTACATTCTAAGTTTTAGGCACTATTGGGAGATGTGGAGTGGGCTAAAGAGAAATATGCAGTTACAAATACAATAAGCCTCCATTAATTGAGTATCTATGATGAGACAGGTGTTACCCATAATCCTCACAGCATCCATCCTGAGTAGAGGTTATTAGGCCCATTTTATAGATGAGGAAACTGAGGTCCCAGGAGCTTGTATAACTTGCCCAAAGTCACAGCAGGTGTGAGATGGAAATCAAGTCAACTTTTTTTGGCTCCAGAGCCTGTGGACTTTCCAGTATATGATACTGCCTCACAGAAGTACTGAAAGGCAGGTGGAGATGTTCCAAAGACAGGGCTATCAAAATCACAGCTGTTTTTCTCAGACTTGTACAGTTTCATGATTCGGAGGGACTACAGTGCTAATATGTTGCCTGGAAATTAATGTATCAAAAATTCTGAGACAGGTCAAGCCAGTTCATCAACTCCATCATAAAGAACTGCAATTATCTCGTAATCAAGTTAAACTATTTTTTCCCAGATGATATCTTTAGCCCTTTGAATCCAATTACTGGAATAATGTTCCAGAGTTTTATGTGTTTCTTCCCTGGGGGACAGGCTTGTTAACTGTTACAAGCAGCAGGTGAGATGTCTAGTACTTTCTCTTCCTTTCTGTGACTTCAGACGCTGTACAAAATGAGTGCTTGTCAAATATTCATTTGCCTGTAAATATATCCAAAAGTTGTTTGTTTCAATGACATAAGGTAAATTGTGGGCCTTTTCTCCTCTTTTCTTACTATGGAAAATTTTAAACATGAAAAAAAAATAGAAGAGTATCATGAACCCCCATGTTCCCATCACCCACCTTCAACAATGATTAACTCATGGCCACACTTGTTTCATCCCTTCCCACCCACTTCCTCCTACATGTTTGTTCAGAAGCAAACCCCCAACCTGGTATCATTTCATCTATAAATAGTTCAGTATGTATCTTTAAGAGATTAGAAATCTTTGGGGGCCAAGCGTTTCATCAAGTATTTCCTGAGACTAGTTTGTGGGGACCTTTGCCAAGAAAGGGCTTAGAGAAGCTTTTTTTTTCCAGAAAGCTGCAATGCGAGAGGTGGGGCGTGAGGTCAGAGAAGAACGTCTGAGAGGGAGCGGCGCCCAGTCAGGAAGAGGCAGGTCTTCAGATCTCGCCCACCCCACCACTTCGTTGTTAGCTCTCTTCATGTTTGGTGAATTTATTGGTGTTTCTTCCTGAGTCTTAGACCGTGTTTTAATGACTCCCATGGCAGAAACTCAGCAGAGGTGGCAAGTTCTTTGGAAGTGTGACTGCCTTTGGAAGTATCTGTCTCATCTGCAGTGTCCTCTCACGCCGGCCAGCTTGCTTAATCAGACCAGCGACAAGTCTACCCAGGAAGGCCGACTGTAAGCTCCCTGAGGGTACAGTGTGGATACCTAGCTCACTCCATGCAACACCTGGAATAACCTTTAGCACACCGTGAGTGCACAGGTGATTGTCCAAAAAGGGAAGGGGGAAGGAAGGCCTGAACAACTAACTGAAAGAATGCCTTTAGCTCTAGAAGTAGCTAAAGGTGACAATAAACCAAGCACCCATAAATAAATAAATAAATAAATAAAAATCTCTGGTGAGTGTGGTGGGCAGAATCATGGCCCCCTCAAAGGTGTCCACATTCTAATCCCCAGAACCTGGGAATATATGGCCTCATTTGACAAGAGGGACTGAGTGGATGTGAAAAAGTTAAGAATACCAAGGTGAGGAGTTTATCTTGGATTTTCTAGTGGGCCCAAAGTAAACACCAGGGTCCTTACAATACAGGAAGGAGGCAAGAGAGTCAGAGGAGGTGTGACATGAGCGGAAGTCAGAGAGAAGTGAGCGCTGACATGAATATGGAAGAGACAGGCAGCCTCTAGAAGCCGGAAAGGCCAAGAAACAGCTGCTCCCTCAGAACCTCCAGAAAATACCCCTGTAGACCCCTCTATTTTAGCCCCGGAGGCCCATGTCAGACCTCCAACCTCCAGAACTGCATGTTCCTAAAACAATCCTGTTGTCTCTACTTTAAAAATTTATTCTGCGTCTGTTCCCTTCTCCATCCCCACACTGTCCCCTAAATACACACCACTCTCTACTCTTTCACAGCCTCCTGACTTTAGTCCACTCTCCACAGAACAGCTTGGTTGAGGGGGTTGCTTTCCATCAGCACACAGACTCCCTTGCCCCTGGCACATACAGCCTTTCACCGGCCTCTCCCCGCTTAACCATACCACGCTCCCCCTCACTCACGATGTCTCATTCTGAGCAGGCAAAGTTCCTTCCTGCCTGAGGGCCTTAGCAGTGCTGGTCCCCTGGCTGGAGCCATTTCCCAGGATCTTTGCACCACGGCAGCTGTCTATTTAAATGTCACTTCCTCCAAGGGACCTTCCGTAAGTCTGATCTATAGTATTGGGCTCACCTTCCTCTTGCTCTCTGTGCAATCTTAATTTCTTCAAAAACACATACCTCTCTAAAATTTTATTGTTTGTACTCTTGCTTCTTGTCTATTTCAGCTCACTGAGGAATAGGCTTCTAAGGATCTGGAGGCCTTGTCTGTCTTATACTTGCTGTATCCACAGTTCTTGGAATTGCCTGCTTCATTTGTATTTACTGAATAATGGATAGATGGATGTGCTTCCCAGTTGATAAAGATCTGCCTGCCAATGCAGGAGACACAAGAGACGCAAGTTTGATCCCTGGGTAGGGAAGATCCCTTGGAGGCGGGCACAGCAAGTCACTCCAGTATTCTTGTCTGGAGAATCCCATGGACAGAGGAGCCTGGCGGGCTACAGTCCATAGACTCTCAAAGAGTCAGGCACGATGGAAGTGACTTAGCATGCATACGCACACGCACAGATGGATGGATACATTGCTAGTAGGGCTGAAGCTGGACCAGAGATTAAGATCCTCATGTGAGTGACTGGGTTGAGGGAACCTGATGGGCAAGGAATTCATGCACATGATACCTGAGCAGACCCTGGTGTCAGAGTGTTGGACAGGTCTCTGCCAGTGCTGCTCACCTCATCTTCCAGTCCAGCCTACCAGAAGCATGGTGTCACCTTCCTGTAAAAAGAAGGAGATGGCTCATGAAATACAGTCTGTTGGTGACAAATGGTGGAACTGGAAAGCAAGGAGGCTCCAAGGGGCAGAGCAGTGACTGGTGGAACCCGGCAGAAGGATGGCCGGGACAAGACAACATGACATCAGGAGGGTGATGACAGGGGCAGCAGCCCTGGCGGGGAGGGGGGCATAGCAAGGAAGGGATGAGCCTAGAGCATGGGTGGTCCCTGAGTGCGGCTGAGGGGGCAGGGTGCCTGAAAGGGTCACAGAAGGACCACCGTGGCCGCTGGGGAGCATTTGTGGGTGACTTTAGGGAGCCCTTGAACAAAAAGGAGGGATTTGGAGTTGGGCTCCAGGTAGTTCTGGTGACTAAGTCTGCACCAGGTCACTTTGTTCCTCCCTATTCATAGCATTGTTGTGATTTTTGCCCTGGAATGAGAAATGGGGTAGAAGAAAGAAAGAAAAACAAGTGAAGTCGCTCAGTCGTGTCTGACTCTTTGCAACCCCATGGGCTGGAGCCTACCAGGCTACTCTGTCCATGGGATTTTCCAGGCAAGGGTACTGCAGTGGGTTGCCATTCCTTCTCCAGGGGATCTTCCCAACCCAGGGATCGAACCCAGATCTCCTGCATTGCAGGCAGACACTTTAGCCTCTGAGCCACCAGGGAAGCCACAGGATAGAAGAGAGGAGTCCAAAAGCCAAGCATGAAGGTTTTTGTAGTGGGGCTACTTGTCACGTCAGAAGTCTAGGCTGGTTCTGAGCATATGATTGCTGAAACAGATGCTGTAGTTTTGAGAGCTGCAACTGTTAAATCAGGAGGGTTGTGATCTCTTATTGCTTGGAGGAGAGAGTAATTTGAAAACAACTGTGGAACATGCGGTAGGCCAGCTTGTCTCCTACCTGAACATTCAAAGTCTAAAGGTGATTATATAGTCTTTTTCCAAAGACAGGAAGTTACTATTTCAGAAAGAAACTCAGCTCTTTGAATCTCCTTGTCCTGCAAAACAGCAGTTAAAGACAGGGGCCTGGGACAGCACCAGTTCAGCCCAAGTCACCTTGAGGATACCTGTTTTTGCAGGCAGCAACCCTGGAGGAATCATCTCTAGCTGGCCAGAAACCGACTGGTTTCTGGTAGAAGGAGGTCTGAGCTGCTATCTAACGGAGTATTAAGGCTGCTGCTGCTGCTGCTAAGTTGCTTCAGTTGTGTCCGACTCTGTGCGACCCCAGAGACAGCAGCCCACCAGGCTCCCCCGTCCCTGGGATTCTCCAGGCAAGAACACTGGAGTGGGTTGCCATTTCCTTCTCCAATGCATGAAAGTGAAAAGTGAAAGTGAAGTCGCTCAGTCGTGTCCGGCTCTTTGTGACCCCATGGACTGCAGCTTACCAGGGTCCTCCGTCCATGGGATTTTCCAGGCAAGAGTACTGGAGTGGGTTGCCATTGCCTTCTCCGACTAAGGCCACTATGCTCAGGAATCCTGCAGCTAGGCAGTTCTTCAAACATTGATCTTGTCATTTCAGAGAAGTTTCATGGTTAGTGTTCTTGGACTTCCATCTGAATTGAGCGGCAGGCTCTGTGGACGATCAGTCATTTCTTCATTAATTGGCACTTCCTGTGTGCTCCGGGTTGTGCTAGATGCTTTGGGTAGAGGTATAGTGAAAAAGCATTAGAATGGGAGCTGGGCAACCTGGGTACTATCCCTCTGGCTCTCCCATTAGTTAGTAGCATGACCTTTGCAAAGTCATGTAACCTGTCTGTGCAAATGTTTCTTCATGTGTAAAATGAGAGGAGTGGATTCTGTTTGTTTAAAATCTTCTCTAGGGCTTCCCTGGTGGCTCAGTGGTAAGGAGTCTGCCTGCCAATGCAGGAGACATGGGTTTGATATCTGGTCCAGGAAGATCCACATACCGAGGAGCAACTAAGCTTGTGTGCCACAACTATCGAGCCTGCGCTCTAGAGTCTGGGAACCAGAGCCACCGAAGCTCGAGCGGCATACAGCCTGTGCTCTGCAACAAGAGGAGCCGCAGCAATGAGCAGCCCATGCACACAGCTGGAGAGTAGCCCCTGCTCGCTGCAGCTGGAGAAAAAGCCCGTGCAGCAGTGAAGACCCAGCAGAGCCAAAAATAAAACAATTTTAAAATGTATAAAAATCTCCTCTAGTCCTATAATTCTAGATTCTTCTAAGGAGTAGAAAAATCATAATCTGGAGATTTGTAATTGAATATCCACTAAGTGCAAGAGACTGTGAAAATGTTTGATTCCCCAAATTGCTCGGTTAAAACAGTGGGGAATATTGTTTGCAAGGTTATAATATAAAAGGGACTTGCAAATTATGTGACTTAATTAACAAAGTGTTCTACCCAGAAGAGACTTGGCACAGGAGTTAGATGTTTTGTCATTCTGGGACTCCTGCTAAGGTGAAGCAGAGGGCTGAGTCCCCATAGTTGCCCTGCCCATGTCTTGGAAGTCATATCTCACGGATAATTCGTTAAAAAAATCTTAAATCTCTGGATTCATTAAAAAATCAATAACCAGCTCAAGTTGAGTTAAGCAAGATGAAATATTTTGGCACACAACACTGAAATGCCCAAGGGTTGGCAGGGGCTGGCACAGTTTGATCCAGGAGCTCAGTGATGTCCCCAGGACTAAGCTTCTCTCCATCACTCTTGTCTGCTCATCTCCACTCCTTGCTGCCAAGATGGTGCCAGAGGCCCCAGGCCCTTAGCCAGTCTGCACTAATAGCTGCCACACAGGTCCTGTTAGATTCAGTGAGGAATGTCTTAAAATAAAAAGTGATAGTTTGAGCTGGAACTTAAAGGAACTGTGAGAACTTATGAGTTTTTGGTGGAACAGAGGAAATAGCCCAGGCAAAGACAGGAGAATAGATGAAAGCTTGGTGTGTTTAGGGAAATCCCAAATTCCAGTTCATCAGAAGCATGTGCAGTGGGCATTAGGGGACGTAAACAGTGATGTGCCCAATTTTTATCCAGAATTTTAGATAGCATCCATACCCACTTCCACAGTTTGGGCAAAAATCTTTCCTTCTAATCTACCTACCTCACTTAAATTCTTTTTATGAGTTGAAAATGTCACCAAGTAAACTCCAAATCTTGACAGGAAAAGACTGACACCCCCAGGGTAAACAAGTTGTATGAAGTTTTTAGGAAGAGTAGGTAATGGGTTCATATTTCTCATCCAAACCCTTGGTTCTTTTTGAAAGGGAGGGTGTCAATGGAAGTTTCCACCCCATTGGACCTGGGAGGGAGAGATGTTTGCCTTTAAACCTACTAAGGCCCTGACTGTTTTTCTGTCTTGACTTTGGCTCCCCTGGAATCAGGCCTTGAGATAAGGATTTGAGTGTACGTGGCTTATTGGGTGGGCTTCCCCAGTAGCTCAGCTGGTAAAGAATCCGCCTGCAATACAGGAGACCCCAGTTCAATTCCTGGGTTGGGAAGATCCCCTGGAGGAAGGCATGGCAACCCACTCCAGTATTCTTGCCTGGAGTATCCCCATGGTTAAAGGAGCCTGGTGGGCTACAGTCCTTGGGGTCACAAAGAGTGGGACATGACTGAGCGACTAAGCACAGCACAGCAGCTTACTGGGCAGTGATCTCAGGAAACTAACAACTGGGGAGTAGGAAAGTGAGACAAGGAAGGTGCTATGGGTAGAATTATATTTCCCCCAAATTGATATGTTGAAGTCCTAACCCCTCATTCCTCAAAATGCATCCTTGGGCTTCCCTGGAGGTCCAGTGGTAAAGAATCACCTTGTAATACCAGGGACACAGGTTCAATCCCTGGTCTGGGAAGATCCCACATGGTTCGGAGCAGCTAAGCCCATGCACTGCAACTGCTGAAGTCACACTCTAAAGCCCACGTATTGCAACTACTGCAGCCCACACTCCTAGAGCCCAGGCTCCACGACAAGAGAAGTCACTGCAATCAGAAGCCCATGTGTTGCAAAGAGTAGCCCCTGCTTGCCACAATTAGAGAAATCCCATGAGACACAATGAAGACCGCTACAGCCAAAAAAAAAAAAAGAAAAGTTGACTAACTTAAAAAAAAAGTATCCTTATTTGGGACTAGGATGTTGCACATGTATGAGTTAAGTTAGGAGGAGGCTACAGGGAGTGGAGTGGGCCCTAAACTAACTAACGTATTTATAAAAAGGGGAAGTTTGGACGCAGACACACACACAGGTAGAATACCATGTGAACATGAAAGCAGAGATTGGGGTGATACTTCTACAAGCCAAGGACACCAAAGACTGCAAGCAAACCACCAGAGTCTGGGATAAAGGGAGGAGACAGAATTTTTTTTCCTCACAGCCTTTACAAGGAACCCACACTGCTGACATTTTGATGTTAGACTTCTAGCCTTCAGAACTATGAGGCAATACATTTCTGTTCAAGCCACCCAACCTGTGGAACTTTCTTACAGTCCTAGAAGACTAACACAGAAGGGAAGGTCCCAGTAAGGAATGTGTTATCTAGCAAGTTACCAGTGTGACCAGATATACCTTAATCCCAGATGGAGAGAGAACTCTGCAGACAGCGTAGAACTCAGAATTATCCTGCCAGATATGACTCAACAACAAAAGGACAACACGATTTTAGAATGGACAAGGATAGCTATTTCTCCAAAATATACATGCAAATGGCCTGTACAGTGAAAGAAAAGATGTTTAACAGAGCAGCCTGTTCCAGCTGCTCTGACAGAATACTATTGACTGGGTGGCTTAAACAACAGACATCTATTTTTCACAGGTCTAGAGGCTGGACGCCCAGGATCAGAGTGCCAGCATGGTCAGATTCTTGGGGAAGACTCTTTTCCTGATCTACAGATGATTGTCTTCTTGTATTGCATATGAAGGAGAGAGGGAGGGCTACCTCTCTTTCTCTTCCAATAAGGATATTAATCCCATCAAGGAATCCCATGCTCATGACCTTATTACCTCCCAAAGTCCCCACCTCCAAATACCATCATATTAAGGCTTCAATATATGGATTCTGGGGAACACAAACATTCAGTCCATAGCAACATCATTAGGCATTCAGTTCAGTTCAGTTGCTCAGTCGTGTCCGACTCTTTGTGACCCCATGAATCACAGCACGCCAGGCCTCCCTGTCCATCACCAGCTCCCAGAGTTCACTCAGACTCATGTCCATCGAGTCAGTGATGCCATCCAGCCATCTCCTCCTGCTCCCAATCCCTCCCAGCATCAAAGTCTTTTCCAATGAGTCAACTCTTCGCATGAGGTGGCCAAAGTACTGGAGTTTCAGCTTTAGCATCATTCCTTCCAAAGAACAACCAGGAGCAATCTCCTTTAGAATGGACTGGTTGGATCTCCTTGCAGTTCAAGGGACTCTCAAGAGTATTCTCCAACACCACAGTTCAAAAGCATCAATTCTTCGGCACTCAGCTTTCTTCACAGTCCAACTCTCACATCCATACATGACCACTGGAAAAACCATAGCCTTGACTAGACAGACCTTTGTTGGCAAAGTAATGTCTCTGCTTTTGAATATGCTATCTAGGTTGGTCATAACTTTCCTTCCAAGGAGTAAGCACCTTTTAATTTCATGGCTGCAGTCACCATCTGCACTGATTTTGGAGCCCCCCAAAATAAAGTCTGATACTGTCTCCACTGTTTCCCCATCTATTTGCCATGAAGTGCTGGGACCAGATGCCATGATCTTCATTTTCTGAATGTTGAGCTTTAAGCCAACCTTTTCACTCTCCTCTTTCACTTTCATCAAGAGGCTTTTGAGTTCCTCTTCACTTTCTGCCATAAGGGTGGTGTCATCTGCATATCTGAGGTTATTGATATTTCTCCTGGCAATCTTGATTCCAGCTTGTGCTTCTTCCAGCCCAGTGTTTCTCATGATGTACTCTGCATATAAGTTAAATGAGCACGGTGACAATATACAGCCTTGACATACTCCTTTTTCTATTTGGAACCAGTCTGTTGTTCCATGTCAAATCAAAATAGCAATGAGATACCACTTCACACCCACTAGAATGGCTAATGATAAAAAAGATGGACAATAACAAGTGTTAGAGAAACTTGAATTCTCATACAATGCTGGTGAAAATTTTGGTGTAGCTGCTTTGGAAAACAGTTTTCCAGTTCTTTAAAAAGTTAAGCATAGAGTTATCATATGACCCAGTAATTCTAATCTTAGATATTTACTCAAGAAAATCAAATTTATATGTCCACACAAAAACATGAATCCAACATTATTCACAGTAGCAAAAGGGAAAACAACCCAAATATCCATGAGTTGATAAATGGATAAACAAAATGTGGTATACCCATAAAACAGAATATTATTTAGCAATTAAAAGAATGAAGTACTGATACATAGTACAACCTGAATGAAATCTTGAAAACATAAGTGAAAGAAGACAGTCACAAAGGGCTACATATTATATGATCTCACTGATATGAAATTACCCAAAGGACAAATCTGTGGAGACCAAAAGTAGGTTAGTGGTTGCTAGGGACTGCAGAGAAGGTGGGATGGGGAGTGAGTACTACTGGGTTTCTTTTTGGAGTAATGAGAACATTCTGGAATTGAGTAGGAGTGATGGTTGCAAAACTGTATGAATATACTAAAAGCTGCTAAATTGTACACTTTATAAGTGTGAGTTGTATGGCATGTAAACTGTATCTCAATAAAAAAATGAGACACAAGTTTAAAAATACTCTGCTGCTCAAAGGAGGAGGGAGCTGGAATGTTGATCTGCCAGCTCCTAGCAATCATTGGTCGAAAGCTGCTCCTGAGATACATTGATTCCCTGGAACCTGCGGCCTGATTCATATGTGGACTCTGGGAGCCAGAGAGAACCTATGCAAGAGCTGGTACTCGGAAGTTGGGCCTAAAGATGTTCTGGAGGTATTCATTCCAAAAGTGTGGAAAGTTCTCTATGGGCTCATGCGCCGATGCTACTTGCCTTCCAGGGTTATATAGTGTTGACTTCTTTCTGCTCTGTTCTAACACAAGTCAAAAGTAATTTCTCAACTTGGGAGATGAATGTTACACAATGAGGGTTTTCTACAAAGTATCTATGATTTAATTCATTTTGAGGCTATCCACAGTCATTTTAGCAGCAAACAATAGAAATCAACTAACTTGGGCTAGGATGGCTATAATAAAAAAGATGGACAGTATCAAGTGTTAAGGAGGATGTGGCAAACTAGAACCCTCATTTATAAGAAGAAGATGAAGTTATTGTTAAAGTCTGAGTGGCTCTGAGACTTATGCATGAAGCTGGAGAATCAGGCTCAAATACTGAGCTGCAGCCAGAGAAACCTCATGTCAGAGCAAGGGCTGAAGTCACAGCAATTCTGCTTTGTTTCCAAGGCACACACCTTTAGCACAGCAAGCCTGAAATGGTTAAGATCACACAGTGATTTCTAAACAAAGGCTAGATTAGCCAGGCTTTGAGTACAGGGCTCTCTGAATCCAAAGTCCCCTATTCTTCCTTATGCAAGTTTGCAATTTCTTCATAACGGAAATGGACGCATGATGGCAGAAAGGTAGCTGCTAATGACGATGCCACTGGGACTTGGACAGTGCCCCTATTTGCCAGATGCAGTTTAAGTGGTATTGTTAGCAAATGCAGTCACAGTCTGCACGCATACCTGTGTCTCAAACAACTAATCGCCCAAGTTGCCTCTCTGTTATGTTTGCCAGGTACAGCTGGTCCATGCTGAGCAGGTAAATGATTTACACCCCAGAGACAGTCTCCTCAGAGTTCTCAACCCCCCTCCATTTTGTGTACCTCTCCAGACTTGAGCTTTCTGGTCCTTTTCTGTCAGCCTCCATTTCTAAAGTCCTTTATCCTTTTTTCCTAAACCACAGCACTCTGTGTCATCAAACCCTCCTTATTTTCACTCACCTTTGTCTAGATCTTTTAAAGGCTAAGCTGCTCTCACATGTTTTGATATCTGGACTCCTTAAATGCTCTTTTAATAATTACTGAGGATGCTAAAAACTTCTGTTTTTGTGAATTATTTCTGTCAATATTTTACTGCATTAGAAACCAAAAGAGCAAAAATTTTAAAAAGCTATTCTTCATTAATTTAAAAACAACAGTGAAAGAGATTATTGGTTAACATAAATAAGGTGTTTTTATGAAAATGTATTTTTCAAAACAAAAAATGTGTGATTCTCTTTACACAAAATAAAAAATTAATTTATTTGCTTCTATTTCTTAAAATAGAAGCTTAGGCTCTTAATTTCAAAATGTTCTCTTTTTCTAATATAAACATTTAGTGCTATAAATTTCTCTCTAAGCACACTTTGGTTATATGCCCCAAACTCCTGTATGTTTTATCTTTATTTTCATTTGATTCAAAACATTTGATAATTGTCCTTTTGATACCCTCTTAGGCTGATCAGTTATTTATAAGTATGTTGTCTAATTTCCAAACATTTGAGGGTTTACCAGATACCTTCTATTTTATATTTCTGTTTTAATTCTGTTGTGATTAGAAAATTTTGTAGAACAAATTCTACAAATTCAATTCTGTAGAACATTTCTTATTGCCTAGGATATGGTCTATCCTAGTGAATGTCTCATGTGCACTTGAAAAGGATATGTATCTGATGTCATTAGGTAGTATGTTCTATAAATGGAAATTAGGTCAAGTAGGCTGATAGTGTAATTCACTTTTATATCCTTTCTGATTTTTCTACTTGTCCTGAGACAATAACATTAAAGTCTCTAATATATTTGCAGAACAGCCTCTATTTTTCCTATCAGTTCTAATAGTTTTTACTTCTTACATTTTTAAACTGTGTTCTTAAGTGCATGCATATTCAGGGTTACGTTTTCTTAATGAATTAATGCCTTTATCATCATGCAGTGTCCTGCTTTGTCCACTTGGACATTAACAAAGCCACCTGAGCTTTCTTTTGATTTGCACTGGCATGGTACATCTTTTTCCATCCTTTTCTTTTTAGCCTATCTATGCTTTTAGTTTTATCCAATCTGGCGACCTCTGCCTTTTACTTGGCGGGTATTTAGACCACTTAGTCTTAGTGTTAGCCCTAAATTTACCATCTTTCTAGTTGCTTTCTGTTTGATCTGCTCTTCATTCATTTTCCCTTCTTTCCCTGCCTTTTAATCTAGTCAATTGAGTATTTATTATGTTTTTATTTAATCTTTACTAGACTTATTAACTATGCATCTTTAAAAAATTTTGGCAGTTACCCTAAAATTTACAATATATATTTTTAACTTAACACAGTGTACTTTCAAACAATATTATGGCTTTTTGTTGTTGCTGCTATTGGTCTGCATTCAGATGAGGTTTCCAACAGAATGTAAATCAACTCTGTCACTAAGCACATTGTTTAGTTCCTGACTCTTTTTTTTTTCAGATCAAGATTTTCTTGGTGAAGTAAGCAGTATGTTGATTACATTCTTGAACAAGCTCTCTTTGTGTTGTGATCTAGTAATAACACAGTTTTGACCCAGCACCACTTCTCAGATCATACTTTGAGTAGCATACTGATCTAAGCCATAGGCCAGAATATCTTTAAGGATAAGGAGGCCTATGTATGTTCTCTTCTACCAGCGCCTGATACATGATCTAGAGCCTACTACCTTCAAGAAAGGAACAGTCCAGTCTTTTCCCAAAGTACATAAAAGACATAAAAATAAATAGCCCACATCTACTTTGACTAAAGCCTTCTTTTCTCAGATACATGCACCCTATGTTCATGGCAGCACTATTCATAATAGACAGGACATGGAAACAGCCTAAATGTCCATTGACAGCTGAATAGATAAAGAAAATGAGGTACATATATACAGTGGAGTACTGCTTAGCCATAGAAAAGAATGAAATAATGTCATTTGCAGCAGTATGGATGCAACTAGAGCTCATCATACTAAGTCTGAAAGAGAAAGACAAACACCATATGATATCACTTACAAGTGGAACCTAAAATATGACGCAAATGGACCATCTATGAAACAGAAACAGACTCACAGACAGAGAGCAGACCGGTGGATGCCAAGGGGGAGGGGCTGGAATGGGAAGCCGGGTTTAGCAGAGGTAAGCTGTTATATATGGAATGGATAAACAGCAAGGTCCTACTATACAGCACAGAGAACTATATTTAGTATCCGAAGATAAGCCATAATGGAAAAGAATATAAGAAAAAAGAATGTATATACATGGATAACTGAACCACTTTGCTGTATAGCAGCAATTAACACAACATGGTAAATCAATTATGTTTCAATAAAAAGACGTTTCTCATATTCTCTAACTCTCCACAATTTTTGTCTTTGCTTTACTTTTCACTGAAGTATAACCTACACATAGAAAAGTGTACCTATGTTCCTCTGTTCATGAGATTTTCCAGGTAAAAATACTGGAGTGGGTTGTCATTTTCCTCTCCAGGGGACCTTACCAACCCAGGGATTGAACCTGCATTTCCTGCACTGCAGGCAGATTCTTTACTGACTGAGCCCCCAGGGAAGCCCATAAATGTGCAAATCAATGAATTTGCATAAACTGATTACACGAGGGTAACCAGCACACAGATTGAGAAACAGAACACACCAGAACCAGAGAAGACCTCCTTGAATCCCCCACCCTTCCGCCACTGTCCCTCAACAAGGGTACGGCTATTTTGACTTCAAACAGCATAGCTTTGTGTTGGTTCCAGTGTTTAGCTATCACAATAAGGCTGCTTGGACTCATCTTAAAAAAGAATCTGTAAACATCTTTTGATGCACTTCTGTTTGGTATATTCCTAGGAGTAGAGTGGTTGGGTCATAAAGTTGGTATGTGTTTGGCTTTAGTAGATATTACCAAACAGGTTTCTGAAATTATTACATCAATTTATTCTCCTGCTGACAAGGCATGAAAATTCCATTTGCTTCACATCTTCACCAACACTTTAATTTTCTTTTATTTTAGCCATTCTAGTGGTTATGTAGAGGTGTCACACTGTGGTTTTAATTTGATGACTATTGATATTGAGGATGTCTGCACGTTTATTTGAGAAACATTTCAGATGCTTACTTGGGAGATGCTGGGGGTTCAAATCTTTTGCTTATTCTTTATTTGAGTTTCTGCTTTTTTCTTACTGATTTGTAAGAGTTCTGGATACAAATCAGATATAAGTATTATATATATCTTCACTTACTCCAAGTCTTATCTTTTCACCTTCTCTATAGTGTCTTTTGATAAACAGAAGTTCTCACTATTACTGTAGCTAAATTTATCATTTTTTCCCCCTTTATGGTCTGCATGATTTTGGTGACCTCTTTAAGAAATCTTTACATGCTCAAGGTCATGAAGATATACTCCTCTCTTTTTTTAATAAAGCTTTATTATTCTACATTTCATGTTTAGATCTTTAGTCATCTGGAATTCATTTTTGTGTATGATAGGATATAGAGGTCAAGATTTTTTTTCCATATAGGTACTTTTGTCCATATACTCACACTCACTCCCCACCAGACTGGAGTATCATATTTATTTTAAATCAAGTGAATATAAACATGTGAGTATTAATCTTTCTCAAAGCTACTGGCTATTTTGGGTCCGATTTTTGTAGATATTTCTGTCTACATTTTAGAATCAGCCTATCATTTTTCATTAAAGAAATCCCTGTTGGGATATTGATTAGAATTTAATTTAACATATACATCAATTTGAGGAGAAATGAAATCTTTATAATATTGTCACAATTCAGGAACATGTTATATATTAATGCATTTATTTATGTCTTAATATGTGTTAGTTTATCTTAATATTTTTCAGTATTCAGTGTAGATGAGTGTTATTTCATTACAGTAACATTGCTTGCACATTTTGCTAGACTTAATCCTAGGTGTTTTATATTTTTTGATGCTATTGTAAATGGTAGTATTTTAATTTCTACTTGTTTGTTGTTTGTATATAGAAACATTAATACTGTTCCATTTTAAATCTAATATATGTTAACCTTTATCCAATAGCTTTCCTAGTTCCAGTGGCTTGTCCGTAAATTCTTCTGTATTTTCCCTGTATGCAATCATGTCATACAATTTCTTTTCAATTCTTATGCTTTTTATTCCTTTTTTTTCTTAGTGCATCAGCTGGTACTTCTAGTATGATATTGAATAGGAGGCCCTTCTTTGGGATTGGAATGAAAACTGACCTTTTCCAGTCCTGTGGCCACAGCTGTTTTCCAAATTTGCTGGCATATTGAGTGCAGCACTTTAACAGCACCATCTTTTAGGATTTGAAATAGCTCAACTGGAATTCCATCACCTCCACTAGCTTTGTTTGTAGTGACGCTTCCTAAGGCCCATTTGACTTCACATTTCAGGATGTCTGGCTCTAGGTGAGTGATCACACCATCGTGATTATCTGGGTTGAGCAGATCTTTTTCATATAGTTCTATGTATTCTTGCCATCTCTTCTTAATATCTTCTGCTTCTGTTAGGTCATTTCCATTTCTTCCTTTATTGTGCTCATCTTTGCATGAACTGTTCCCTTGGTATCTCTAATTTTCTTGAAGAGATCTGTAGTCTTTCTCATTCTATTGTTTTCCTCTATTTCTTTGCATTGATCACTGAAGAAGGCTTTCTTATCTCTCCTTGCTATTTTTTGGAACTCTGCATTCAAATGGGTATATCTTTCCTTTTCTCCTTTTGCCTTTTGCTTCTCTTTTCTCAGATATTTGTAAGGCCTCCTCAGACAACCATTTTGCCTTTTAGTATAGTATAGAGAACTATATTCAGTATAGTCTAATAAACCATAATGGAAAAGAATATTTTAAAAAAAGAATGTATATATGTGTGTGTGTGTGTGTATAACTGAATCATTTTGCTGTAGAGCATTAATTAATACACCACTGTAAATCAATTATACTTTTTAAAAATTCTTAATATTCCCTAAGATTAAGTCAATTGGGTCATTTACTATTCTGCACAAAGTATCTCTTATCTGTCTTTGTTTTCTACTTGTTTTTACTCAACATGTAACCTAATGATCCCACTGGACCCCAAGACTTATGCAGTCTTTTTCTATTCCCTGAATGTGATTTCCGCTGACTGCAAAACTCCAACGTACTTTATATTCTCTTATCACTTCCAATCAGATTGAGCCCTTGAACGATGGTTGTTTTTGTACCCATCTCATTGCTCCTTCTTGGGAATGTGATTCCTGCAGCACTCACACAGCACAGTGATTCACATAATGGAGGTGCTCAGTAAATACTAGTTGAATTCACAAGGAAGGCAACAGAAGGCTCCTTACCAGGGATTGAGGTTTAATGGTCAGAGAGTCTCAGGGAATTATTCTGTCCACCACGGTGGATACTGGTGCCTCTGTTCATCCAGTGTCAGGTCAGGGAGGCAAGGCGATGGTGCAGTGCTTGGAGTCCTAGTCTGAGGGAAACTCCACTCATCTGTGTGGCTCTCTCTCCCATCCAGGAGTGATTAGTCATCTGTGCACAGACCGTGAAGGAGCTGTTGTTTCACACAGTATGGATCCCCTCAATGTTGAAAAGTTCAGCATAAAAGAGTACGTAAGATAGTTCCATTTTATAGGACACTGAGAACAGGCAGAAGTGGGCAAGGTGGGAAAGGGAAGAGTCAGGTGGCTGGGTGGGCCCTGGAGGCTTCTGGGTGCTGGTGTCCTACTTCTAGGTGTGGTTGATGTCACATGGGTGTGTTCACTTTGTGATAATTCACTAAGCAACACAGTCATGATTTGTATATTTTTCTTCAGATATGTCACACTTTATTCCAAAACTTTATTTAAAAATATTTCCTGTGTGTGTGCTCATTTAATTAATTATCCAATTAAGCTGTTCTAGCAACAGAACATTAAAAGGCAACAGGAAGTTTGTCACACACATTAAAGCAAACCCGCTTCTCTAAATGTACTGTTCTTGGCTGCTTTGCTCTGCAGGAGGATCTTATGTTGCTGCAGGAGAGACTGAATTTTATAGTACAAATCTGCTTGAAAAAAATTTCCATGATTACATGCTGTATCAAGAAAAATAAAATCAGCCAACAGGAAGGAAATGGAATTGTTCTCAGTAGCAAAGAACAATGTCCTGGGTTGCTTCCTCTTTGTAGCGTAGCATAGGGTAAACAAAACGAGCATCCTGATGGATTTTATTTTAAGCAGTTTTAACTTTGACTACGATAAGCATGAGATAAGTAAGAAATAAGTAGAATGCTTATTTGACATTGTCTCGGATGTTAAGGCTTTGTACTGGAACTCTCTCACAGAGGATCAGGGAGTTATTCTTTTATTCCTTTCTTTTCTATTTCAAAAGTTAGTGGTTATTTTTCACTTGGATTTGTAAATTCCTAGAGGGCAATATTCCCAATTTTGGAAAGCATCTGTTGATAGTAAAAAGGGAAGGAGTGATTGCAGTGGTAAAACCCTTGCTTGTTGCATGAGGGTTACCCCATTCGTCTTCCTTTTTTGCCTCCTCAGTCTCTCTTTCATGATCTAAGTAAGCCCCACAGCACCAACATTTTGTCCCTATGGCCCACAGGGTTCAACTTTGCAGTTGCCTGAATGGCAACCCACTCCAGTATTCTTGCCTGGAGAATTCCATGGACAGAGAGAGGAGCCTGGTGGGCTACAGTGTTTGGGGTGGCAAAGAGTTAGATAAGGCTGAGTGACTAACACTTTCACTTATCTTCCCCCACAAGGCTGGAAACTTCCCGGTGGCAGAGATCATTCTCTTAGGGTAGAAGATGGATCTCCTTCTGCACTGTTTGCTCTTGTATGGGCAGAGGCTGGTGGCTTGCTCCTTAACCTGGACTGTGAGCTGCTTGGAGGCAGGGACTACAGGTTCCTCATGTCATCTTTCCGTTGTTTGGTACATTGTAGGGGCTCGGTAAGTGTTGACTGAACAAAGCAAAAGAAGGAAGTTGGATCAGGTCTCCGAGTTTCAAGGTTCTGCAGTTGCCTGACCTCCTAAGTCCTGCAGAAAACTGTAATTGCTTCGTGGAAAAGCATTCTATGGTCTATATTGGGAGTGTAAATGGCATTCCTTCTGTCCCTACTGGTCACCACACTCCTCTTAATCTGTATAGTCTGGAATAAAGAATATGAGTTGGGAAAATTCCCTGGTGGTCCAGTGGTTAGGACTTAGTGCATACTGCTGTGGCCTGGATTCAATCCCTGGTCAGGGAACTAAGATTTCACAAGCCAAGCAACAAGGTCAAGGAAAAAGAATGTGAGTAGGCGATGGGGCTGAAAGTTTGCGCTTCAGTTCAGTTGCTCTATCGTGTCCAACCTTTGAGACCCCATGGACTGCATTACGCCAGGCTTCCCTGTCCATCAACAACTCCCAGAGCTTGCTCAAACTCATCCATCAAGTCAGTGACACCATCTAACCATCTCATCCTCTGTTGTCCCCTTCTCCTCCTGCTTTCAATCTTTCCCAGCATCAGGGTCTTTTCCAATGAGTTGGCTATTCACATCAGATGGCCAAAGTACTGGAGCTTTAGCTTCAGCATCAGTCATTCCAATGAGTATTCAGGGTTGATTTAAGATTGACTGGTTTGATCTCCTTGTTTTCCAAGAGACTGTCAAGAGTCTTCTCCAGCATCAGTTGGAAAGCATTAGTTCTTCGGTGCTCTGCCTTCTTTATTGTCCAGCTCTCACATCCATACATGGCTACTGGAAAGACCATAGCCTTGACTATATAGACCTTTGTTGGCAAAGTGATGTCTTTGCTTTTTAACACACTGTCTAGGTTTGTCATAGCTTTCCTGCCAAGAATCAATCGTCGTCTAATTTCATGGCTGCGGTCACCATCTGAAGTGATTTTAGAGCCCAAGAAGAGGAAATCTGTCACTGCTTCCACCTTTCCCCTTCTATTCGCCATGTAGGGATGGGACTGGATGCCATTATCTTAGTTTTTTTAACATGGAGTTTTAAGGCAGCTTTTTCACTTTCTTTCTTCACCTTCATCAAGAGGTTCTTTAGTTTCTCTTTGTTTTTTTTGCCATTAGAGTGGTATCATCTGCATATCTGAGGTAGCTGGTATTTCCCCTGACAATCTTGATTACAGTTTGTAATTCATCCAGCCCAGCATTTCATATGATGTACTCTGCACATAAGTTAATTAAACAGGGTGACAATAAACAGCCTTGTTGTACTTTCTCAATCCTGAATCAATCTTTTGTTCTAACTATTGCTTCTTGACCCACATACAGGTTTCTCAGGAGAGAGAATGGTCTGGTAAGATGGTCTGGTATTCCTATCTGTTTAAGAGTTTTCCACAGTTTATGATCCACCCTGTTAAAAGCTTTAGTGTAGTCAATGAAACAGAGGTAGATGTTTTTCTGGAATTCCCTTGCTTTCTCTATGATCCAGCAAATGTTGGCAAGCTGATTTCTGGTTCCTCTGCCTTTTCTAAATCCAGCTTGAACATCTGGAAGGTCTCGGTTCACGTACTACTGAAGCCTAGATTGAAGGATTTTGAGCATAACCTTATCAGCATGGAAGATGAGTGCGATCGTCCGGTGGTTTGAACATTCTTTAGTACTGCCCTTCTTGGGAACTGGTGTGAGGATTGGCCTTTTCCAGTTCTGTGGCTACTGCTGGGTTTTCCAAATTTGCTGACATATTGAATGCAGCACTTTAACCTTTTAGGATTTTAAATAGCTCTGCTGGAATTCCATCCTCTCCACTAGCTTTACCACTCCGTGCTCCCCTCCAACACTATTTAATAAGTCACTTTGGTTGGCGACTGTGGGAATCACTAGACATATTCAGAGTCCTTGCATATGCCATTTTTAAGAAAGAAAATTTGCAAACTGACCTTTGGAAAGAGATTAAGCTAGGGCAGGCTGGAAGGTGAGGCAGAAGCAAATGCATAGGGTTTTGAGAAGTGGAGAATCCTGAGATTTCTTTTATTAAACAGTGAGAATAAAGTTAATAAGAATTAGAGTTTCAATCTTGTAAACCTTGCAGAGTATATGCAGCTAGAGAGCAGGGATGGAAATGCGCTGTCTTGTGTAGCATCTAATCGCTTTTTCCAGTTGTGAAGTCTGACAGATATTGTGTAAACTATACAAGTGCACACCAGTTTCTACATACTCATTGCTATTTTCCTCAGTTTCAGATAAATTTGTTGTTAGTAAAACTTTTTCTTTGAAGTACAAAGTGCTATAATTGTAAGAGGTGAAGATTTGGTTATATTAATCATTAAATCTTCCTCTTCCAATCCCCTCTTGTGTCGATCATCAAACATAGTGTAATGTGAAATCTTTGTAACATGCATTTGGTATATACTAAGTCTCAAGTTAACATTAAGTTCACATTTCAAAACTTGAAATTGGTGAACAGAAATACAATTTAAAATCATAAGCTGGTTAATTTTTCCTCTTGACAAAATATTAAGTCTGTAGTTTCACACAAGTTCTTTTTCCAGATCAGTAATTTTTGCATATTCTAAGTGCAAGTTTCTTGAATTCATTTAATACATTTTCCCACCTCAGTGAACACAGCTATACTCTTAAGAGTTTGAAAGTATAGATGTATGTTTTACCAATAGTTGTTTCTGGAGGGTAGATTTGGGGGTTTTCTTTTTGCTTTTATGTATTATCTGACTTTTCTGTACTAAGACAATAAGTTCTAATTATTTTAAAGCAGGAGGGAAGTTGTGGTTAGAACATCTAAATTTAAGAACTATTAAGAAATATTCATGTGATCACTCCAATAGCCAAATCTTCTCTTCTATCTAGACTTGCTTGTCATCAGTCTATTTCCATGTGGTTAGTATAGCCTAAGATGCAAATGAGACTGTGACACTTTCCTTTGAATCAATTCCCTCCAAAGGTACTTCAGTATCACTGTTCATACTTACTATCCTGTGTTAGTCAGTCATGTTTCAGTTCCAAGTGACAGAAGCCTCACAAAATAGCCTAAGCAAAAATGAGAAAATTGCTTGCTCATGAAAAATCCAGGGTGAGCTTTAGATAGGGCTAGATCCAGGAGTTCCATGATGGCATTATGTCTTTTCTTCCTTGGTTCTGCTGTTTTCATGTTAGTTTTATTTCTAGGCAGGCGCAGTCCACCTGGAGGAAATAGAGTCATTGGCACCTCCAGGTACACTTCGTCCTTAGAACTCTGAAGAGAGGACATGGTCTGCATTGGGTCATGTGTTCTTCCATGGGGTCAGTCTCCCTAGAATGGAATGAGGAGGCTACAGAAGGAGGAGTGGTCCCCAAAGGAAGAGATTCTAAGCAAACCATCATTCCTCTAGGATGTACTTGAGCAGCTTCTTGGTTAAGTCCACGTGGGCCAGCCCTGCAGCAGTGCTTCTGGGCCAGCATCCAGGGTATCCTTCGGGTGTACTCAGCCTGCAGCAGCCCCAGGCAGGCCTCCCACTTGTTGCCAACAATCTTGCTACAGGTGAAGCTGTGCACAGGCATGCCAGCTGGCTTGTCCTGCAGGCTGTCCCAACTTGGAACTTGCTAAGTATGTTACTGAAGTAGATGTGAGCTGTGAATTACATTAAATACTAAACTATGCTAAATTAAGTATCCCTGACCTTTGAATATAATGTTATAGTTCTACTTGATATTGGTGTTATCTGATTATATAGGTAAAGGGTTTTTAACCTAGAGTACACAGAACTCTAAGGGAATTTGTCAGAATTTGGAGGATATGTGAATTGGTTAGGAAAAAAAATTTTTTTTTTCACTAGGCTATAACTAAAATTTAGTATTCCTTTTAATTATAGATGCATATAATCCAGAGATGTTTTAAGCAGTAATGTGACTTTGTCATTAATAGGATTCCAGTCTTTTCATATCACATTGCAGTTGCAGAGATCTCAATATATTGTTAATGCTGCCTCACTGTCATAGCAGCTATTAAGCTCTCTGCTAGATCTGATTATTAAGTGAACACATACATTACTCTATCACACACATATTTTGAAAGCTTACACCTCAACATAACTGATTCTGTTTGTAATGCTATGCATTTTACTTCTGCACTTAAAAACAACATTCTGAGACAGGATTCATGGCACTAAAAAGTTGAAGTGATCTAGCATTCACTGGAAACAAGATGAGACCCAAGTATGATGATCTGACTTCAGAGAACCTTAGCCCACCTGCTCTAAGGCGGGGCTGAGATAAGAGATTAAGAGCCTTTTCAGTTCACTTCAGTTCAGTCGCTTCAGTCGTGTTCTGCTCTTTGTGATCCCATGAACTGCAGCACGCCAGGCCTCCCTGTCCATCACCAACTCCCGGAGTTTACCCAAACTCATGTCCGTTGAGTTGGTGATGCAGTCTAACCATCTCATCCTCTGTCGTCCCCTTCTCCTCCTGCACTCAATCTTTACCAGGATCAGGGTCTTTTCAAATGAGTCAGCTCTTCGCATCAGGTGGCCAAAAGTATTGGAGTTTTAGTTTCAACATCAGTCCTTCCAATGAACACCCAGGACTGATCTCCTTTAGGATGGACTGGTTGGACCTCCTCGCAGTCCAAGGGACTCTCAAGAGTCTTCTCCAAGACCACAGTTCAAAAGCATCAATTTTTCTGCAATCAGCTTTCTGTATACTCCAACTCACATCCATACATTACTACTGGAAAAACTATAGCCTTGACTAGACGGACCTTTGTCGACAAAGTAACGTCTCTGCTTTATAATGTGCTGTCTAGGTTGGTTGACTGTGCCAAAGCCTTTGACTGTGTGAATCACAATAAACTGTGGAAAATTCTGAAAGAGATGGGAATACCAGACCACCTGACCTGCCTCTTGAGAAACCTGTATGCAGGTCAGGAAGCAACAGTTAGAACTGGACATGGAACAACAGACTGGTTCCAATAGGAAAAGGAATACGTCAAAGCTGTATATTGTCACCCTGCTTATTTAACTTCTATGCAGAGTACATCATAAGAAACGCAAGGCTGGAAGAAGCACAAGCTGGAATTAAGATTGCTGTGAGAAATATCAATAACCTCAGATATGCAGATGACACCACCCTTAGGGCAGAAAGTGAAGAGGAACTCAAAAGCCTCTTGATGAAAGTGAAACAGAGTGAAAAAGTTGGCTTAAAGCTCAACATTCAGAAAACGAAGATCATGGCATCTGGTCCCATCACTTCATGGGAAATAGATGGGGAAACGGTGGAAAGTGTCAGACTTTATTTTTGGGGGCTCCAAAATCACTGCAGATGGTGACTGCAGCCATGAAATTAAAAGGTGCTTACTCCTTGGAAGGAAAGTTATGACCAACCTAGATAGCATATTCAAAAGCAGAGACATTACTTTGCCAACAAAGATCCGTCTAGTCAAGGCTATGGTTTTTCCAATGGTCATGTATGGATGTGAGCTGGACTGTGAAGAAAGCTGAGCGCCAAAGAATTGATGCTTTTGAACTATGGTTGGAGAAGACTCTTGAGAGTCCCTTGGACTGCGAGGAGGTCCAACCAGTCCATCCTAAAGGAGATCAGTCCTGGGTGTTCATTGGAAGGCCTGATGCTAAAGCTGAAACTCCAATACTTTGGCCACCTCACGCAAAGAGTTGATTCATTGGAAAAGACCCTGATGCTGGGAGGGATTGGGAGCAGGAGGAGAAGGGGAAGACAGAGGATGAGATGGCTGGATAGCATCACCGACTTGATGGACATGAATCTGAGTTAACTCTGGGAGCTGGTGATGGACAGGGAGGCCTGGTGTGCTGCGATTCATGGGGTTGCAGAGTTGGATACGACTGAACGACTGAACTGAACTAGGTTGGTCCTAACTTTCCTTCCAAGGAGTAAGCGTCCTTTAATTTCATAGCTGCAATCACCATCTGCATTGACTTTGGAGCCCCAAATAATAAAGTCAGCCACTGTTTCCTCATCTATTTGCCATGAAGTGATGGGACCAGATGCCATGATCTTTGTTTTCTGAATGTTGAGCTTTAAGCCAACTTTTTCCCTCTCCTCTTTCACTTTCATCAACAGGCTCTTTAGTTCTTCACTTTCTGCCATAAAGAGTGGTGTCATCTGCATATATGAGGTTATTGATATTTCTCCCGGCAATCTTGATTCCAGCTTGTGCTTCTTCCAGCCTAGTGTTTCTCATGATGTACTCTGCATATAAATTAAATAAGCAGGGTGACAATATACAACTTTGACATACTCCTTTTCCTATTTGGAACTAGTCTGTTGTTCCATGTCCAGTTCTAACTGTTGCTTCCTGACCTGCATACAGGTTTCTCAAGAGGCAGGTCAGGCGGTCTGGTATTCCCATCTCTTTCAGAATTTTCCACAGTTTATTGTGATCCACACAAAGGCTTTGGCATAGTCAATAAAGCAGAAATAGATGTTTTTCTGGAACTCTCTTGCTTTTTTCAATGATCTAGTGGATGTTGGCAATTTGATCTCTGGTTCCTCTGCCTTTCCTAAAACCAGCTTGAACATCTGGAAGTTCACGGTTTACATATTGTTGAAGTCTGACTTGGAGAATTTTGAGCATTACTTTGCTAGCATGTGAGATGAGGGCAATTGTGCAGTAGTTTGAACATTCTTTGGCACTTTCTTTGAAATTGGAATGAAAATTGACCTTTTCCAGTCCTGTGGCCACTGCTGAGTTTTCCAAATTTTCTGGCATATTGAGTGCAGCACTTTAACAGCACCATCTTTTAGGATTTGAAATAGCTCAACTGGTATTCCATCACCTCCACTAGCTTTGTTTGTAGTGATGCTCCCTAAGGCCTACTTGACTTCACATTCCAGGATGTCTAGCTCTAGATCCAAATGAATTTGGATCTACTCAAAAACACGTTAACTAAATGCCACAAACAGTGGCTTAAGAGCTTGCTAAAGACAAATTCATTTCTTTGTGCGGTTACCTGCATAGGTATCCACTAGAATTGGATTTCAGTTATCCAAACTGTAAGGGCACACTCTGTAAGGTTGTGAGATACTTTCTAACAATGTTTGTTGATAAGGGCCCATCAGGGGTGAATTCATCAGAATTGTTCTCTAGGAACTTCTCTTTGGTTTACTGGTCTTGGGGCCCAACAGGAAGCAGATAGTTCTTAAATGATGACACTTTGAGGAGATACTAACAAAGATGTGGGGTGTGGGGGACTTCACAAGAGGAAACACAATAGCTTCAACAACTCCTGGCTAGTAGCAGCAGATCTGGCATCACCCCTCGGCCAGAAGGGAAGAGAACAAGGAGTGGCAAATCTAAAGAAATAAGCAAAGTTTAGAGGAAGTGGTTACCTTTGAGTACTGAGATAGCTCATTGTGGGAGAGCCGAGACCATCCCTGACCATCCTCAGATCTCCAGCCACGACATTCCTTAGCCAAACCTACCCAGAAGCCAGGAGGCGAAGGGGCCCACTGTTGTGGCCCACTCATCAGCCTTTTGGGGACAAAGAGCAGAGTGGAACTGTAAGAGGAAGAGATATCCAGCACATTTGGCAAATTTCTACCACAGTGATTTTCAAACTATTTGATGGTCTAAGAGGGCAAAAAAAAAACCAAAACAACCAAAAAACAAAAAACCCACGGCTAGCCTAAAATTCTGGCATGTTAAGCTTTTGGTATTACTGAATGAAAAGACGAAGAACTGAAATATTACTGAAACACAGAGTAAAAGGAAACTACAATTAGGAACTACGTATTTACTTTCAGTCAGAATGGATACTTAAAATATTATGGAAATACTGGAGCATGGTTCAGCAATAAATTCTGTTCTGTAGATCAGACAGATACGTCACAGCTTTATAATAGTTAAGTACAGTTCATCCTCATTTGTGGATTCTTTATTTGTAAATTTGCCTGTGGTTTAAAACTTTCGTGGTGCTTTCACAGTCATGCATGGAGTGGTGAAAAATTTGACCTAGCCCAATGCATATGCTCCCAGTTGAGGGTGACAAGATGACATGCTGTGTTCTTGGTTCAGTTCATATAATGTAAACAAGCATCCTTTGCTCTATTTAGTACACTGTTTTTTGCATTTGGGGTTGTTTTAATTGGTGGTTTTACTGTTTAAAATGGCCCCTAAAATGGCTCCCAAATGAAGTGCTGAAATGCTGTGTAGTGTTTAAGTACTAGACGGCAGTGACAGATGTTATGGAGGAAGCACATGTGTTAGATAAACTTGGCTTGGGCATGAAGTTATGGTGCTGTTGACCCATAAATTCAATGTTAGTTAATGTTGGGAGCCAGCGTGAGGAACTCCGCCCATGGCAAAGGTCATGAGGAAGGAAGCTTGGCATACGCAAAGGCGTGATCAAGCCTCAGGAAACCCCGTTCCCGAGCATCTACCCCCAAAACCAGAGTACTTTACGGGGAGCTCTCCCCCATAACCATTTCTCTCAGAGGAGTTAACTTGCAGCTCCAGTTAATAAAAATTCCTGGGCGTGACAAGAGTGTTTCAACTTACAAACTCTGAAGGTTCTCTGGCCTGCCTGATCAGGCTCGTCCGGCCGCATGTGATTGTTTACAGCCTCCCAACTGTGAGAGGCACGGGATGTTTTAAAACTTTCTAAATACAGACTCTTTTGAGAAGTTAGAAGATCATTAGTATAGTATAGTGGGTTGATTAGGAATTATATTGGTGAAGGGTTTTTTCATTTGTCGTGCCAATAATTACTGCTAATTCCCTGCCCTGGGTATGACAAGGATGTCTCAGGTCAAACCTCTCTGCTGACAGACTAGCTTGTGCGACAGCCTCTCAACCATAAACAGCACAGAGAGTATGGAGTATTAGCGTAGGGCTTTTTTCATTGATGAGTCAATGATTGCCATCAGGCCTCCATATCCTTAGGCACCTGGGAATATATTAATCAATGTATTTGGAATATAGAAAAGGAAATATAATAGTTTTTGATGTTAGCAATACTAGACTTTTTGAGTTAATGAATTTTCTCTTTTATTATAGACCACTGTACTTTGTTATAAATCAGTGTCCTTGCTATGCAAAAATGTAACTTCATCACTATTTTAAGACAAAATAGATCTTAAGGGGAACATTGGTGAAGGGTTTACATTTGTTGAGCCAATATTTGCTGCTAAATCTCCATATTCCTGCCCTTATAATGAATATAACTAGCATATAGGAGAAATAAGTATTAACCTTTAAGATTAATCATGTTAAACCTTAGGTTAAGTAAATTCCTTTCTTGATTGTAGCTCACTACACCCTCAACCCTATAGGAATGCAACTTTATTTGGAGGGTGGAGCCTGATTTAAGAAAAAATCACCCCTGGAAAAATAAGTTTTCTGGTTAACTGACCGGTATCAGAAAGGGCCATAAAATGTCAGCAGACCTCATGGCCAGAAGATGATGAAACTCATAAGACCTTTGTATAATTTTATATGAAGCACCTGATTGTGACAAGGGTCAGGTCTGCTGACCCCCACATGACTCTGTATTCATCCCTATGTATAACAAAAAGATATATAAACAAACCTGAAAAATAAAGAAATCGGATCAGTTTCTGGAAAGACTGATTCCCCCGTGTTGTTTCTTTCTCACTCCCCGTTTTCCTGGCTGAATTCCTATCTGAAATGTGGGTACTCACCAAGCCTGCTAATTCTGCCTGGGCTTCTGAGATCAGACCAGGGAGGCCTCAGTGCCTCCTCTCCTTTGGGAAAATGGAAAGACGCCTGTGGCCTATGTAGGTGGTGATTGGTATTCCATGTAAACCAGTTATTCAGCCTCTTTCCTCCACTAATTCTACTACACTATCTGTTTCTAATCTCCCTCTATATCTGTAATTAAGTAAGTTTTTTCCAGGACGCCGATTCCGTCCCCACCTTCGAATTACCCTGGATCCACCGGGGCTGGACCCCGGCAAGTTAACAAAACAGAAAACACCTGAGACAAGTTCATGTGTTGATTAGTTGGTAAACATGTGCCCAGGGACTCACAGAATAACCCCAGTATTCCCCCTAGGAGCAACGGTTCCGTATCTGCTAATTCTGTGTTGGTGGGTACCTTTATGGGCTTCCCAGGTGGCGCTAGTGGTAAAGAACCTGCCTGCCAATGCAGGCTTTGTAAGAGATGTGGGTTTGATCCCTGCATCAGGAAGATCCCCTAGAGAAGGACATGGCAACCCACTCTAGGACTCATGGTCCACAGGGTCGCAAAGAATTGGACATGACTGAAGCAACTTGGCAAGCACGCAACATG
Source organism: Budorcas taxicolor (assembly GCF_023091745.1). Classification (NCBI taxonomy): domain Eukaryota; kingdom Metazoa; phylum Chordata; class Mammalia; order Artiodactyla; family Bovidae; genus Budorcas; species Budorcas taxicolor. Next base: position 161,584,521 of record NC_068910.1, read on the forward strand.
GTGACTTTATAGAACCCAATCACCATGAATAATGATGATATGTGTTGTTTTCTAGTTCCTAATAAAGATTCAAGAAAGAAAATTCAATTTACAAAAGACACTGATGATTTTTCTATATTAGCAACTAATTGGCACTCATAATGCAGAACCAGGAAGGGGGAAAACATTAAAACCTGCGCATAATTTTAATATGATATATTAAAATTTATTACTTTTTGATAGTATTCAGCTAAATCCAAATTATTTCAATTAAAGTTGTCTAGAAGGCCATATAGCTTGAAAATTAAAGAAATCAGTGGGAGGGAAAAGGAAAAACAATCTATTTAATACATTGACTTTACAATCACAAATGCATTATTATCTGGACTCAGTTGGTTAATTCAATCCTGCTTATTAGTTAGGCCACTTTATACCCACTCCACAATAAATCCTACATTATCCAAAAGCTTTATGCTTCTATTTACAGTAGCATAGCAAACCTGAAGTCTTTTTTAAAAAAAAAACAATCACCATTCCATTGACTAATGTAACCAATTTTCCATGCTCTGGCATAAGAATATTTGATGTTAGTCAACAAAGACAGCCATCTATTATTCTTGAGAAATATAATAGTGGCAGTCTTTTGATTTTTTGTTTAAAGTAAGTAACTTTGAATAGTAAAAGAGCTGAAATTTCTAACTTGCTTCCTAGCCACATTAAGAATGACATTTTCCCCCAGGGACCTTCAAATATTTCAAAAAATTGGATTAACATTCTTTAAGAATCCACACATATCAATAAGAAGCTGACTTTCCTGTCAGGCTTCAAATGCCTTAAAGATGAGACGTAGTACATACATTATAAAGAGCTTATGGATGAATGTTGAGTGCCTGGGCATTGTTACAACAGTAAAGGTTAAATCACTTTTATTTCTGAAAGACACTTTTGGTACCATTATCATATCCCAAAATAGGTATTAATGCTGATGATTAAGAAGCTCAGAAGTTATAATTATACATCCCTTATTGTGGAAATAAAGTAGGAGAGCTCTAAAATGTGAGGGAAAAACACCCAGGCACTTAAATCAATGAATATTTGCTAGGAGGAAACAAACTGATTGCAGCCTTGAGAGAGCTGCATTAACATCAAATAGCCACACTTCTGTCCACTTACAAGGAATACTATAAAGAAGCAAACAAGTCATGTTTAACAAAAAGTGTTAGCATACAGAAAGTGTAGTTTTTCACTTACAAAAATTTAAATCTTTAGTCTAACACTTAGATGGGAAACAGCCTAAAGAAAAATGAAGAACTATACACACCACCTATTTCAACTACAAAACGCTCTGTGACTGAAGGAAAAAAATTCAATATTCACTATCATTTTGTAACAGTATAACTTCAAGGAATGATTATGCTCATAAGTAAACACACGATATTCCTAAAGGAATTTGTAACTAAGGTTTGCAAGACATGAAATCAAACTGCAAAACTAGTTGAAAGCAATTAGAGTCCAATAGTTCTCTTATGTTTTCTTTTATGCTCTTTATTTTAAATTGATATTTTAGAACAGTAAATTATCTTTCATAGCAGTTCTCCTGGTCTGATAATATAGTACCCCATTTCTGAATGTAGAGATTTAAGATAAAATCAAAATAAACATTAAGGCGTACAAATAGCTACTTTAAGTCTGCTCTTATTTAATAAAGATCATTTCAACTCATATTCAAATACATGGAATGTTGGCACAAAACTGAAGCTGCTGTAGAAAGATCACAGATGTTCTGTGGGTTATTGAAACTTCCATCTAAAAACATACCCTTAAATGGTCTTAATTGTACAAATTTAAGTGTTGAGAAAATGTCTAAATAATAAGTAACAATTAAAATAAAATGTTTATTTGTAAATTATGTACAGAATACATTTTACTTTACGACAAGGAAATGGGAAGAACCATCACCCTCCAGCCAATTCTGCTTGCTTCCTCTGTTGGAGATGACCATCTTCCTCTGAATCGGGCATACAAATCAGTTTGGATTTCCTAAGTTGGAAAAGGAGAATTTGTAGCTAAACTAAAAGTGTTGCTGCATTATTACTAGTTGGCTTGTTTCCACAAAATGTTTTTGAACCCTGCTAAGTTAGAATCTTAGAAGTTTTCTGGTATAATTTAATAATCAACAAAAGCTAAACTAATAAGAGTAAGTTTAAGCATTTCATCTCAAAGAAACTGTGAAATGGCTACAAAACTATGCTTAATCTGAAATACTGGTGTTTATTTTTATCCCTTTTAGTTATTCTGATCAGTCTAACAGTAAAAAGCCATACAACTATCAAAAATGCCATTAATCTAAATGTCATTGTGGAAAGTACATCTTTGATAATTGTCAAAATAAATGAGACCTATTTACTGTAAAATTATCAAATAGATAAAACTTATAAATGGCTTTAGACTGTATCAATAATAGTATTATATGAAATGAAGGACTGAATGTAACTGCTTAGATGTCAAATCCATTTCAGTAAATGGATTTAAAGAATGCTACAAATGCCATGTGTATATTATGATGATCAGCCAACATAGAAAATCCAACCTCCTGCACATATTTAGTCCCCGAATTAGTCAGATTATGATTTTTCATGTGAAGATTTAGTTGTTTCTCCATCATTGTCTTCTTCCTCCTCCTCTTCACAATCCCCATCTGTTTGCTGTTCCAGTTCCTCTTTTGTGATCATTTCAAAATCATTCCCATTTCCACTACTGTGTTGGGATCGGTCATCTTCCCTCCTGTCACTGTCTGTGTCTGAATGCCGTTCTCCACCTGAGCCTTCTGTTCCATGATTTCCTGGTCCTACTTTCCCCTCCTCATCTTCCTTTTTCTCACTGTCTGACTTTTCCTCACTGTCGGACTTCTGTTGCTTTTTGGTTTCAGATTTCTCATCTTTCTTTAAGTCTGCTTTTGGTCCTTTGTATTCATGTGTGTACAGAGGTCTGAAGGAGTCAATGAAGCCCACGTCGGCAGTCAGATTTGGCAAGAACCAAAAATGGTGCCTTCCTCCAGTTATGAGCCAAATGATGAGAAACAGAATGCAACGAGCTGTGGGAGAAAAATTTCTCTAATTGAATAATTCAAGCATTGACTCAGATAGCAGGGAATATTTGTTAATGAAAAAGTGGGAAAACATTCAGAGTCTTCTTATTTGCATATTACATGCACCTTAAATATAAACAGTTAAATCTTAGTTTAGCAGCTATCAAGAGTATTCCGGGCCCATAGCATTCTGCTCTGAACTTAAGGGCACAATGCTGCAATGCCATTCAAAAAAGTGCTTTTATGTTTTTTTCATCTGGGCACTGTTTTTTGGATATACTTATATCCAAGTATCCACTTATTTCTTGGATACATTTATACTTTATGTACTTTGCTATGTTATAGTTCAATAAGCACAGCTGCCAGTTGGACCCTGGAAGTATGCATGAAATCATGGTAGAAGAAAAAAGGAAATAAACGCAAATAAGAGATGAATGATATCTTAAGAAGTCTTAGAAAGGAGAAAACAGGGTTGCACTATGACTTCTCTAGATACTTTTGCCTTTATAAGGCAATTTCTCCATTAAAAAATAGAAAAAATTATGCTTTTTACAACCATTCTGGTATAAACACAAATATAACCCTGCACAGGCTCACTATTATAGAGAAGTGTATATATTGTTACTTTTGATTTTAGAAGAAATGAAAATGTATTTCCACAGGTCCCTAAATGTATCATGAGTTCAAGGCATGTGCTGACCCTGCCTAAAGGTTAAGTCTTCTAAATTAAAATACTTTTGAACAATAAGAGAACATTTTCCTAAGAGCAATTTCTTTTTATTTAAGGACAACATTTTCCCAATATTAAGTAACATACAATGCAAATGAAATTCAGACAGGTTTAACAAATAAGTTTGAAATTACTCTTTTAGAGCAGTATGACAACTATGGGCTTCCCTGGTGGCTCAAATGGTAAATAATCTGCCTGCAATGCAGGAGACACGGGTTTGATCCCTGGGTCGGGAAGATTCCCTGGAGAAGAGAATGGCTACCGACTCCAGTATTCTTGCCTGGAGAATTCCATGGACAGAGGCGCCTGGCAGGCTATAGTCCATGGGATCAACAATGGTTAGATAATGGAAGAAATTGAGAATTTTAAAGTTTATAGTAATGAACTATCACAAACCCCAGTATTTCATATAGCTTTCTTTTAATTTATCACATATATGGAGCTGAGTGATTTGTCTGGATTTTACTTTCTTAAAGGTCACTATTATGTGAATGTTATGAGCTAATTAATTATGATAGGTTTCTTGGGTTTTCGTTTTCATTTTCTTTACAGATAATCCTATCATTGTTTTCTAATAAAGTCTGAGAAAAGCTCATTTATGTTTCTTCCATTATTTAGCTTCAAACAAAAATAGTTATAGCTGCCTTGACTTTTATAAAGCAGTAATTTCTGTTTTCACAAAAGAACATAAATATTCTGAAAGACTGTATACACACCAGTATCTTTTGTGCGTACAAACAGAAAAGGCAAATATGCTTGAAATTATGAAATAAATCAGTGAATAAACCCCACTGATAAATAATGAACATCTCTTAAGGAAGCTGTATATTTTTTTCCTCCAAATAGAATGATGATGTTAAAATAGGTTTTGAAGGGTGTAAAACAAATAGTTCATAATATGAAATCTTGCTTGAAATCCAAGAAAAGGCAACATTAAAGTGGCAAATGAAATCGCATCCCTGTGGGTATAGCAGAATTCTTTTTGTTCAACAGTTTTTCTCTATATGCCAGTATATTATTGAGGGCAAAAAGAGAAGAATCATGAGAAAAACTACTGTGATATATGTATTGTCATACCATTTCTACGGCCTGGTGTGCTGCTGTCCATGGGATTGCAAAGAAATCAGACATGACTGAACTGACTGAACTGAACCATTTCTATACTAAAAGTGACACATTCAGAAAATTGCTAGAGGTCTTATTTTAAATGGCAATACTAAATATACATATTCAAAGCAACACCAAATTTAATTTGACCAATAAATAATACTTCATGAGATAATATAATATCCAATTTACAAGTCAGATACAGATCAAACCATTTAAAAGTATATTTGGAATTTTCTAAGAGAAGTAACAAAAATGTTGGATTTATTTTCTGATTTGATTGACAAGGCTTTTTAACATACATTGCTACTTAAACTCCTAGTATATTTAAAATGAAATATTATAGAAAGAATTGCTAAAGAAACAATACTTTAAAGAGTAAAACAAGATAATAACCATATATTATTGTGAATATCAGTTTAAATGAAAGATAAGCAAGTGGGTTAACTCTATTCAGTGGAAATTAACCTTTGCTGAAAATTTTCAAAAAGCTTCTAAGTTTTCAGGGATCTGGGAATCAGAAGACATCAACTTGACTAGTGTATCTAATGGCAGATAAAATTTTATGGCTTCTCATTCTTGGTGCAGGTAGTACATTACCACTAGTTACCTGCTTCACACTCAGACATTTATTTTTTTGGTCTGCAAATGTGCTGTTACATGCAGAAGCTTCAGGGGCTATTTTTAAGGTGAATAGGCTAGAGGAAGGAAAAACTGAAAGGTGGATGAATAAGGTTTCACACAGAGTCAGAAATTCCCCCCATAAATGGAGGCCCATAAACATGATGAACTGAATGAAAATACTTGATGAATCCCTGGGTCTATGGATGGTAGCATCAAATCAGGACCCCTTGATGTCCAGGGTGGAGGGAAATTGCTTAGGGCTAGAGCAGTAATGCTTTATAAACATAATAATCTACTACATTACATGTCATAGAATCTCAGAGTAACACACATCTCATTCAGACAATCTTGGTCAAATTTTGTCCTCTAAAAACAGACATTAAATCAGTACTCAGATTGTTTAAAAAATTTTTTATAAAGTACTCCTCCTATATGTTCTGGTAGAAAAGCTGATTTGTCATTTGAGGAAAATAATCAGAACTTAGTTACTATATAGCAACATAAGCTCTCAATGATTCAAAGAATTATATATGATAGGAAAAAAAAAATCACTAAACAGCTTAAAAAAGCAGAAAAACATTGCTATTTCCCAAATGAAAAACTAAATTAGACCAGTTTATCCTTTGAAAAAACCTTCAAAGACTATAATTTTAAGCAAAATAATACTTGTTTTTTTCCTCATATTAAATAACATGGTCATTGTAAAAAATATAGACAAGTGTAAATAAGAATCCTAAAATCTTTCATAACTATCACCACCATTTATATTTAGGTATATATTTAGGTGTATTTCCTTATAGTCAAATCCTTCTTGGCACTGAGTATTTCCATTTCAAAAAAAATCTTCCTAATTATATAAGCCCAAAATACTTCATTATCTTAATTATTTGACATCTAGTGATAAGCATTTTTCATATATTAATCATTTGTTTTTAATTTCCTCTTTTGAATTGAACTGGATTATTTTTATAATGCTTTATTTTTAGCTATGAAAGCCCCTAATCATTCAGAAAAGTAAAATAACATTATTTATATTTTCTTATTAATTTTCAAAAAGGATTTTAAAACTTGTTAATGCATCAAGAACTTATTTTGGTCCATGGTACAAACTGATTTTTCCTAAAAATGGCAAATCAATTGTTTATAATCATTTACTGTATAAAATATAAATGTTTAACATAAGTTTCATTTGTCTTAAATAAAAAAAAACGTTTACTGAATGTATTATGTTTATTAAATGACCAATCACTGTAAAAATATTAAAGTCCTTATGGCAGCTAAATTTTAAAGCATATCCATTTGCAGACTCTTGTTTAGTTGCTAAGTCATGTCTGACTCTTGCAAGCCCATGGACTATATAGCTTGCCAGGCTGTACATGGGATTTTCCAGGCAGGGATTTCCAGGGATTTCCTGGAGTGGGTCGCCATTTCCTTCTCGTGGGCATCTTCCCGACCCAGGGATCAAACCTGCATTTCCTGCACTGGCACCAGGGAAGCCCATTTGCAGATTAAGACATATTAAATCCTTTCATCACACACAGTAAATCTAATTAAACACATATACTACTGGAAGCCTGAGTCAGTTTTGGGATATGACCAAAAAGGTAGGCCCATATACTTCTTAATTCTCCTACATTAATTTTGCTATTAAGTTTCACTGAAGCTCCAGATTACAGTCCAAACTGCTCAACAGCTACCTCTTACTGAGGTCAGTCTTGCTAGTAACAATACTTACCAACAGCAAGGAGAAGAATGCTGGCTACAAAACAGCCTGCACCCACACTGAGGTAATAAACACCTACTCTCATTTCTGCTGGCCAAAGAGGGAAGAGGGTGGCTGCTATCACTGCAATCACTGGAACAAGAGATGAAAAGTTACACATAGAAACATTAGATTAAAATTTTAAATGGCTCAGTTGCCAAGATAGTGAATATACATACCCCTAGGGGGAGAATTAAAACATAAACTTATTGAAACATATAAAATGCTCAGTTATCAATCACTACATAGTTCAACCTAACATTTTAACTACTATTCTCATATTAGGTCAACATTTCTCTAGTATAAATTACATATAATTAGAAAAGTGCTATCTAAAAACGTGAAATTGTTAGCTCCTTAAATGATCAACTGCTGCTGTTTTCAACTTCAACTATAAGATATCTGTCTACCAAAAAGGGATGCTTAAAGAAATAACCAACCAACAAAACTAACCAAAAATAATTCCAAAGATCCCTCCCTGGAGATTGGTTCTGGGGTGAAACTCTGACATCTGCTGAATGAAAAGCTCATCAGATGATTCTGTTACAGATAATTTTTGGTGATAGGGAAACCATATACAAGCATCTCCAGTTTTTCTTCCCAAGTACAGTGGGACCACATGGAATAACCAAATTAATGACTGGTATTTAGGTGTTTAGAGCAAGAGAAACCAGGATTCCAATTCCGGCTATTTCATTTACAAGCTAAGGGTTGAATTTCTTACTTGAATGGGACCCTATGATTAACATATTGATCAAATTTGTTCAACTGCTACCTATTTTTTTCTACCTGTTAGATCATTCTCTACCCCTACCCCCAACCAAATTCACAGGAATAACACACACCTATGGTAATAAATAAAACAATACAGGAAAAAACAATTAAAAATAAACCAGAAAGTATAATGTGAAGTCTTTACCCAATTCTTGGTCCACTCCCCAGAGGTTAACTATTATTGTTTCTTATTTGTATGCCCAGAAACTGCCTGTATACAATTAAAACTAGTCATACAGATTAAAAAAAAAAAAAAAAAAAGTTTACAATATTCTCTTTCACAATTTTAATATATTCTAGGTATCCTTCTGAGAGTACACCTTATCTAATTCTTTCAAAGCTGCATGATATTCTAGCATGTATTAGTACTGTCATTTATTCCCCATCCTCCTATTGAGAGACTTGAATTGCTTCTAGCTTTATCCTATTATTCACAAGAGTGCAACAATTACCAATGCCCATGTGTGCAATTGATTAAGGTATAGGATAAACTCCCTGAAGTTTAACTATTAGGTCACAAAGTAAGGCATTTAAAACTTGAAAGATATTTGCTAATTATCCTTCTAACTACAGTCTGAAGGATTTGGATTAGAATTAAATGTCAATGCACATTTCTGAACAGACACTTTATGCAACTGTATTACTACGAACAGCCATGGGATAAATTCCTAGAAACAGAACACTTGGGTCAGTGTGTATACATTTAAAATTTGAAAGATATTATCAAACTTCTCTCCATAAAAAATAAAACAATGACCATATCAACAGCTATTAGAGCACAGTAGTGCTTTTTCTTAAGTGTTGGACCTTCATTAATAATAGGTACTATTCTACTTTATAGTCCTCTTGATAACTGCTATTGTTTTAATTTGTATTTAACATGAGGGTGATTAAGTATCACTCACAATTATTGGTCACTGTATTGCTTTTATCTGTGAGCTACCTTTACCATTTTTCTAGCAGGCTGTTAATTTCTTAAAGATCTTTGCTTTAAGGTAGTGCAAATATTTTCCTCAGTTTATCATTTATATTCTGGCTTTATTTAAAATGTACTTAAACAAATAGCCATTTGTTAAACATTTTCTTTCTAACTTCTGTATTGTTTACTTTCCTTTCTAAATTTTAGAGAGTGTACTTACCAAGAATTAATCCCATGACAAATGTTTTAAAGTGAACTGGGTCATAGATCCACACAAATACCTAGAAGAATCAAGAAACTCCAGTGCTTAAAGTTCTAAGATCACATTACAGCAACAGTTAGTTCCCACCTATTAATACATAAGAACTACTTAAAGATTAAACAAATTTCAAAGACCTTTCCTTTAGTAGCAGTGGTTTTCTGGGTACCTATTCAGTCAGAAAATTATTTTTAAAACTATAAATTAGGTAATGCAGTTAAGTACACTTTCATGTACTTGCATGTTTTTAACAATTTACTCCTGGGTACAAATCATTACTTATTCAACTTAAAGACCAACAATTGTACAGCCTTCTGTCCCTAAGGTAATGATGTATATAGGCATGAGCAGAGTAAAATCAATCAAAGAGCACAGTTAAGACAGATTGTAGTCAGGTCCTATGACAGATTCATCAGCTCTCAATTCCACCCTGTTCTCTCCAACTGATGAGATGCAAAGGACCATTATTAAAGATAATGCTCAACACAGAAATACAAAGGATCATAAGAGACTATTATCAGCAATTATATACCAATAAAATGGACAACTTGGTATAAATGGACAAATTCTTAGAAAAGTACAACTTTCCAAAACTGAACCAGGAAAAAACAGAAAATCTTAACAGACCCATCACAAGCACGGAAATTCAAACTGTAATCAGAAATCTTCCAGCAAACAAAAGCCCAGGTCCGATGACTTCACAGCTGAATTCTACCAAAAATTTAGAGAAGAGCTAACATCTATCCTACTCAAACTCTTCCAGAAAATTGCAGAGGAAGGTAAACTTTCAAACTTATTCTATGAGGCCACCATCACCCTAATACCAAAACCTGAAAAAAATGCCACAAAAAAAGAAAACTACAGGCCAATATCACTGATGAACATAGATGCAAAAATCCTTAACAAAATTCTAGCAATCAGAATCCAACAACACATTAAAAAGATCATACATCATGACCAAGTGGGCTTTATCCAAGGGATGCAAGGATTCTTCAATATCCGCAAATCAATCAATGTAATTCACCACATTAACAAATTGAAAAATAAAAGCCATATGATTATCTCAATAGATGCAGAGAAAGCCTTTGACAAAATTCAACATCCATTTATGATAAAAACTCTCCAGAAAGCAGGAATAGAAGGAACATACCTCAACATAATAAAAGCTATATATGACAAACCCACAGCAAACATTATCCTCAATGGTGAAAAATTGAAAGCATTTTCCCTAAAGTCAGGAACATGACAAGGGTGCCCACTCTCACCACTACTATTCAACATACTTTTGGAAGTTTTGGCCACAGCAATCAGAGCAGAAAAAGAAATAAAAGGAATCCAAATTGGAAAAGAAGAAGTAAAACTCTCACTGTTTGCAGATGACATGATCCTCTACATGGAAAACCCTAAAGACTCCACCAGAAAATTACTAGAGCTAATCAATGAATATAGTAAAGTTGCAGGATATAAAATCAACACACAGAAATCCCTTGCATTCCTATACACTAATAATGAGAAAGTAGTGAAGTTCAGGAAACAATTCCATTCACCATTGCAACAAAAAGAATAAAATACTTAGGAATATATCTACCTAAAGAAACAAAAGACCTATATATAGAAAACTATAAAACACTGGTGAAAGAAATCAAACAGGACACTAATAGATAGAGAAATATACCATGTTCATGGATCAGAAGAATCAATATAGTGAAAATGAGTATACTACCCAAAGCAATCTATAGAGTCAATGCAATCCCTATCAAGCTACCAACAGTATTTTTCACAGAGCTAGAACAAATAATTTCACAATTTGTATGGAAATACAAAAAACCTCAAATAGCCAAAGCAATCTTGAGAAAGAAGAATGGAACTGGAGGAATCAACTTGCCTGACTTCAGGCTCTACTACAAAGCCACAGTCATCAAGACAGTATGGTACTGGCACAAAGACAGTAATATAGATAAATGGAACAAAATAGAAAGCCCAGAGATAAATCCATGCACCTATGGACACCTCATCTTTGACAAAGGAGGCAAGAATATACAATGGAGAAAAGACAATCTCTTTAACAAGTGGCGCTGGGAAAACTGGTCAACCACTTGTAAAAGAATGAAACTAGAATACTTTTTAACACCATACACAAAAATAAACTCAAAATGGATTAAAGATCTAAATGTAAGACCAGAAACTATCAAACTCCTAGAGGAGAACATAGGCAAAACACTCTCCGACATAAATCACAGCAGGATCATCTATGACCCACCTCCCAGAATATTGGAAATAAAAGCAAAAATAAACAAATGGGACCTAATTAAAAGCTTCTGCACAACAAAGGAAAATATAAGCAAGGTTAAAAGACAGCCTTCTGAATGGGAGAAAATAATAGCAAATGAAGCAATTGACCAAGAATTAATCTCAAAAATATAACAAGCAACTCCTGCAGCTCAATTCCAGCAAAATAAATGACCCAATCAAAAAATGGGCCAAAGAACTAAGCAGACATTTCTCCAAAGACGACGTACAGATGGCTGACAAACACATGAAAAGATATTCAACATCACTCATTATCAGAGAAATGCAAATCAAAACCACAATAAGGTACCATTTCACGCCAGTCAGAAGGGCTGCTATCCAGAAGTCTACAAGCAATAAATGCTAGAGAGGGTGTGGAGAAAAGGGAAGCCTCTTACACTGCTGGTGGAAATGCAAACTAGTACAGCCACTATGGAGAACAGTGTGGAGATTCCTTAAAAAACTGGAAATAGAACTGCCTTATGACCCAGCAATCCCACTGCTGGGCATACACACCAAAGAAACTAGAACTGAAAGAGACACGTGTACCCCAATGTTCATTGCAGCACTGTTTATAATAGCCAGGACATGGAAGCAACCTAGATGTCCATCAGCAGACAAATGGATAAGGAAGCTGTGGTACATATACACAATGGAGTATTACTCAGCCATTAAAAAGAATACAGTTGAATCAGTTCTAATGAGGTGGATGAAACTGGAGCCTATTATACAGAGTGAAGTAAGCCAGAAAGAAAAACATCAATACAGTATACTAACACATAAATATGGAATTTAGAAAGATGGTAATGATAACCCTGTATGCAAGACAGTAAAAGAGACACAGATATATAGAACAGTCTTTTGGACTCTGAAGGAGAGGGCGAGGGTGGGATGATTTGGGAGAATGGCATTGAAACATGTATATTATCATATGTGAAACGAATCGCCAATCCAGGTTCAATGCATGATACAGGATGCTCAGGGCTGGTGCACTGGGATGACCCAGAGGGATGGTATGGGGAGGGAGGTGGGAGGGGGGTTCAGGATGGGGAACACATGTACACCTGTGGCAGATGCATGTTGTTGTATGGCAAAATCAATACAATACTGTGAATTAATTAGCTTCCAATTAGAATAAATATTAAAAAAAATTATGCTCAGTGAACATAAAAGATGACTCTCTGCAATAATATTATTCCCAGCTCCCCACAGAGGGAGCTGGCAATAATATTATCGCCCCAAAGCTGGGAACTGCTGCTTTAAAGCTTACTTTATACAGCAGAAATTTCATCTAGAGTAATTAGAATTCTGTTCATCAACCATAAAACTCTTAGTTGTATTCTCTTGGTTTTTATAAATAACAGTAGTCCTCCATTTCCTGGTTCTATTTTGACCAAAGCTCTTTGTTACTGTCTTTTTGATCTGGTTCCAACAATCCTCTTTTTTAACTCTGCATATTTATCCGGGAAATCAGATCTACAGATATCACTTCTGCCATTTAGCACTCTAAAGAAACAAATTTTAAAAGACATTTCCCATCTTTAAAAGTTTGATTCCTCCAGCTCCATTCTTTCTCAAGACTGCTTTGGCTATTCAGGGTCTTTTGTGTTTCTATATGAATTGTGAAATTTTTTGTTCTAATTCTGTGAAATATGCCACTGGTAATTTGATAGGGATAGCATTGAATCTGCAGACTGACTGACTCTGGTAGTAGAGTCACACAATATTGATTCTTCCTACCCAGGAACATGGAATATCTCTCCATATATTTATGTCATCTTTGGTTTCTTTCATCAGTGTCTTATAATTTTCTGTATATAGTTCTTTTGTCTCCTTAGGTAGGTTTATTCCTAGATATTTTATTCTTTTTGTTGCAATGGTGAATGGGATTGATTCCTTAACTTCTCTTTCTGATTTTTCATTGTTAGTATACAGGAATGCAATGATTTCTGTGTGTTGATTTTGTATCCTCCAACTTTGCTAAATTCACTGATTAGCTCTAGTAATTTTCGAATAGCCAAAGCAGTCTTGAGAAAGAAGAATGGAGCTGGAAGAATCAAGCTTCCTGACTTCAAATTATACTACAAAGCTATAGTCATCAAGACAGTATGGTACTGGCACAAAAACAGAAATATAGACCAATGGAACAAGATAGAAAGCCCAGAAATAAACCCATGCACCTATGGGTACCTTATTTTTGACAAAGGAGGCAAGGATACACAACAGGGCAAAGACAGCCTCTTCAATAAGTGGTGCTGGGAAAACTGGACAGCTACATGTAAAAGAATGAAATTAGAACACTTCCTAACACCATACACAAAGATAAACTAGAAATGGATTAAAGACCTAAATGTAAGACCAGAAACATAAAACTCTTAAGAGGAAAACACAAGCAGACACTCTATGACACAAATCAAAGCAAGATCCTCTATGACCCACCTTCTAGAATAATGGAAATAAAAACAGAAGTAGACAAGTTGGACCTGATTAAACTTAAAAGCTTTTGCACAGCAAAGGAAACTATAAGCAAGGTGAAAAGACAACCCTCAGAACGGGAGAAAATAATAGCAAATGAAACAACTGACAAAGGATTAATCTCCAAAACATACAAGCAGCTTATACAACTCAATACCAGAAAAACAACCCAATCAAAAAGTGGGAAAAAGACCTAAACAGACATTTCTCCAAGAAGACAAACAGGTGGCTAACACATGGTCAATACTGCTCATTATTAGAGAAATGCAAATCAAACTACAATGAGGTATCACTTCATACCAGTCAGAATGGCCATAATCAAAAAGTCTACAAACAATAGATGCTGGAGAGGATGTGATGAAAAGGGAACACTTGTGCACTGTTGGTGAGACTGTAAATTGGTACAGCCACTATGGAAGACAGTATGGAGATTCCTTAAAAAACTAGGAATAAAACCACCATATGATCCAGCAATTCCATTCCTAGGCATATACTCTGAGGAAACCAAAACTGAGAAAGACACATGTACCCCTATATTCGCTGCAGCACTATTTACAATAGCTACAACATGGAAGCAACCTAGATGTCCATCAACAGATGAGTGGATAAAGAAGTTGTGGTACATATACACAATGGAATATTACTCAGCCATAAAAAGGAATGCATTTGAGTCTGTTCTAATAAGGTGGATGAACCTAGAGCCTATTATACAGAGTGAAGTCAGTCAGAAAAAGATAAATATTGTATACTAATGCATATATACGGAATCTAGAAAGATGGTACTGAAGAATTTATTTGCAGGGCAGCAATGGAGAAACAGAACTAGAGAACAGACTTATGGATATGGGGAGAGGGGAAGAGAGGGTGAGATGTATGGAGAGAGTAACATGGAAACTTACATCACCATATGTAAAACAGATAGCTAATGGGAATTTACTGTTATGTCTCAGGAAGCTCAAACAGAGGATCTGTATCAACCTAGAGGGGTGGGATGGGGAAGGAGATGGGAGGGAGGTTAAAGAGGGAGGGGATATATGTATACCTATGGCTGATTCATGCTGAGGTTTGACAGAAAACAACAAAATTCTGTAAAGCAACTATCCTTCAACTAAAGAATAGATAAAATTTTTTAAAAAGTCTGAAAGCACACTTCTTTGTACAGAATAAAACTTTAGCCTTTTTGGGACTGCAAGCACCCAAGCTTTTGCTCAGGCTGCTTCCTTTGTTTAATAGGCCTCTAACTCCTTTGCAGTGCACCTGGCAATCTGCCAGTCATCCTTCAAGGCTCAGCTCAAGTATCCAGGATCTCCAGACCATTCTTAATCCTCTTTTGATTAGATTAACCATCCCTGATTGGTATTCTCCCATCATAATACTATCCCATGTCATAATACAGTACAGGCATACTTCACATTCCAAGATTAGCTCCAATAATACTGCAATAATACAGTTTTTTATTTTTTGGTCTTCTCAGTACATATGAAAGTTACATTTACATTATACTATAGTCAATATTAAGTGTACAATAGCATCGTGTCTAAGAAATCAATGTACATACCTTAAGTAAAAAATACTTTATTGCTAAAAAATGCTAACCATCATCAGAGCCTTCAGTGAGTCAATTTTTTTTTTTTTTGATAGAAGAGGATTTGAAATATTGTGAGAAACACCAAAATGTGACCCATACAAAATGAGCAAATGTTGTTGCAAAGATGAAGTCGATAGACTCATGCAATGTAGGGCTGCTGTAAATCTTCAACTTGTAAAACAAACAAACAAACAAACACCAAAACAAAACCCCCTCCCAAAACACTTTATCTCTGAAGCACAACAAAATGAGGTATGTCTGGTCTGTATGCTTGCTAGACTAAGAGTTTTCAAGAAGAGAATTTTATCTTTTTATCATGCTATTCCCAGCACCTATAAAAATGACTTGGCATAGAGTTAACCTGATGTTTAACTGAAGGCATTTGAGCTTTCACATTAAGAAAGACCTGTGGTTTTCTATTACATTGGTTCTTAAACGGGCTTCACATCAGAATCAATCAGGGAAATGTAATACAAAACACACACACATACACACTCTAGATTCCATCCTAGAGATCCTCATGCAAGTATGTCTGGAATGAGCCTAGTGCACATTTTCTGAAAAGCCTTCCCAGAATTTCAAGCTCACAGCTCCAAGAACGACTACTTTTTAAATTTATACTACCTTTGTATTAAGCACAGAAAGAAATTCACAACTCAATGGCTAGTATATAACTAAATGTTTTTGTAATGGTTAAATGACTAAATTAAGTGGTCTTCATGGAAGGCTACCAACATACAAACATTCTATTAAATACATTAAAATGATTTTGAGTAAAGCATCAAGTAATGTTGAAAATTTTAGACTCTTATAGTAATTTGTCTGACCGTGAGAGGTAGAAACCAGTATGTGTTCCTCATTAACCATTCTGCTTCTTTTCCTTTTGATTGTAATGGAAACCCTGTATTTTTCTGGGCAAAGGATCACTCAGTATGAAAATCACGTTTCTAAGACTTTACGGCAGGAAGGCATGACCATGTGAGTAGGTTCTGGCCAATGGTTCAGTTCCACTGGCCAGAACCTGCCTGTTTTCTGGACAGTATCCTGAAAAAAGAAGCATGTCCCTCACTTTCCTTCCCTCCTCTGGATGCATATATAAGGCTGGCAGTCATTTTGGACCAGGAGATAATCTTTACTAATTGCCTCACACAGGCAGAAAACTTCAAATCCACCATGGAGCTGCTGTATCTGCTTACCATCAGATTTCATTAATGAGAGAGAAGTAAGTATCCATCTTAAGTCACTGTTATTTCATGTTTTCTACGTATCACAGACAATTGAACGTACTTCTGACTGATTTAATTAATTTTTTATAAATATAAATTCAGAGAAATTCATTTTTAAAAAGGGTAATTTTATATCTACATGGTTAAATTTATCTAAATTACTTCTTTTCTTAGTGAAGGCATCAAAGATAATTCTAAAAACTCCTATGGAAAATTGTGTTTCTACTTTTAGTAGATACTCTCACCTCATTTCCATCCAGAAAAACCTGATCATCATGGGGCTCAAGCTTGAATTTTTTCTTGGTTTCTTTCTTTTTGGGAGTTCCAGGAGTTTCCTCCTATTAAAAAACAAGTTGAATAGAAGAAAAAGTATTTACAAACAAGCAAAAAGGAATATGACATTCATATATTCAAGGTTTTACTATATGAGACACAGAAATCAAAATTCTCAATCATGGTATTTATAAAAACCCTAATATGGTTTAAGTGGTTGCTGTGTAAGATTTTAAAAGTCTTGCTATGCCAGCAGTGATAACGTGCATGTAATAAATTTTTTATTTTTACTTAATTCTAGTTGAAATCACCTTTTTGGATTCTTCCTTTTCACCATCTTTTTTTTTTTCTTTTTCCTTTTTTGTCTTTTCATCCTTTAGATTTTCTTTCTTGCTCTTTTTATCTTCTTCTTTTCCACTTTCAGCTTTTCCTTTCTCTTTTTCTTTTTTTATGTCTTTCTCATATTTCATTTTCATTACTTTTAGTGCCCGATGAAAAAATTGCTTCTTTAAAAGCCTTGAAAAAAAAGGTATGACATTATATTCCCTATCCATTATGTAGATGTAGACTGAAAAGCAAAAATATCAACACCTGAATAAAGTGAACAAAGAAAAGACATACATTGGCAACTCACAAGAAAAATTACAACTAGTAAGTCCATGGAAAAACAGTCTATTCAAAAACTTGTGCAGTCAACCTGATTATATGAAATCTAATTTTCAACTATGTAATTTAATGAGATTCCTTAAGTTTTTCTTTAGGTTCATAAGGAGTTATCAAAATTCTGCTTTATTTAAAGTTAAATCTCAAATTCAAGAGTAGACATAAGTAGAATATAAATATATGGGGAAAATAAATAAAACAGTTAAATGTTAACAGATTAAAAATGTGCTCATGATCTGTTGATCCAAACGGTGTCTTCAGATGTCTTTCTTGATGTTATTTTCTTCTCTCCATGTACCTCACTACTCAGCCTGCCACTATAATGAAATATCTTCAATTAAATAATGAATAATTAAATATGCTGTGATTTCTGAACTCTGAAAACAATTCTTCACAGTATGAAGATAAAAACTGTACAAAGTATTTGGCAAGACAACACTATGTGTTTCTCTCAACACATTCTGTTATCTTATCCACAGCAGTTTTTCTTCTAATACAATTCATGTTATATTTGTTATAAACTTAAGAGTGAGATGCTTGCTTTGTTCTTTTTTGTTGTTCATTTTCTTATCTGATGAGTTTGGAAGCTCAGCTGAAACCAAATTAAGTCAACCTTGGTTGACTCAATCTTTTCTAATCCCACTCAAGCAACCGGGTTACGCTTATTTTTATCATCTAAAAGAAAAACTTTTCAAATCTTATGTTCCAGTTTCAGAGTTCCTCATTTGTTCCTTCCTTATTGTCTTGATAAAGGATAACTATCAAAACACAACCTAGAAGCTAGGTCTCACTGCCATCAGCTGGGCCTGTTAATGGTAACTATCCACCTTTCTACCTCCACTGGTGCCTACTCCAATACATCATAGCACCTGCTAACTAGACACTTCCTTCCTGGCCAAATACAACTTATTTCTGATCATTATGTTGTACTTACCCATGTTTTGACCTGCTTGGCTGGGCTTCTTTCTGCTGCCCAATTAGGACCATCCCATGAACATTGCCAAAAAGCTAATTTCTAGGTCTCCTCATTTGGACTTTTTCTTGTTCAGAAGAACTATATAGTATACAATTGTGCAACTGTCTGAAATGTCCCCAAAGAATCTAGCATTAATATCTACTGCTGCTAAGTCGCTTCAGTCATGTCTGACTCTGTGCGACCCCATAGATGGCAGCCCATGAGGCTCCCCCGTCCCTGGGATTCTGCAGGCAAGAACACTAGAGTGGGTTGCCGTTTCCTTCTCCAATGCATGAAAGTGAAAAGCGAAAGTGAGGTCGCTCAGTCATGTCCAACTCTTAGCAACCCCATGGACTGCGGCCCACCAGGCTTCTCCATTCATGGGATTTTCCAGGCAAGAGTGCTGGAGTGGGGTGCCATTGCCTTCTCCAATTAATATCTACTACATATACATATATGAATATCTGTTTACATATACACATATATGTAAACAAGTAAAAATCTGAAATGAGACCCTTAATAATTAACTAGTTATGAGCAGAAAGTGAGATTTAAGAGTAGTGGTGAGTATCTGAATGAGGGGGAATCTTTAATTTTCATTCTACTTCAGACTTTCTTAAAAAAATTTATAATGAAAATATTCTAATTTATTTTTCACTTACATAAGTTCCAGATTTTCTATCAGGATCATTCATTACAATTTAGTTTGAAAATGAAAAAACATCTTACTCATTGTATGTTAATTGAAGAGCAGCATTTCATATTACAGTTCATATTATAGCTCTCCATATATTAAGAGTACGTGTATATATATAGATACTTGAATATATAGTCTCAAATGGTAATGTAATTATTCCTGGGGCAACATCATTAGTACTTTGGATTTTCTTCTGCATCATTTTCAAAGTTTTCTCAAGTTTCTTTGCTTTCTTCGCATTCTCAAAGTTTTCTTTGCTTTAGTGAAAAAAATGTTCTTAATACATAAATAATTAAAAAAATAAACCACAGAACTTTAGGGAAAAAAACAATTCTTCCCCTGAGAAGCGGTTACAGAAGAGGACAGAATCAGCAGAAACATCTGCTTCTGTTACTTCTCCTGCACAGCTGCTCCAAGCCATGAGAGAAAAGTAAGATTATTAACCAATCAAATTAGTAATGAGAAATTCACAATCAGGTAGATGGGTTCAAATATCACCTCTATCACCTAATTAGCTACACAGTATTGGGTAAGTTACTTAATTTTAGTATATTTCTAAAATGGGGTATCTATTTCATAGGGGTTTCTAGAACTAAATGAGAAGCATACAGATTGTTTACCATGGTACCTGGAATGCATGTTCTCAATGTTAGCCATCACCAGTGCTGTAGTGAGATCATTAATTTCATTTAATACGGAAAACACATTTGGTTTATAAATCATTACATTATACCCTCATTCCATTCATTAATAAGTAGAATCATTGACTTATTCCTTGATAGGGAATGTCTACTTCAATTCACCGTATGCCTCAAAAAATGAGATGACACTATTGTAATAAAATCAGTGCCTCAATTTATTTAGCTTTAAACACACCGTATAGAACAAATCATCTACATAAACTGACATTTTCACAGACTACTCATACTTTCCTAACTCAGGATATTCTATGCCCTCTGCCAGGATCAAATGTCCACTCCCCTATTGTTTGCTGGGTAATCACCTATTTTATGTTTCAAAATTTTATTAAAACGTTTTCTCTGTGAGGCTATTCTTGAAGTTTCCTTTCTTTCTTGCGGAACACACTGTATTGTAACTAGTCACAGATCTTCTCTAACGGACAACAATACGTACTTTGGAGGCAAGAGCCAAGTCACAATTATCTCTGTATTCCTGAGGCCTGGCCTATAATAGATATTTGGTAAGTACTTGTAGAATAAATAAATGGACTAAAAGCAGCCTGCACAATGTCACTGAATTGCTTATTACTTTTCTTCACTTCTGAATTTTTTCCCAGGTTTAGTAAATGTTTATTAAACGCCAGACATGTGTTTAGGACTTTAACTTATCTAACAAGGGTGAGGTTTTATTAAATGCCCACATTGAGCTAACTGCTGTGGAGTTACAGTAAAGTATAGAACAGTCCTCCAACTGCCTTCAGATTTAGCAGGCAAGAAATTTAAAACATATACACATGTAACAAATCTATTTAAACAGGTAAGGACCAAACTGCATGATATTACCTTTATCAATTCTGTCGAATATTAGATTAATGTAAGCTAGAGGACCTGGGGAATACTAAATGGTAAAGATGGAATGTGGGGGACTTATACTGAGAGGCAGGCAGGATAGAACCACGTGGGGAAGTGGTAGGTTATTACCTAAAAAAGACCAGAAAAGAGAATGAGTGTGGTATATGAATGAGAGTGAAAAGGACATTAGTGGACTGGGGGCTTGGAGATGCAAAGTCACAGGAAGGTCAGGATGACACTAGATCCAAGATTTAAGAGTCTGTACTTGAAACAGGCCATGAAGAGGCATGGAGCATACTAGAAAAGGCTGTTTTGTGTATCATACTACAGTTTCCCGTTTTCTTTTGTTTTTCCTCAACCTCCCTCAAGTACACTTCAGAGAATGAGCCAGGACTAGTGTCTCTCTGTGGTTTTGCCTGTAGTCAGTCAGGAACCCATGAGAGCTGGTCATCATGAGGTCTCTATGGTTATTATTATAAGTGGTTTTGAAAAATTTATGCTTCTCTATCTTAGTGCAAAAAGGACACAAAAAGCTTGATATGAATGGGAATAACATATACAACAAAAAGTGAGTGTATTGCTAGAACCATCTCCATACTCAAGGTTTGTTTTTGTTTTTGTTTTTTTTGCTTTTCATATAACAAAGTATCAAGTCTCCTAAAACGCCAAGAGAAATATATTAATATTGGCTGCTTATCTTGGAGAGTTGGGCTCAGATTTTATATTAAATTTTAGTGTATGTGCTGCCAAAGCAAGCACTAATATTCAAACAATACTGACAGGTTAATCCTTCATCTTAATTTTTGCTTCATTAAATGGATCATTATTTCAGAGGAGATAGTATAGTGCAGTGTTTAAGAGCATGGACTACCCTACAAAGCCTGATGGCTGGATTTAGAATTTTGGCTCGCCACTTACTAGCTTTGTGACTTTGGGTAAGTGATTTAACTTCTTTGTTTGTGCATTTATAGCATCTTCTACTTTTTATACTATGTATAAAATATAAGTCTATTTTGAGGCAGGTAGGGAAATTTGCACTTTGGAATTCTAATACACAGATGGCTACAAAGGAAAATAGTGATTGCACTGCTGTTAGCTAATCCCTGCCCCAACAATGAAATTTTCATTGTTTCTGAAAGGTCCATTAATGACTCCAGTTTTTGGCAGCTAAGAACTTCTTTTCTTGGCTGTGCAGCACAGCTTGTGGGGTCTCAGTTCCCCAGTCAGCGATCGAACCCCAGGCCCATGGCAGTGAAAGTAGGAGTCTTAACCACTGAACCATGAGGGAATTCCCTGGCAGCTAAGAATTCTAAGAAACATTTAACAATTCTTCAACTTTACAGCTTTAGCAGACAGACTGTGAAATTTTTTTTCACAGCTTTTTAAGAGGGTTCTCATGTGGCTGCTGCTTCCCAGGTGGCTCAATGGCGAAGAACCCTCCTGCCAATACAGGAGACTCAGGTGTGAAGCCTTGGTCAGGAAGATTCCCTGGAGAAGGAAACAGCAACTCACTTCACTATTCTTGCCGGAAAATTCCATGGACAGAAGGAGCCTGACAGGCTACAGTTCTTGGGATCACAAAGACTAAAACACAACTCAATGACTGAGGACTTAAAATGTGGCTGCCATTTTAAATGCCATTAATCAATATATTAGTAAATGCTATGTGTATCTCCCTACTAAATACATAAGATAATCTAAAATGTCAAATTCCCACAATTGTAAAATTCACTGTCACAGAAGCAATCTGATTTACTAACATCTTAATCAATATGTTCAAGTAGAAAATAAACCAAGGGGAAAAACTGCGGGGGGCGGAAACCACAAAACCAGCATACTTCTTTCCAAGAGAAAAGTGATTTTTTTTGGGGGGGGGGGGGGCGGGCGCGCATATCATATGGCATGAGGGATCTTAGATTCCTGACCAGAGATCAAACCTATGGCCCCTGCAGTGGAAACAGAGTCCTAACCACTGGACTCCCAGAAAACGGATTTTTTTACACCATTCACCATGGAACATTTTTCCCAAAGAAGAAGTATGTGTAAAACCCATGGATATGTTACTGAACTGTCTATACTTCGTCTTGGAATCAAGAAAAGATAGATGTCACAGCTGCCTTGATTTCAGAAAGAATACAATAGCAATCACAAACAAAATGGAAGAGTGTACCTGGCTAATGGCTCAGTGGGTAGACACACAAACAACAGGGACAACAGGCCAATTAGGAGTCCCTGACAAAGTTTTGGAAAAGACTCCCCACCTATTTTCTCTAGAAAAGAAAGAACTTTTATGTTCACGATAGGCACTGGTGTATGATTTTTATTGCTAATCCCTCAGTTCAGTCAGCCTGCAAATATACAAATTTAACAGAACACAAATAAAAACTATAAAAATATGATGGTCTAACTCCAAACAAATGCATTTCCTGAGATACTGAAGATATCCAAGTTATGTGTAAAAGTCATGCTTGAGCTATGTTGCAACAGAACTAAACAATGAAAACAGGGAAGGAGCTTTAGGACCATGGAGACTGTTTTTAAATTACTAGTCACATTATCCTTCACTAAGAAATAAAGAGTACCTGTTGCAGTAGTCAACCACAGACTCCCTTGTTGTAAATAAAGCTTCCTCTCCTTTCTTGGCCTTTGCCCACTTTGAATCCAAGAGGCAATCCACTGCTTTAGAAGCTAAAGAAGAAATTAATTATTTTAAGTTTAGTATACAGCAGAACTTGAATCTATCTAAATAATATTCTATAAGGCAAATTTCAACATTCTAGCATTTGAAAATAAAACCAAGTTCAACAGAAAATTTAAGTCTGACACAATCATGACAAATAGCTCAATTTGTGAAACATACTGATAAGCAGCTTTTTAAAGTAATGCTGTGAAATAAATGATAAATAAAAAATATTAACTCAAGCAATATAAATTAATGAGAA
The DNA here is from genome assembly GCF_023091745.1 of Budorcas taxicolor. Taxonomy (NCBI): domain Eukaryota; kingdom Metazoa; phylum Chordata; class Mammalia; order Artiodactyla; family Bovidae; genus Budorcas; species Budorcas taxicolor. The sequence goes on from NC_068910.1 coordinate 161,608,403, forward strand.
AATGTTCTTTAAAAAGTTCAAAATAAATGTAAATATCACTCTTATCAAATAAGCAAAATATAAGACAAACCAAAAATCGTCCTCTACCACAGTTAAGAGAAATTCTGTCTCTAAGCTTTACCCACCAAGGAATAAGTTCTGTGAACAATCTACTGCTGTCACTAGGAAAAGCTAAATAGATGAGATCTGAAAAGAATAGCATGTCTATTTTTCAAACTTTTAATGACTAGCAAAATCATTAATTATAGCACTAAAGAGAATACAAAGCAATTTCTTCTCTATAATGGCAATTCAATCTTAACTGATCAGACAGGCAAACTCAACAACTATTGACTTATCAGTTATGGGGCAATACTACAGATGATATTAGCTTATAATGAAGTTGTTCAGATTATATGAAGAAAAAAAGCTCCCAACTTGGTTCCAACAGACTGGTTTCACACTGAATTCTATGCTGTAGTTTTTTAAAAAAAGTATCATTAAGTACATGTAGGATCTGATAAAAAATTAGTACTGAAAATAAATCTTATTATATTATAAAAATATCTCAAATGTCATTAAAAACTACTTTATTTTTACTATTGACGTTTTTAATCATGAAAGGAAAGAATAGGATAATCATGTGCCATATGCCCCTCACCTAGCTTCACTAATCATTCTTGCAAAGCACTTTTAAAACATCTGCCTATCCCCAAATTAGGTGGTGGCTCAGACGGTTAAGCGTCTGTCTACAATGTGGGAGACCCGGGTTCGGCCCCTGGGTCGGGAAGATCCCCTGGAGAAGGAAATAGCAATCCACTCCAGTACTATTGCCTGGAAAATCCAAAGGACAGAGAAGCCTGATAGGCTACAATCCATGGGGTCGCAGAGAGTCGGACACAACTGAGCGACTTCACTTTCTTTCCTTCTAAAATGTGTACATTAACATAATTTAAATATGAAATCCTACCAATAAAATAATCAACCCGGTGACCCATCATATTGGTGGACTTTGTTGGACAGTTGAATCGAAGAAACTTGGCTACAGCCTTTTCTTCTTTAGATGGTTCACCAACTTCCTGCAAAGTAACAATATTAAATTTAACGTAATCATTTACTTGAGACATTCATACACTGAAGAATAAATTACAGATCTTTTCTGAAAATCTTTTAAAGTGTACTACAGGCCCTTCTTTCAAGCTTTTTCTAGAGCAGACCTGGTAATCTATACAAAAGACAGAACGGAGATTTTAAAAATTACACATCTTTCAAATACAAGTTGACAGGGCCCAAAGTTGCTTCTCTCTTGGCTTCAGCTACAAGGCATTTATTTTGAGTTGTTTTTCCAGCATGGTAACCACTTTGTACCAGTTCATCTTTACCCTTGCTTGGTCTCTCTTTAAAAGCCGTAAGACAATAATTCAAAACATTAAGAGGTTGTCAATAGTGAGTGCCCAAATGCCAAAGTAAGTAGAAACAGGTGCCATAAATAAATGTTAAGTAACAGCCAAAGTTATGTACCCTAAACAAAAGACTAGAGATTGCAGGAGGAGTTCTCAAATTAACCAAAGATAGCTGTCCCAGTGTGGTCCCAGATACAAGATACTACTTGAGATGCTGAAGATTTGTATTCCCTTTCGTTTTAGGGTTACAAATTCTAGATACTTTCAGGGAATCCTTTCTCACTCTGCCTTTAAATGCAATAGACAAGTAAATTATCATCTCATTTAAAACTGACTGGGCTTCCCTGGTGGCTCAGCTGGTAAAGAATCCACCTGCAATGTACAAGACCTAGGTTGGATCCCTGGGTTGGGAAGATCCGCTGGAGAAGAGAATGGCTCCAGTATTCTGGCCTGGAGAATTCCATGGACTGAGAATTCCATGGACTGTATAGTCCAGAGGGTTGCAAAGAATCAGACATGGCTGAGTGACTTTCACTTTAAGAACTGATTAATGGAAGTGAACAAAGAGTTCTGAAAAGGCTGCTTTAATCCTTCCCTGTTTTCTAAAATTTTCCCATTCCTTCTTCCAAATTTTCTACCACTTCATTGTTTATCATTTCCCATCTTGCTGTTATTTCCTTATCTTCTGAACTACTTTTGAGTAGTTAAAAGCAGTGTACTTATTGTCCCCACTCATATACTGAAGAAAATGAGAGCAATTTACATTTGTATATACATCTTGTATTTTTTTTACTTTTAGAAGTTGTCTTACTGCTGTAAGCTACTAATATCAAAATAAAAGCACTGTCTTCACATTTTTAAGCACAATATATAGAGAACTCAAGCAATATTTCTAGCAACGTATAATTTAAATGTGAATGATTTCATGAAGGTCTATTTCTTAAAATGAATAAAGTGCCAAATAACTGTGAAGAATTAACTGCCAAGAATCTAGACTGCTGAGAACAAATAATGCTGAAGACAGTTATCTTTTAGGCAAGACATTCTAATAATACAAAAAAGGAAAAATAAACTATCTAAATCATCTGTATTTACGTCAGTTTTTCCACAAATTTCAAAGAAGTCTGAATTCACTTATGTCTGTGCAAAATAAGGGACAACTAACAAAGTTGCAGCTTTACCATTATCCTGAAGAGGAGTAATCTGTGAGATGAAGGGAAAATCTGTGCCCTTGTTGTTGGGTCACCAGGCAGCTACTTCTTGGATTTCTTCCTTTGCATTTCCCAATTTCTCTGCTTCACACAGCCAATTAACACAGTGCATGATTTTTATACTGTCATACTACCTCATTTGTGGGTTACTATTTGTGACAATAAAAACTAGAAACCCACACATTGTAAATCAACTATAGGCCAATATAAAATAAAAATTGAAAAAAAAAAAAGAAAAACTAAAAACCCAAACCATTCAATCCAAATGAAGACTATATTAAAACCAAATATTTATAAGAATAAAAGACCTTTAGTTTTATATATAAAAATAAATATCACAGAAAAATAGTATCTTAAAAAGCTATAAATTCAAACTTTAACACTACCAAGTTCACTACCATCTACAGTGTTCATAATTATTTAATCTGGGGTCCAGTCCACTCCAGTATCCTGGCCTTGAGAAGTCCATGGACTATACAGTCCGTGGGGTCGCAAGGAGTCGGACAAGACTGAGCAACTTTCACTTTCACAAAATATAGTTGTCACAAGCTAAAAAGTATTCTATATTTTGGTTTTTGAAATCACACTAAAATACATTAGTATACGTAAAATGATAGCATTTAATTATGTCTGACACTGAATTTCTAGAAGCCTTATCTATTAGTAAACAATACTCTGTATGTTCATATACAGCCAAAAAAGTCATACTATATAAGTAGTTGGTAATAATGAGATAGTATAATTGGCTTTATAGAGACCAATACTATTTTATAATCACACCCATATATGTTTAATTTTTCCCTCAGTTAATACATCTGTTGTCAATCTAAAGATTTATCCAATTGACTGATTTGTTACTGGGATATGCTTGATTAAAAATGATATGTGGGGGAATAGAGATAAACGCAAATTGTTCAAACATACACTTACCGAGTTGTTTACCCTAAAATACCATTGGGTGCTACAGTTAATACCAAAAATCTGTTAAGGCACAATACCTACAGTATGTTACAACTATCCAAAACAACAATTGTTATTTTTCAAAATGAGTGGTAGGAAAAATATTTTAGGAGTACAAAATGGGAGCTATGAAAGATCTCTTGGAAGAGGGACCTAGATTCTGAAAAATGAACAAGTTTAGGATAAGCTGAATGAATAGTATAAAAATACTGTGGCTGAAAATGAGTATAAAATTTGGTTTCACTAGAGACAAGTTAGAAAGCATTTTGAGGCTAAGTACATGTAAGTATAATAGGGCTAAATAGTATTCAAAGCATTCTGAGAAATTTTAAATTTACCCTGTAAGTCACAGAAAGTTTTTGACTAGGAGGAGGACATAACGAGAAAAAAAATGACTGAGACACTATTTTGGAGCCTACATGTAGAATGAACTGGGGAATAAATGCATAAGGCAGGGAAACTAGTTAGTGTTCAAGTAGGATGTGACATGATACTCTGGACTAAGAAGGATTTTGAGATTTGAAACATTTCAAGTGTAGAACTGATAGGAAGGACTCAATGATAAAGGATGAATGAAATTAATAAAAGATGTCAAATTTCTAGTTTGATCAACTAAAAGGACAGTTTTTCAATAATAGAATTTCGGAATGAAGGTTATTCTGGGAGGAAACAATCACATCAACTTTAGGCATGACAAGTCTACACTCATACTAACACTCAAACCATTAACTAAACATGGTACCAATCTACTGACTGTTGATACAGGCATCACATGTAAACTATGTTATAAGGAACCAAAAGAAACTGAAAAGTTCACTCTATTATTATACAGTACGGAATCGGATTCTACATGAATCCACAACAGTTTAAAAACCTCATTTTAACAATTAACTTCAAATTCACCAAGCTCTTTTCCACAACTGCAAAAACATACTCAAGTATTCTATCTTCCTTCCCTTCCCCTCCTTGGTAAAGTCACTACTAAGCATGAATAAACAGAAAAGGCCCAGAAAACATGGACTTGAATAATCTCTCTCAACTAGACACAGAGTTCCTTATTCATTGATACTTTCTTAAAGTATCAGTAACTTCCCTAAAACATCTGACTAGAATTCTTAAGATATTTGTACAAAAGAACTGATATCTTCCTTGCTCTTCCTTCAAGTTCAAATCCTTAAAAAACTTCTATTATCTTCTGTGAAGTATGACATGTTCATTTTACCACATGTAACTTATACATATTGTAGGCTGCCTCTAAGAGTTTAGGATTTGTGCCATCTGCTGGGGCTTTGAAGCCAGAAAGATTGTTATTGAAGCATACCAAGATAACATGACTTGGGAAGCTGGTAATACAGAAGAGCCTGCCACAGAATCTTCATTCTCACTGCTCCCCTGCTGCAGGCTAAAACAGTCTTATCTTCTTCCTGTCTATATATACATTACCTTGAGAATATTTTCCTAACTTTTCTAGAAATCTAATGACAAAATTGAAGGTCTTTTGGGAACAGCATCAGCCACTAAAAGAGAGAAACAAGTTTATCAACCCTCCAATGAAGGGAACTTTGTAGCTCAATGAATGAGCCCAAACATCTTGGAATGAGCAAGCAAAGAAGCAATACATTTTGAGGGTAGACTGCCAACCCAAACAACAAGATGCCAGCAGTTGCAACTCACAGTCCAAAATTACAAAAATGGAAAGCTAGGGTAGAACTTTCTTTTTAAATTATTTAACAAATACTATTTTTTATTTCAGAATACATCAACATTAAAAAATACTACAATGAAACTGGGGTTACCATTTCTGCTGCTGCTGCTAAGTCGCTTCAGCCGTGTCTGACTCTGTACGACCCCATGGACAGCAGCCCACCAGGCTCCCCTATCCCTGGGATTCTCCACGCAAGAACACTGAAGTGGGTTGCCATTTCCTTCTCCAATGCATGAAAGTGAAAAGTCAAAGTGAAGTCGCTCAGTCATGTCCGACTCCTAGCGACCCCATGGACTGCAGCCTACCAGGCTCCTCCGTCCATGGGAGTTTCCAGGCAAGGGTACTGGAGTGGGTTGCCACTGCCTTCTCCGTTACCATTTCTAGCTATATATTATTTTAGCCGGTACTTAAAATAACCTTTTTGAGAAAAAAAATTAGATCAAACGTCAGTAAGCCATGGGCTTCAATCTTACAGAATTTTTGACTTAGAATTTCTGCTCCCTCATTCTCCTACCCTCAAAATGATGAAAAAATTTTAAAATCAATTTATTCAACAGAAATAATCTTCAGTTCAGTCGCTCAGTCATGTCCAACTCTTTGCGACCCCATGAATCACAGCACGCCAGGCCTCCCTGTCCATCACCAACTCCCGGAGTTCACTCAGATTCACGTCCATCGAATCAGTGATGGCATCCAGCCATCTCATCTCTGTTGTCCCCTTCTCCTCCTGCCCCCAATCCCTCCCAGCATCAAAGTCTTTTCCAATGAGTCAACTCTTCTCATGAGGTGGCCAAAGTACTGGAGTTTCAGCTTTAGCATCATTCCTTCCAAAGAAATCCCAGGGCTCATCTCCTTCAGAATGGACTGGTTGGATCTCCTTGCAGCCCAAGGGACTCTCAAGAGGGTTCTCCAACACCACAGTTCAAAAGCATCAATTCTTCGCCACTCAGCCTTCTTCACAGTCCAACTCTCACATCCATACATGACTACTGGAAAAACCATAGCCTTGACTAGACGGACCTTTGTTGGCAAAGTAATGTCTCTGCTTTTCAATATGGTATCTAGGTTGGTCATAACTTTTCTTCCAAGGAGTAAGCGTCTCTTAATTTCATGGCTGCAGTCACCATCTGCAGTGATTTTGGAGCCCAAAAAAATAAAGTCTGACACTGTTTCCACTGTTTCCCCATCTATTTCCCATGAAGTGATGGGACCGGATGCCATGATCTTCGTTTTCTGAATGTTGAGCTTTAAGTCAACTTTTTCACTCTCCTCTTTCACTTTCATCAAGAGGCTTTAGGTAATAAATAAGCTTGTTGAATAAACTGAGCAAAATAGATTAGGGCACCAATTGTCAATTTGTATTTTTATACAGGCAGTATTGTCTCAGATGGTAAAGAATTTGCCTGCTATGTGGGAGACCAGGGTTCCATCCCTAGATCAGGAAGATCCCTTGGAGAAGGGCTACCTACTCCAGTATTTCTGTCTGGAGAATGCCATGGACAGAGGAACCTGGTGGGCTACATACAGCCCATGGGGTCGCATAGTCAGACACGACTGAGCGACAAACACTTTCACAAGCAGTGTAAAATATTTGTGAAAATGCAAATAGGTTTCAAGTTAAAATCTGAAAGCCAGAAGAGATCTTAGATAAACCATTTGCTTAAAGTCACATAGTACCTTAAAGGATGGGGATAATGGTAGTATAGTAGTGACTACTGAGGCTTCCAAAAAACCCAATTTGAAAATCCTTTTCAACTCTAAAATTTGATGGTACTAGGATTTTAAGCTAACCTTTCTAGTAAACAGCACTTTGTTAACCTATAAGCATTTATTGTATGTTCCTGAACTTACATGGTTGCATATCTTAGAAAACTAACAATTATTTGTTTTCAAATATTTTATTAATTTGAATTGAGATCCCTTTCACTTGGGAATCTCGAACAAGAAAACTTCCCAATGTAATGTCAATGAACACATAGCTCACTTTTGGTTTTCAGTGGCCAGTAAAGTGAGTCCAAGAAGGAAATGTGACGAAATAGTCCTCTTGCTTCCAACTTTGATGGAATACCAGAAATCTAAAATTAGGCTATCCCAGAAAAAGCATACAGATTAACTACTTTTTAAAACCCCGAACTTGCATGTAGCAATCCTTTCCCCCAACATATAAATTACAATTCAAGGTCCCTAATTCTATTACATGTAGAAATCTTTTGTAAACATGAAACATCAAGTAACAAACAACAGGAAATCGAGTTGATATTACAGAACTTTTTGTCTAAAAGTCTTACAATAGGATTTTTTCTGTAACTTCAACTGTAAACATGGCCACTACATTTGATCTTTTTGTCTAAAGTAATGCCAATATTAGTTTCTGATTCCTTGAGGGAAAAAAAAGGGAGATTGATAAGCTACTGTATATTTTTATTAATCTGCTGAGACTGCATAGTAGTACTCCAAGTAGCATGCCCAAGAGCTCTATAACATTCCTTCCACACAGCACAGCTATATAGAAAAGTTGGAGGATTTGAGAAATGTCATTTATTTTCACTTAGCAGTATAACAACTTGATTTTTAATAATCAGATCCTCACATACTTTGCTAATCCACAATTAAACAATAGTAAGTAAAAAATTTTTTATGGCACTCACAACTCAAAGGTTTATTTACTGAATAGGTAACTGTTAATCTTTCTTCAGCATATCAGAGTGCTTAGCACAAACCAAAAAAAGTTATCCTAAACCCTTCATCCTCAGGGAGGTGGAAAAAGAGAGTTATGTACCAAATACTATTTTCACAGCTTTTATAACCTTTAATAACAAGACATCCACTCATGTATTTTTTCCACCACAACCCGAAGAGGATCTCTTCTCAAGGTAAATATTCCTTCTTATGGATTTGGAAATAGAGGAAAAAAGCTAAGTAATTTGACCAAAGTTACACAGCTAATAATTACTGACACTGGGGTACAAACAGGCACAGTATGGCTCAAGTTTTAGCTCCCAGTCACTACCACTGCTATACCAGTTTTTAATCTTTTTGCTTAATATGAGATCACAGTTGAAATAGAGCAGCTATTCAAAGTAAATTAATATCACCTTTGTGACCACAGTAAAGAACAGTTGAAATTAAAAAAAAAGTTTATTTAGGGCCATAAAATGTACCGTATGTGTAAATATAAGAAATTCAGTAAGTATTAATTTGACAACTTCAATACAAATTCTAATAAAAATATTATGTATCCACAACTGACCAATAACATTAAATTTTGAAAGACTAGGAATAGTAATAATTATAAACTTCTTTCACAATAAACTTAAGCCTTGGTTTTATGACTTGTCTGAACTTGGGGGAGGGGGCAGGATTTGTCTCATTTTGGTCCCCTTCTGTACTCTATTTGAAACTACTTTCTTATTTCTTCCCAATTCCAAAATTCCAGATTTACTGATCACATGTTTTTTTCCCCTAGTACTTCAGACTTTTAAGGATAATTTTAACTTGCATACCTAAATCACCCATGGTGTAAGTGATAAACTTTTTTTAAACAGGGAAATAAAACATCAGACAGAAAGTCATTCTAAACAATGAAATAGTAAGGAACAGAAAGAAAATGAGTGTAACAATTTGTGATTAGCATATTAACAATTTACAACATGCCCAATTTATGATGACATATGAAGGTTCCTAGGCATATAAACTAACAAGCAGACACACATCCTGAATCTAAGATGTTCCACATGTTTAATCCTCTCAGCAGAGAGCATGAACAACAGAGGAAAATTGTAGGGAAGAAATACACAGATGACAGGCCTGTGGAATGAGGGAGGGATGCTATGTAGGTTATGAGGATGACACACTGCCATGTCAAACGTTCCTGGGCGCGACCCGCTCGTTGCAGTACCCGCTCGTTGAGAGTTTTATTTACACTGTGTCGCTGAAAGAAAGCCACAAAGCTTCAACTGGACGCTTACGTTCATAATAAAAAGGAGAAAGGAGGGTACTAGCAAACGAACACCTGGATACGCAGTTCGCCGCCTGGGCCTCGGGACAGCTGACCAAATCCCGCTCACTCCCACCTCCTACGGTCCTTCTATCCGCGCACAAAGAACGGGTAGCTTTAGGTCAGTCCTCCACGTTCTACCCTAGTTACCGTGGCCTCAATTTCGGGACAGCTAAGGCGAAAAGATGGGCTGGAGAAGGGAGGGGAGGAGCTCGAGAGGGTCGATGTCTGTGCTCGGAGGGCGCTGACCTCCCAGCACAGGCCCAGGCCGGCGCCTCCACCGGAACCTTGAACTGACGGCCGCGCCTCCACGGCCGATTCCGAGCGCAGCTCCTGCTGCCTTCCGCTGCAGCCCCAGCACCTCCGCTGTCTCCAACGCCGCCCTTCCTCAGGCCCCTCACAACGACGCAGCCCACAACCTGCGGCCTCGCGGTGGAACCCCACCCCACCTCGTCCTCGATTTCGCTCGCCCTTCCCGGGAGTTTTCCCAGCATCTTCCACTTCCGAGCGCCCTAAAGCCCCCTACCCAAGGGTTCGGCTTTGCTACCTGAATCCGCTTCTTGTGTCGCCTGCGTTCCGCCATGTTGGCCGCTCCGCCCGGTTCCCTCTGACGTGGACCGAGGCGGGGGGCGGTGGAAACCTCGCGAGAGCGCGCCGCGGGACCCGTTATGTAACCTGGCGGCTGGCGCCGGGGGAGGAAGGAAGCTGGTGAGTGACCGGCATCGGCCGCTCCGACCCTGGATATACTTTTTCTCCCGTCTTTCTTCGGCTCCTTTTTTTGCAGGAACTGGAAATCGCTGGGACCAGAAGGAAGTTAATCAGTGGGTCAAAGAGCTGGAGGACTGGAAAGAGTCCTCTTCACTAGACATCTGACTCACCTGGAAAGCTGTTAAAATACAGATTCCGGGGCCCCACCCCTCGGAGTCAGTCGGTTTGGGGTGGAGCTTTTCCCCTAGGATTTACTGGGACCTGTGGAATTCGGACACGACTGAAGTGACATGGCATAGCAGTGGATGGAATTCTAGACAGTCTTTGTGATACTTCCTTTTTTGCTAGTGAGCCCTGCCCTATCCATACCCCATTTGTAAATTCTACTCCCATTTTGAAGGTGGGAAAACTGAGACAGCGGAGGTGCAGCGATACGAACTGGTTTATCTAAGGCTCCACGGTTAGTAAATGGCACATCCTAGACTGAAGCCCAATTATCTTTCCCCATACAATGTAGAGAGTAGTTGGGCTCATCTGACACAAACTTTGGATTCCGAATTCCATTTTCCACGTTGCTTCTCAAAACGCTCTTTTAGAATTCAAGAGTCAGAACTCAGGGAGGTACGAGGAACTAATAAGATAAATAGAGAACATCTAAGAAGTTGAAATTAAGAAGATCGCAGGGTACCTGGGAGACTAGTTATAACTATTGTTATTTTGAGTGAGTGAGTTCAGCCGCTCAGTCGTGTCTGACTCTTCGCGACCCCATGGACTGCAGCAGGCCAGGCTTCCCTGTCTATCACCCACTCCCGGAGCTTACTCAAATTCATGTCCATCCAGTCGGTGATGCCGTCCAACCATCTCATCCTCTGTCCTCCCCTTCTCCTCTTGCCTTCAAGCTTTCCCAGCATAAGGGTCTTTTCCAATGAGTCAGTTCTTCATATGAGGTGGCCAAAGTATTGGAGTTTCAGCTTCAGCATCCAGTCCTTCCAATGAATATTCAGGACTGATTTCCTTTAGGATGGACTGGTCGGATCTCCTTGCAGTCCAAGGGACTCTCAAGAGTCTTCTCCAACACCACAGTTGAAAAGCATCAATTCTTGATGCTCAGTTTTCTTTGTAGCCCAACTCTCACATTCATACATGACTATTGAAAAAACCATAGCTTTGACTAGACGGATCTTTGTTGGCAAAGTAATGTCTCTGCTTTTGAGTATGCTGTCTAGGTTGGTCATAGCTTTTCTTCCAAGGAGTAAGCGTCTTTTAATTTCATGGCTGCAGTCACCATCTGCAGTGATTTTGGAGCCCCCTCAAAAATAAAGTCTGTCACTGTTTCCATTGTTTCCCCTTCTGTTTGCCATGAAATGATGGGACCAGATGCCATGACCTTAGTTTTCTGAATGTTGAGTTTTAAGTCAGCTTTTTCACTTTCATCAAGAGGCTCTTTATTTCTTCTTTGCTTTCTTCTGTAAGGGTGGTGTCATCATTGTTATTTTAGAGTTGCCCAGATAAAGAGAATGGGCTTAAATTGCTAGTAAGTGTTTCTAGATAGAAATTCTCGTGACTTTAATGGAGGTTTTAAAGCATTTTAAATAGTAGAAAATTGGAAAAATGTAGAAAAGCAAGATGAAGGAAATAAAAATCCCTAATGCTACCACTCAAAAATCTGTTATCATTTTAGTTTATTTTTTTCTAGTATTTATACTTTGTGTGTACTTATATATTTCTCCCTTTCCTCCAATTGAGATCATATTGCATAATATGCCTTTTTCACTTAATGTTATGTTGAACATATATCATTAAAAAATTATCTGTTTTCCATAGTATGTATGTAATAAGGTGAATAGTGGCATCTTGATGCCTATTCTTTTATAAAATAAGATAGCTGAAGTTCATTTTTGAACTATGAAATTCTGCACTCCAGAAACAGTATCAACAAGTCCTTTGGTTCCTTTTCCATCTATAATCTAGAATCAAGGTATGTATAGTCAGGGAGGGGTGAAGGAAAAAGTGATTCTTACTGATTAACCCAAAACAATACAATATGAAATGTGTTTATTTCCTTCAGGCCTCCCCACCCAGAATCAGGGTAGATCTGTTTTGTACTGTTGTATTTGGAGAATGGGCTTCCCAGGTGGCTCAGTGATAAAGAATCCACCTGCCAATGCAGGAGACACAAGAGACTCAGGTTCAAACACTTTGGTTTCTACCTCCACCATCCATTAATAATTCACGTCAAATTCGATAGCTTCTTTTGCAGCATCATATTAAGGATTTGACAATATTGACCATGCACTTAATTTATGCTCCTTCTTTGGCATTTGTGATATTGGGTTCTTCCTTCTTGTTTCTCTTTTGACTCCTCTCTCTTTACCTAGCTTGTCAATGTTCATGGTCACCATGCTTCCACGTTCATCTTCTTCCTTTTTCTCTATACATTCTGGAGATTCTTTTACATTTTAATAGCTTAATTCCAAAATACTGCATAAATGTATATTTCTAACTGTCTTCTATATATCTCCAATTAATGGCCAACTAGAAATCACCATTTCCCTGGCAAAATCTGTCCGTTTTACTGTATTTTTAAACTTATAACTGCATCACTGTTCACTTAATCACTCATGCTAGAAACCTCCAAGGAAGTTATCCCAACCGGTCAGTCAACAATCCTGTTGAGTCTACAGCTGAGATGTTTGGAATCTTCCCTTCCTCATCTTTCCTACTGCCATTGCTTTGATCAAGTCTTTATCACTTCCTACCTGAACTGTTGTTGCAAAAGCCTCCTAATCATTCCCCCCAATTCCACCCTCTCTATACTCTATAGACTATCTTCTGTTCATTGTTAACTGCCCCCTGCCCATTCTCCCCAGTTGTGTATAGCAACATTAAGAATGACTAAGTTTACAGTTATAACCCAAATGTCACGTTCTGGGTCTAACATCCACTTAATATCTATATAAAAATAGCTCAAACATTCTTATCATCACCCCATTATATCTTTGATGGTGGTAGTGGTGAGTTTTCTCCTGTTGCTCTGATTTCCTTTTGAATTTGCAATCTCATTCCTGTCACTTGGCTTTTATTTCTTTCCCAAATGAAGGATATTGCCTCTTTCCCTTTCTTTTGTCAAAGCAAAACTGCTGTTTACCCCTTGACTCTCACTTCTTCTCCCCAGGGCTGTCTCTGAAACTCAGAATTTCTCTTGCCATATGGAGTAGAGAATTTGATGTCTTTACTCTTTATAAGATTCCTTTGGATACATAAATATAAAAACTCATTACCATGCTCTGCTAAGCAAAGAGTTCTGTAATTTGATACCCTCACTGGAGGACTGATGAATAGGTGAGGACTTGAAGAATTCAGTTTCCTGGGAGCTACCATCCCAGGAAGTAGAAGGGAATAAATAGTATGTAAATGTGTATTCCCATGGATCAGGGATATGCAAACTGGACACTGATACATTTAGGTTTTTGTTTTAAATAACACTTCCTCTGGGTCCATTTGGTATGTTAAGTATATATGTATGACTAAACTGAAAAGAAAAAAATTGTAGGGAAGCATAGCAAATAATGGCCAGATCTTCTGGGGCATTGTTTTCATAAAAGCACTTTAATATATGTTAACTGATAATGTCAGTGACTTAATGCTGTTATCACAAAGAAAAAATTTAATATAAATATGTTTAAATCAAAGTAAAATATGATAAACCTAATTCCAATCCCAAAGAAAGGCAATGCCAAAGAATGCTCAAACTACCGCACAATTGCACTCATCTCACACGCTAGTAAAGTAATGCTCAAAATTCTCCAAGCCAGGCTTCAGCAATACGTGAACCGTGAACTGCCAGATGTTCAAACTGGTTTTAGAAAAGGCAGAGGAACCAGAGATCAAATTGCCAACATCCGCTGGATCATGGAAAAAGGAAGAGAGTTCCAGAAAAGCACCTTTTTCTGCTTTATTGACTATGCCAAAGCCTTGACTGTGTGGATCACAATAAACTATGGAAAATTCTGAAAGAGATGGGAATACCAGACCACCTGACCTGCCTCTTGAGAAACCTTTATGCAGGTCAGGAAGCAACAGTTAGAACTGGACATGGAACAACAGACTGGTTCCAAATAGGAAAAGGAGTACATCAAGGCTGTATATTGTCACCTGTTATTTAACTTCTATGCACAGTACATCATGAGAAACGCTGGGCTGGAAGAACCACAAGCTAGAATCAAGATTGTCAGGAGAAATATCAATAACCTCAGATATGCAGATGACACCACCTTTATGGCAGACAGTGAAGAGAAACTAAAAAGCCTCTTGATGAAAGTGAAAGAGGAGAGTGAAAAAGTTGGCTTAAAGCTCAACATTCAGAAAATGAAGATCATGGCATCTGGTCCCATCACTTCATGGCAGATAGATTGGGAAACAGTGGAAACAGTGTCAGACTTTATTTTTTTGGGCTCCAAAATCACTGCAGATGGTGATTGCAGCCATGAAATTAAAAAGCGCTTACTCCTTGGAAGGAAAGTTATGACCAACCTAGATAGCATATTAAAAAGCAGAGACATTACTTTGCCAACAAAGGTCCGTCTAGTCAAGGCTATGGTTTTTCCAGTGGTCATGTATGGTTGTGAGAGTTGGACTGTGAAGAAAGCTTAGTGCCGAAGAATTGATGCTTTTGAACTGTGGTGTTGGAGAAGCCTCTTGAGAGTCCCTTGGGCTGCAAGGAGATCCAACCAGTCCATTCTGAAGGAGATCAGCCCTGGGTGTTCGTTGGAAGGAATGATGCTAAAGTTGAAACTCCAGTACTTTGGCCACCTCGTGTGAAGAGTTGACTCATTGGAAAAGATTCTGATGCTGGGAGGGATTGGGGGCAGGAGGAGAAGGGGACGACAGAGGATGAGATGGCTGGATGGCATCACTGACTTGATGGACGTGAGTTTGGGTGAACTCCAGGAGTTGGTGATGGACAGGGAGGCCTGGCATGCTGAAATTCATAGAGTCGCAAAGAGTCGGACATGACTGAGCAACTGAACTGAACTGAACTGAATATTAAGATTATGCATTTTTGGCAAGATTATCACAGAAGTGACAGTGTACCCTGCTCAGCATGTTCTGTTAGGAGGAAGGAAGTTGTTGTGTTCTGTCACTGGTAATACTAACCTTGACCACTTAGTTACAGTTCTTCCCTTTGAAATGAGTTAACATCTAAGGGGGGTTACTTTGAAACCAGGTAAATATTCTGCTTTCCAGCATACTTTTGACCACTCATTTTAGCACTCATTAATTATCTTTGCCTGAAATAATTATTACTGTTGTGTTTGCCAAATGCTGACTTTCGATTGTTATCATTCCTTCTACATATATTTATTGGAATAATATTGTAAGAAATAGTTTATTTATTAATTTACTCTTCCAATTATCTATGTGGCTTGACTCTCTAGAGGCCATCAGTTAGGAACTGTGAATGAGAATTAATATGACAACCTCCATCCCTACCCCTAAGAATTGTTTCCTTTTGTGGTATCTGTGGAGCTGGTTTTTTTTTTTTTTTTTTTTTTTTGGTTGGGGCTGATCTGGAAAGAACTTTGGTGGTTTTGTAGAGAGGACGATAGAGATTTCTCTCTCACTGTGAATCTGTTTTTATCCATGGATCTGCCCTGGGGCTGAACATCTTTCCAAGAAAAAGACCCTGAACTCTGTGAAGGCATATACAACATGTGTGATGGACATGGGGAGTCAGAGTTTTGGAAAGAACAGTGTGGGGCATGAGGACAATGGGAGCTCCTTATAAGAGGAAATAAAGCCTGATCTGGTAAGTCAGACCCAAACAGAACACTAGCTTCAGAGGAGATGTAGATTGAGACCACTGAGGTAGAACTTACCTCTGATGTAGAGCACAAACCTCTGGCAGAGTATGACCCTTGGTAAAAGTTGCTTACTGTATAAATGAAAAGAACTGTGTGTCAGAGAGGGATACATTAGGAATTTGGGATTAAAACATGCATACTATTTTATATAAACTAGATAACCAACAAGGACTACTATATAGCACAGAGAACCACACTCATTATCCTGTAATAACCTATAATGGAAAAGAATCTAAAAAAGAATATATATATGAAACTGAATCACTTTTCTGTGCACTTGAAACGAGCACAACATTGTAAATCAGCTATATTTTAATTTGGTTCTCAACGTTTGCATCTCTATTCCTGCCCTGCAAATAGGTTCATCTGTACCATTTTTTCTAGATTTCTAATGAAAGTGAAAGTCACTCAGTCATGTCTGACTCATTGTGACCCCATGGACTATATAGTCCATGGAATTCTCTAGGCCAGAATATTGCAGTAGGTAGCTGTTCCTTTCTCCATGGGATCTTCCCAACCTGGGGATTGAACCCAGGTCTCCCACGTTGCAGGCAGATTTTTTACCAGCTGAGCCACAAGGGAAGCCCAAGTATACCTGAGTGGTAGCCTATCCCTTCTCCAGGGGCTCTTCCCAACACAGGAATCAAACCAGGGTCTCCTGCATTGCAGGCAGATTCTTTACCAATTGAGCTATGAGGGAAGCCCCATATATGCGCATTAATAGTGATATTTATTTTTTTTCTTCCTGACTTCACTCTGTATGATAGATTCTAGGTCCATCCACATCACTACAAATGACCCAGCTTTGTTCCTTGTTATATATACACCCTATTGTGTGTGTGTGTATATATATATACCCATATATATATCTCATGTCTTCTTTACCCATTCATCTGTTGATGGACTCGAGTTGCTTCCGTGCCTGGCTCTTGTAAATTGTGCTGCAGTGAACACTGCACTACATGTGTCTTTCTGAATTATGGGGTTTTAACATGGCTCCGAGCTTGACAGGACAGAATGGGTAGGTGTTGAAAGTTCATAATCCCTTTCCACCCAGACACGAGTTACTAATCATTTTCCTGTCTCAACCTGTTTTAATGTCAGGATTTCTTTTGCTTCAGTTGTCAAGTTCTCTTAACTCATTGTTCACAGATCGGTGAAGAACGATTCTCTGCTTGTAACCTTGGAAATGTGGGGAGGGAGTATTTTGAAAATCATACAACAGAGTGTGAAAGAGTTATGAAACCAAAAAGGGAGCTTTAGAGAGAACCACAATCATCTGACTGAGAATTAATAAAAGCTACATGTAGAGAGATGCTTTCATTATTTTTCTTTTTTGGTTTTCATGCTTTTGATTTTCCCAAATCAGCCACAGAAAGTGTTTGTGGACATGAAAACGTGTTGGCTAAATTTCGTCTAAGACTTTCAGTTTTTAGAAAACAAGCAACAACCCCAGATTTTGTCAGAGCACCTCAAAGCCTAGCACTTGGCTCCTTTCTTCACTGAAAAAAATTCTAACTATATATACACACACGTATGCATGTTTGGTTGGTTGGATGGATAGACAGACACATAAAGATATAGAATATGAACTGCTCAGGATCCTATTTAGGTCATAGGTCAGTGCCTTCACTTTACAGATTAGAAGGTGGAAGCTTAAAGAAGTCAAACCTGAATCTGCTAGTTGCAAGGTAAGGGTTTCCTCACTGTGAAGCACTCCTTTTAAGAAGGGTTTTCTGGTGGAGTTAACAAATACTGCGATTTCTTAGTGGTTTCAGATGAGTCCCCAAACCTGGTATTCCTTTGGCAGGCACATGGCAGCAGAGTGATAGAGCAAGTTCCTCTGTTAGCTCTAGCAGCATGTGAAAAAAGGAGCAGATTTGAACATTCAGCCATTCATCTTTTTATTGAATACTTCCTCATGTAGGACTGTGTTTGGTTCTCTGAGGAATAAAAGATGAATAAAATGAATGGTGTATAAAGATATTCAAAAGGCTATTTATATAGTAAAATCCCAGAGAGGGAGACGGAGTGAGTGAGCTTAGACTATACACCAAAATGTTAAACTTGGTCCTTTCTAAGAGGGGAAATTAAAGGCTACTCTCACCCACTTTCTTCTTTTTTTGTTAATCTTAAATGTTTATATTCTGCATAATAAACATGTATTGCTTTTGGAATAAGGGAAAAAGTTATTTTTAATGAAAATTAGCCAAGACATGCTGTGTGAGTTCTTCGGAGAACCAAGTGGGCTGTGGTTGAAGTGTCCTTGGTGATCTCGAGCCTCCCCCAAAGCTCTGGCTTTTGGGAAACCCTGGTTGGGTGGGGCGAGGAGGGGATTGTGCCTGCATTCCGTTGGCCCTATCTTACCCTATCTACCACCTCTTGGGTGTGTTCAGTTGCTTCAGTTGTGTCCTACTCTTTGTGATCCCATGGACTGTAGCCTGCCAGGCTCCTCTGTCCATGGGATTTTCCCAGCAAGAATACTGGAGTGGGTTGCCATTCCCTTCTCCAAGGGATCTTCCTGACCCAGGGATCAAACCCGTATCTCCTGCGTCTTCTGCACTGGCAGGTGGGTTCTTCACTGCTGAGCCACCAGGGAAGCCCACCTCTTGGGCAGTGAGTGCTTCGCATTAATTCTCATGGTCATATTACTCTCTTGATTGTTATGCTTGTACATGCTAAATAAGGGACAAACTGCCATCAATGGCATAACATGGAACAATAGAGACACATTCTTTGGTTACCTAAAATAAATAAATAATGAAAGAATCAAAAACATTTAAATAATCTTTTTCTAACTTAGAAGTGTAGATGAATGCTTTTGAGAGAGAAGGTCAGCTGTGTTAAATCTCATACAAGCATTTCAGTTTAATGGGACAATTGTCTGTGTTCATAGGGAAAGACAAAGTGCTTGAAACAACGGGAAAGTTTTGAGCATGCTTTAAGCTATCTTGTTCTTTAACTTTCAAATTATATTGTTATTGGAAATAACGTGAACCGAGTGAAAGTCTTTTTATTTGAAGAAGGTAAAACTGGTGTATGTTTTGCTGTCTTTGGTGGCTGCTGCTACTGCTAAGTCGCTTCAGTCGTGTCCAACTCTGTGCGACCCCATAGACGGCAGCCCACCAGGCTCCCCCGTCCCTGGGATTCTCCAGGCAAGAACACTGGAGTGGGTTGCCATTTCCTTCTCCAATGCATGAAAGTGAAAAGTGAAAGTGAAGTCGCTTAGTCATGTCCGACTCTTAGAGACCCCATGGATTGCAGCCTACCATGCTCCTCCATCCATGGGATTTTCCAGGCAAGAGTACTGGAGTGGGGTGCCATTGCCTTCTCCGTGTCTTTGGTTACTGTAAATCATTTGCTTGCAGTGCCGTTGGTCTTCTCTAGTCTCTCCATTATATGATATCATCAGGAATAGCCAACAAGTGCTTGGGAACAGAGGTACCTGGTATAGTTTACTTTGTGTGTGCTAAGTCGCTTCAGTTGTGTCTAACTCTTTGTGACCCTGTGGACTGTAGCCCACCAGGCTCCGCTGTCCATGGGATCTCCAGGCAAGAATATTGGAGTGGGTTGCCATGCCCTTCTCCAGGGGATCTTCCCGACCCAGGGATTGAACCCATGTCTGTTAGGTCTCTTGCATTGGCAGATGGGTTCTTATCACTAGCACCACCTGTAAAGTTGCCATACTATCTTCAGAATCACATGAGAGAAAAGAACTAGTTGCTTTTCCATCATTCTTGAGTTTACTGAACCTACCCTGTAAGGACAGTGTTAGATACTGTGAATAAAAGAATTGATGATGTGCAAAAATAGAAATGATGAAACAATTATTTTTCCTTTAGGTTCCATATATTTCTGTGGAGTTAGTTTTGCTTTTGGCCTCTGAACGGTCTCATTTATTTATCTCAAATATTTACTGAGTGCTAAGATAGGATTCTGAAACAATTGGATCAGTAGACTATTTTCCTTATTCCTCTCATCCCTCCTGCACACAGATTATATTATAATCAAGATAACAATCTATTTAATAAAGTTCCTTCCAGTTCTAATTGATTTGATGCCATCATTTGAGCCACTGCACTGACTTGAAGCAAGATGTCTATATATTTTTTTAAAATATAAATTTATTTATTTTAATTGGAGGTTAATTACTTTACAATATTGTATTGGTTTTGCCATGCATCAGCATGAATCTGCCACAGGTATACACGTGTTCCCCATCCTGAACCCCCCTCCCACCTCTCTCCCCGTACCATCCCTCTGGGTCATCCCAGTGCACCAGCCCCAAGCATTCTGTATCCTGCATCGAACCTGGACTGGTGATTCATTTCATATATGATATTATACATGTTTCAGTGCCATTCTCCCAAATCATCCCACCCTCTCCCTCTCCCACAGAGTCCAAAAGACTGTTGTATACATCTGTGTCTCTTTTGCTGTCTCGCATACAGGGTTATCGTTACCATCTTTCTAAATTCCATATATATGCGTTAGTATACTGTATTGGTGTTTTTCTTTCTGGCTTACTTCACTCTGTATAATAGGCTCCAGTTTCATCCACCTCATTAGAACTGATTCAAATGTATTCTTTTTAATGGCTGAGTAATACTCCATTGTGTATATATCTATAATTTTTTAGCCATATGATTCAGTAAATTCCATTGATGGTTTAAACCAATTTGAGTTTGATTTTCTAATTTTGTGTGTGTGTGTGAGTCAGGGTCCTAGTAGGACACAAATGGCGCACTTAAACAAGATAATGGAAGGGAGTTTAATGAAGGACCATTTACACAGATGCATTGAATGGAGTTAAGGGAAACCAGTGAGAACTAGCCATAGCAGAACAGCTTTTCATCCCTGAGCCTGAAATGACAAGAGGAGGGGCTGGTTTTCCAGAATCCAGAACTTGGGAAGGGTGGTAGCTATTGTTCCTTGAATGGGCTGCCTGGAAGGAGCTGTGGCCCTCATGAGGAAAGCAGTCTTGCAGAAAAGGAACTCAAGGATTAAATAAATACTATAACTTCTCTTTCTTCCTACTCCCAGTGGAGAACGTTCATCATCCTATAACTCTATCATAATTTTAATGAAGTACTTTGGGATACTAGAGACAGTTCATAAACAAAAGAATGATCATTATGATCATCACAACACATCAATCTTGTTTGTTGAACGTTTATTGTCATGGGTACTTTGAAATGTGCAAGAAATTTAGAATCCATAGTTGCTGCTTTCAAGAGGCTAATACCCAAAAGAGTAAGATAATAGAAATGAAAAACAAAATTAAGGAGCTAAAATATACATACAAATCCAGGCTTTCAGGACGAGCCAATTAGTGTAGTGTATCCAGCTCATAGGTATTGGGCACAGGAGCCAAAGGAATCAGTGAGACTGACTGACTCCCAGTCACTCCTATTAGAAGAAACAAGTCTTCTTACTTTCTATCCTTTGATTTGATAATATTAGGTCTTGACTGCTACAAGCATTTTACTACCAGGAGAAGAGGCCCTGGGACCACTTCTGTAGAAGCTAACAGTGGAGTTAAAGGAAGGCAGCTCAAAGAGAAACTGGATACTTGGTTACATCATTTGAACCATTGCATAAACCTTGCCTGAAGTCAGAATTCTAGACTTTCTAGTTACAAGATCCAACAAGTCCTTCTTGTAGGTTAAGCCAGTTTGAATTGGGTTTTCTACCATTTGCATCGTGGAGTAACCAATTGCAACTCCAAGTGTAACTGAAGTTTTGAAAATATCAGGGAACTGTTTTCCACTGTTATTTATTAAATAATGCCAATGCTTTTCGTAAACACTTGTAATACCTGTTTTGAAAGTGAAAAAAAAAAAAAACTGCAACAAAGTTCTGTTATCAAGGCAAAACACAGCACTGCATGTGACGTAACTCCTACAAATACTGTGCTTCTTTCACAGAACTGGTTGAATTAGTCCTACAAATGTCAAAAAAACAAGTTGATGGTTCAGCACATTATCTTCTTGGCCCATATGGAAAGCACCAAAATTTCTAGCTTCCACAAAACCCTTTGCAGTGTTCAAGGAGCAGTTGAATGGCATTTTCTAGTCTGTGATTCAAGTGGCCCAGTCTACCTTAAGAGGGAAACATTCTTTTTGAAGAGATATTGGCTATTCTCTATATAGGAATGTAATTATAAAAGAAAAGTCCAGAAATTTACTACTTCTCCTACCCCCCCCCAAAAGTCACAGAATGGTATCTGAGATTGCTGAATAACTTTTAGACAACAAAAACCCCAAGAATGTTGAGAGAAGACTAACAGAAAATGGGTTCTGAAGGTGATGTAGACTGAATACTTGTGTTCTTCCAAAATTCATATTGAGTCATAACCCTAAGTGTGATGGTATGAGGAAGTAGGTAGGGCCTTTGGGAGGTGGTGAAGTCATGAAGGTCAAGCCCTCAAGAATGGCGTTAATGCCCTTCTAACAAGGGACATAGGAATTTGTTCCAACTTTCTGAGTTCTGCCATTTGAGGATACAGTAAGCAACCAGTCTACAATCTGGAAGAGGACCCTCACTAGTACTTGAGATTGCTGGCACCCTGATCTAAGATTTCCAGTTTCCAGAACTATGAGAAATATATTTCTGTTGTTTACAAATCACCTAGTCTATACTATTTTATTATAGTGGCCAGAACTAAGACAAAAGTAAACTTGTTTACAGTAACAAGGTATTTGAGATTCTTGTTTTTGTTTTATTTGATGAGAGTAACTTCTTAGCAAAATGAAAAAAATACTGATTGAATTCAATTAAACAATCAGCTAGGCTTCAACAGTATGCGAACCGAGAACTTCCAGATGCACAAGCTGGATTTAGAAAGGGCAGAGGGACCAAAGATCAAATTGCCAACATCTGTTGGATCATAGAAAAAGCAAGAGAATTCCAGAAAAACATCTACTTCTGCTTTATTGACTATGCTAAAGCCTTTGACTGTGTAGATCACATCAAACTGTGGAAAATTCTTAGAGATGGGAATATCACGCAGCCTTACCCACCTCCTGTGAAACCTGTACGCAGGTCAAGAAGCAACAGTTTGAATCAGACATGAAACAATGGACTGGTTCAAATTGGGAAGGAGTATCCCAAGGCTGCATATTGTCATTCTGCTTATTTAACTTGTATGCAGAGTACCTCATCAGAAATTCCAGGCTGGATGAAGCACAAATTGGAATCAAGATTGCCAGGAGAAATCAATAACCTCAGATATGCAGATGACACCACCTTTGTGGCAGAAAGTGAAGAGGAACTAAAGAGCCTCTTGATGAAAGTGAAAGAGGAGAGCGAAAAAGCTGGCTTAAAACTCAACATTCAAAAAACAAAGAAAAAGGCATCCAGTCCCATCGCTACCTGGCAAATAGATGGGAAACAATGGAAACAGTGACAAACTTTATTTTCTTGGGCTCTAAAATCACTGTGAATGGTGAGTGCAGCCATGAAATTAAAAGATGCTTGCTCCTTGGAAGAAAAGCAATGACAAATCTAGATAGCATATTAAAAGGCAGAGACATTACTTAGCCTACAAAAGGTCCATAGAGTCAAAGCTATGGTTTTTCCAGTAGTCATGTACGGATGTGAGAGCTGGACAATAAAGAAGGCTTAGCGCTGAAGAATTGACGCTTTTGAACTGTGGTGCTGGAAGACACTTGAGAGTCCCTTGGACTGCAAGGAGATCAAATCAGCCAATCCTAAAGGAAATCAAGCTTGAGTACTCATTGGAAGGACTGATGTGGAAGCTGAAACTCCAATACTTTGGCCACCTGATGTGAAGAACTGACTCATTAGAAAAGATCCTGATGCTGGGAAAGATTGAAGGCGGGAGAAGAAGGGGACGACAGAGGATGAGATGGTTGGATGGCATCACCGACTGGATGGACCTAAGTTTGATAAACTCCAGGTGTTGGCAATGGACAGGGACGCCTGGCATGCTGCAGTCCATGGGGTCACAAAGAGTTGGACATGACTGAGGAAATGAACAACCAACAATCAATAAACTTTTTGTCATTCTAGCTAGCAAAATATAATCACTCCTTAGGGAGTGAGCCAAAGAGGTGATAGTGATAAAATACATTAGAAATGTAGTTTAAAAAAATATGCAGCAGTTTCCCTGGTTCAGTTCAGTCCCTCAGTCGTGTCCGACTCTTTGCGACCCCATGAATCGCAGCACGCCAGGCCTCCCTGTCCAGCACCAACTCCCGGAGTTCACTCAGACTCACGTCCATCGAGCCAGTGATGCCATCCAGCCATCTCATCCTCTGTCGTCCCCTTCTCCTCCTGCCCCCAATCCCTCCCAGCATCAGAGTCTTTTCCAATGAGTCAACTCTTCGCATGAGGTGGCCAAAGTACTGGAGTTTCAGCTTTAGCATCATTCCTTCCAAAGAAATCGCAGGGCTGATCTTCAGAATGGACTGGTTGGATCTCCTTGCAGTCCAAGGGACTCTCAAGAGTCTTCTCCAACACCACAGTTCAAAAGCATCAATTCTTCGGTGCTCAGCCTTCTTCACAGTCCAACTCTCACATCCATGCATAACCACAGGGAAAACCATAGCCTTGACTAGACGGACCTTTATTGGCAAAGTAATGTCTCTGCTTTTGAATATGCTATCTAGGTGGTCAGTGGTAAAGAATCCACCTGCCAATGTAGGAGACATGGGTACGATCTGGGTGGAGAAGATCCCACATGCTGAGGAGCAACTAAGCCTGTGCACCACAACTATTGAGCCTGTACTCTAGAGTCTGTGCTCTACAACAAGAGAAGCCACTGCAGTGAGAAGTCCGTGCACGGACACAAAGAGTAGCCCCCACTCACCACAAGAGAAAAGCCCACACAGCAACAAAGACCCAGGAGAGCCCAAAATAAATAAATAAAAATTTAAAGATATATACACAGCCTAAAAGCATGCATATTTTTTTGAAATGGCACCCAGTGATTTTTAAGAGAACTAGTAACTTTCCTGGGGACATTAGCTTTTCACTGCACAATGACATCTCAAGATTCTTAGCAGATACATTAAAGACCTTACACCTCATGTTGTTGGCTTATATGAAGACAGATTCATTTTGCAAAGGTCAAGATGGAAAAGTACTGTAAATTGATCATAACTCTCCATAAAACAGACATTTCATATATTTGTAAGAAAATAACAATGCATTTGTTTACCATAATGAGGTATGACATTTGCTTGAAGTATATTCTTAGTATTATTAGGCAGAACAAAATATTTCATAAATTTAAAATAGCAAATATATATTTTTCCATATTCTATTTAAAAATACTGGAACCCATACATATTGTATAAGATAATTATTTGGTAAACTTATTTCAAAAAAATTTTTATTGTGAAAAATTTCAAACATATGCAAAGGAACAGTGAATAGTGTGTGTGTGTGTGTGTTAGTCATGCTCAGTTGTGTCCAACTCTTTGCAACTCCATGGACTGTACCCTCCAGGCTATTCTGTCCATGGAATTTTCCAGGCAAGAATACTGGAATGGGCTGCCATTTCCTTCTCCAAGTGAATAGTATAGTGAGCCTTAAGTACTCACATATACTCATAAGCCAGCTTCAACAAGGGTCGACTCATAGCCAGACTTGTTTCACTATACTCCCACTGATTTACCAAGCCATTTTTTCTCAACAGATTCTTTGAAGCAAATTCATGGGCCTCTTATGTCCCTACTGTTCTTTCTGGGTGGATTAAGATGGCAAGGTCCTGAATTCCTTTACCAGGTCCATTTCTCAAAGTTGGTTATGTACTCAGGAACCTTAAGAAATGAGGTAACATCTCCTCCCCACCCCTCCACACACCACTTCAGCCCTGGACAAGGAGTAGATTTTTGCTTTTCCTCTTACTGCTTGCTATAAAAACTAGAGAGTTTCCCAAGATCAGCTTTCCACAGCTGTGAAGCAACTCAGTGCCTGTGCAGGCATCCCCTGGACCCATCTGTGCTACCCCAGTGGCACGCGAGAGCAAGAGGCTGATGTTTGTGTTAGTTACTGTGTCATGAGTAATAAAGACCTTTGTCTCTGACCCAAGGCCTTGAGTATTCTCTCAGGCTCCACAAAATAATAAATGGAGATTGTAGTTCAGGTAAAATCAATCTCTGATCCAACATGTATCATTTTATCTGTACATATTTTAGTATACAGCTCTAAGATATAAGAACTCAAAAAAAAAAAGTTAAGATGACTAAATTCTACAGATCTGCTACATGACATTGTTCCTTAAGAGTATTGTATTGTGCACTTCAAAACTTGTTAAGAGGAAAGATTTCATATTAAATGTTCTTACCACAATAGAAAAATCACTATTATTGCATATAGAAAACAGACAATAATTCTCTAATAGCATTGAATATCCCCAATCATGTTCAAATTCCCCCACTTCTTTCTCTCTCTCTCTTTCTTAGTGTATTTAATAGGCATACACATAACTGTATTGAGTTTATATGAACTTTTAAAAATTTATTAGATAAATATAGATATAACATAAAATTTGTACCTTTTTTAAGTGTACAGTTCAGTGGCATTAATGAGTCACCTTGGACCACCATCACCACCTGTTTCTAAAACATTTACATTCTCAGTGATTTGAATCCTTAGTATCTTTTAATCTATTGGTTTTCCTTTCCCGTTGTGTTTTTCCTTGAAATTTATTTGTTGATTAAAATTAGGTTATTTATACTACACACTTTTCCAAAGGTTGGATTTTGCTGTTTTCATAACTGTTTCATAAGCTTCCATGAAGAGGTATATAATATTTCTTTCCCTTTTTGTGGTGTTAAAAGTCATTTGTAAACTTCCCTGGTGGCACAGTGGATAAGAGTTGGCCTGCCAGTGCAGGGGACACAGGTTCGATCCCTGGTCCAGGAAGATGCCACATGCCGTGGAGCAACTAAGCCCGTGCACCACAACTACTGAGCCCATGCCCTAGAGCCCAGGAGCCACAACTACTGATCCCACAAGAGGCAAGTACTGCAGCCCCAAGCCTAGAGCCTGTGCTCCACAAAAGAAGCCACCGCAATGAGAAGCCTGCACGTCACAACAAACAGTGGCCTCTGCTCACTGGAACTAAGGAAAGCCCTCTCACAGCAATGAAGACCAGCTCAGTCAAATAAATAAAATAATAAATAAGTAGCAATCTGTAAGAAAGGTCATTTATGACCATCGTTTAGATCCTTTAGTTTTTAGGTGTGCAAAACGGTGATACTTAAGTTCTATCACTGCTTTTAATGGGTATAATACTTCCAGAGAGGAGCAGTTGCATAGTACTCCATTGTAGGGATATGTATTGCACATGTCTAAACAGAATGTTCTGTAAATTAGAAGATCCTATTTAGCAAACACATTTTTATTGTGATTGGTTTTCAAACACGAGAGAGAATTTTGTTTTTGCTGTTCTTTGTTTTATTCTCACAAAAGGTACAGAGCATACTCAAGACTAAAGTTGCATTTGCAGAAAAGTTAAAAACTACTTCTACATGATACTATGAGTGAAATTTTCACCCTTCAAAATAATTTTTATCACTAACGTGGATCTTTTCTTAAAAAGTATCCTAGAGTCATGAATCCGGAAAGAAACAATCTTAGTATGGACAAGCAATTTCAGTCTCCTTTTCTTCCAAAGTAGAGTGTTGAGAGCTGGGGAGAGCCTCTTTTACATGTTTCTTTTTTTATGCATAGTTCTAAAATTAAGCACCGTGCTTTTTTTGGTGATAGTACATGCCAGGATGGCATATCAGAACATTTTCATTAGATCAACACTGAGACACATCTGTTCAAGTGAATCATTTATTAGCTCAACTGACTCATGTAGCAGGGATAAGAAATTCAAAAACTATCATATGGATTGAATCACATGATCCTTATCCCTTTGCCACTTAAAGTATTAATTAAGCTTTTATTTTATCCCTTACCATAACACCTGTTAACTCACGTTTGGTATTTGCTGAAACTTCTACATGCTGGGAATTACAGTAGGTAAAAGGTCATGTGACAAAATAGTTCTTAAAATTTTGAAATTTGCAAGAATTATTTCTTTTTCTGAGTCTCTCTCTCTCCACATAAAGGGAACAACAGTCATTTTTTGGTCCATATGCATATTTGGTAGTATAGTATAATTTTATTTCAAAAACCCTGTTGTCTTCATGTTAAAAATGAAAGAAAGCAAAGATCAACTAAATTAGCATGACTTGTGGGGAAATGAATTCAAAAGCCTACCTTCTAAATCAAAAAATGAATGTGGGAAGCCTGCTATATATTGTTATCAGTGCAACTTAAATTTGTTTGTTTTAGGAAAATATTGCCATGAAACAAATGATTCCACTGATGGCTGGAAACACATACTTATCACCCCACAGTTTCTGTGGGTCAGGAATCCAAGCTTAGCTGGGGGACTCTGGCTCAGGGTCACCCATGAGACTGTCATCAAACTGTGGGCAGGAGCTGGATAGTCATCTCAAGGCTTGACATAAGAAAGAGCCACCTTCAAGTTCCCTCACAGGGCTATTTTGGATGCCTCAGAAGATCCATTTCCAAGTTCAGTCACATTGGCCTCTCCACAGACAGCCTGGAGACATAGAGAAGATGGTTGCCTCCAGAGTGAGTAATCCAGAGAGCAAGAGAGAGTACCTGAGACAGAGGCTACAGACACCCCTTCACGTCTTCCACATTCTGCCCCTTAGAAAGGATTCCTGTGTGCAGGCCAAAGGGGAGGGGATCACACAGGTATGAACACCAGGAAACATGGCTCAGGGGTGGCCACCTGAGAGGCTGCCTACTTCAGTTTGTTTATTTTAAATATAAATTCTAAACACAGAAACTACATTCTCATTGTTAAAAATTTTAAATATACCAGAGGGTATGTAGTAAGAAGTCTCCCTCCCCTCCCTGACACTCAGGCCCCTCATTGAGCAAACGCTTATCAGTCTCCTGTGGCTCTTCTCCCAGGCTTTCTGTTAAATGTGAAATTGAAGAGTGGAGCTCCATGGGTATGAACAGAAGCCGCTGTCGTCGCCTCCCCTCCATCTTGCCAATTCAGTCCTGCTTTGCGGAGATAACTCTTCCCCCACCTCCTGGGTGCTCTCTGAGGTGGTTACTATGCCTTTTCCTCTCCCTATTAGATAATAAGCAGTCCTCCAGATATTTTTAGTCATAACACGGTTTCGTATCAGAAGGAAATGTTGAATAGCAGTTGAACTGACTGAACTTTCATGTTAAAGCTTCTGCCCTGTGCGCTCTCTGGCCTCCTTCAGGCTGGATGCCTGCAGTGAGGAAAGGTGGGAGTCTGTGTTCAGCTCCTCTGTTTCTCTGTTTTGTACTCCTACATCTGCTCTCTGGCTTCTTCTGGCTCCATTGGGTTGCCTTTGTCTCTCTCTGGGTTAGGGGATGGGAAACCGGTAAAGAAGCTCTTTTTTTTTTTTTTCAGAGTCAGTTCTGGCTCGTGCACAGATTTCTTCCTGGAAACACTCAACTGTAGCTTTCGTGATGTTTCTAAAGTCTCTCCTTCATTTTGAAAGCAGCTTCCTGTCAGGGAGTCTCACTGGAGAGTGTTGCTGCAGGACATTAACTATGCTACAGAACGTTTACACGTGTCTAGCTTCTGACGCCTGCTATGAGGTAACTTGATAGATTTTAGTATTTGCTTTTAATTTTTAAATTTTGGTTGTTAGATTTTGTTGATTGAGCACAAAGATGATGACCAGAAGCTTCATTCTAAGTAATAGGGCTGGATTGTTGACTAATAGCTGGTAATTGAGCGGTGCTTTAGAGTTTGAGCACTTTCATATCTACGTTTCTGTCTTCTTTGTTCCTGGCCACACATTTTTTAGTGGGCTAATTCTCAGCTGGAAAACTCTGACTTGTATGTCAAGTACAGTTGTACGTCAAGTACAAGCCTCTCATCCATAGTTTTTGTGGTCACCAAAAACGATTTTATCATAGTCAGGTTTCCCTTGTAGCTCAGATGGTAAAGAATCTGCCTGCAGTGCAAGAGACCTGGGTTCGATCCCTGGATTGGGAAGATCCCCTGGAGAAGGAAATGGCAACCCACTCCAGTATCCCTGCTTGGAAAATCCCGTGGACAGAGGAGCTTGGTGGGCCGCAGTCCATGGGGTTGCAAAGAGTCGGGCACGACTAAGCGACTAACACACACCAGCTACTTTGTGCTGAGGCCTTCCCAGGTGGGTGGTGCTAGTGGTAAAGAACCCACCTGCCAATGCAAGAGACATGAGATGTGGATTCAATTCTTGGGTCGGGAAGATTCCCTGGAGGAGAGCATGACAACTCACTCCAGTATTCCTGCCTGGAGAATCCCCATGGACCAAGGAGCCTGGTAGACTACAGTCCATAAGGTCAGAAAGAGTTGAAAGGGACTTAACATGCACCTATGCACACACTTTGAAGCTGAGGTCACTCCTTGAAGCCTGAGCAAGGATCCCTCTGGGACAGCTCAGGTGGACAGGCTTTCTCTCTCTCTGAGCCTCCATCTGGTCCTGGGAAACTCTTACACACCTTTCAGAATATCCTAGAGTTTTTTGAGAAACAATTAAGACTGTTCTTGCTCCAGGAGGGTTTTAATTTCTCATATTATCTCACTCAGTTCCTTTAGGAATGATCATATCCTGGGAACAAGGAATGTCCAATGTATCACTCCAGGAGTTAAAATCCAAAAGAGGGTTTGTATCTGTTGCTTGATTGAATGCTTGTTTCATGTGGGTAGGAAGTGAAAGACTTTTCTTGTAGAACATACTTTCCACATGCTGAGATACCTTTGAAGACAAAATATAGTAATTAAATCTATGAATCCATTCAATAACTCAGCATATTCTTCAAAGACACAGGTGGCAGAGAGGCTGAGGTAATTCCAGGCATGGGGAATCTACACAATTGTGGAGGACATGATTCTAGGATGTGGCAGGCTTTTTCTTCCAGAATTATAGTGTTTGCGATGTAAAACTGGGTATAGAGATGGTAGGAACTTACCAATTCCTGTTCTTGGTCCTGCTGCGGTTCATGAGCACACATGATTATTTCACCCAGCATTCCCCCAGCTTTCCCTTTTCCAGGGATCCCACAAGAGTTCCCACAGACACCAGACTCCACCATCACCAGCACTCAGACCATCCTTCTCTGGCTGGGGCTGAAACTGTTTAGAACCTCAGCACACAGCTGGCCTTCAGTGGGCTTTGTTTTGAGACATAAATAAGGTGGCTCTGGGACTTAGTATGTGCTCAGTTGCTCAGTTGTGTCTGACCTTTTTGAGACCCCATGGACTGAAGCCAGACAGACTCTTCTGTCCATGGGATTCTTGAGGCAAGAATATCGGAGTGGGCTGCCATTTCCTTCTCTAGGGGATCTTCCTGACCCAGGGATCAAACCCAAGTCTCCTGCATTTGCAGGCAGGTAGTTTATCACTGAGTCACCAGGGAAGCCCTTGGGACTTGGTGCCTAGTACTAACCAGTGTGCTCGTGCACAAACCTGACCCTGAGGGGGACCCAGGAGATTTCTATATTGTTCACACTGCTGTAGCTCAAACACCAAGCTCCCTCCATTCTAATATTATCTGAGTTCTCAAATTCCAGTGTTTTCTTCTCCTACCCCTCCCCTTGTGTGCTCAGTCCAGGTCGATCTCCTAGGTTTCTGTTCTAAAGTGTGGGTTTCCTCCTTCTTAGCAGTTCTTGCTGTAATGGAATTTTGCCCTTGATTCCCATTTTGGAGATTGAGATGCACTCCTGCTTGCTCGCCTTCTGGGACTTTCAGATGTTGCTCATAACCTTTCACTTTTCCTGCTTCAGTTGGACCCCTGGGCAATCCCAATCCCAAGGACTCTGTAACTGTTCTATTTGGTTGAACATCTGGCATCAGTGGGATCTCCCCCTCCCTTTCCCCTTTCCCCACAGCTTCTGTGGTAGCCCTTCCTTGTTATGCTGGCAGATGGAGCCTGGGATGTAATAGCTCAGTTGGCCTGCATGGAGGCATTTACATATATCAAGAACAGAAGAAATGACTACAGCCTCATGAAAATGGTATAGAGGGGTAATGTTAACAGCAAGCGAGGAAAAGATTAAGAATGACTTGGGGTTGGCCACACTATAAAGACAAAAAAAAACAACAACAAAACAAAACAAAAATACAACCAAAGTAATATATCAAAGCAAAGAAAATCTGATTTGAGGAAAAAGAACTGTGCAGTATTTTTTGTAAGATTCCAAGAGATATAGTATCCTAACTAAAGAAAAACAAATCATTTAAAAGTGAATATCATATTGTACCAATGTTAATTTCTTAGCTTTGACAAATGTGCCATGTTATATAAGATGTTAACACTGGGAAAAACTAGGTGAACTCTCTGCACTCTATTCACAACTTTTCTGTACCTAAAGTTATTCCAGAATAAGAAGTTGAAAAAACACCACCAATGGAAACCTTGAAGCATTTCCATTAGAAGTAAAGAACTTCTTTACCCTAAAAAATTTAGACAAATAAAAATGGTTTTTGAAGGACATTTTAGAAACTCAGTACCTGGTCTGAATATGTATTGTAAATAGGTAGAGTGCTATATAAATTCTGAAAGAATTAGTTGAGGCTTCTTGGTTTCAATTTTAGGAAACTCATTCTTTCAATAAATAATTATTAACCTATTATGGGTTTTGCACATTCTGAGATTATTCAGTCAACAAAACAGATACAGATCTCTGCTCTAATTGAGCTTACATTCTAGTGGGGTCAGAGAGAAATAAAAAATAAATATAAAGGTAATGAGTAAACTATATTGTGTGATTGAAGGTGATAGGTGCTATGGGGGAAAAGAGAAGAGCAGAAAAAGGGATTGCAGGAGGATGTATGGGGCTGGGCTGTGTGCAATTTTAAGTAGCATGAACCACACAAACCTCACTGAGATGGGAAAGTGGAGCAAAGATGAAGGGAGCAAAGCATGAGGGTGTCTGGGGGGTGGGGGAAGCACCACAGCCAGAGAGAGATGTGCTAAGGTGGAGCCTGCCTAGATGTTCAAACAGCATCCAGAGGTGAATGGCAAAAGCAGTAACTGATGGAGAGAGATGTCAAGATGAGGTCAGGAAGGCAAGGGTGGTGACGGGTGGGGAGGAGCACAAATAATATATGACTTTGAAAGAGATGGGAAGCTACTGCAGAATTTGAGCAGAAGAGTGACGTGATCTGTCATGTATTAGAAGAATCATTCTTTACTGTTGTGTGAATAGGTTCTGGGTGGGCAGGGCAGAGCAGGAAGAAGAGTCAGAAGGCTGATGCAGTGATCCAATGAGAGACAGTGGTTCCTTAGACCAGAATGAAGCGGTGGAGGCAGTGATGAGAAGGGGTGCTATGGCTTATTTCAGCTCTTGCAACCAACTGTTAAACTTATAAGAAGTTTGCCAGCTAATTGTTAAAAATACCATTATTACACATTTATTGGCTGCTCTGGGTCTTTGTGGCTGCTCTCTAGGTGCGGTGCACAGGCTTCTCATTGCGACGGGTTCTCTTACTGTGGAGCATGGGCTCTAGGCCCACAGGCTTCAATAGTTGCAGTGTAAGGGCTCAGAAGTTGTGGTTCCTGGGCTATAGAGCACAAGCTCAATAGTTGTGGCCTAGTTGCTTCAGAGCATGTAGGATCTTCCAGGATCAGGGATTGAACCCATGTGTCCTGCATTGGCAGGTGAATTCTTTACCACTGAGCCACCAGGGAAACCCTAAAAATGCCATTATTAAAAACTAAATTATATAAAGTTACAATTAGATATATTATATAGAAAGCTAAAGTATTAATATTAAATAGACTTCCCAGGTGGTTCAGTGGTAAAGAATCTGCCTGCAATGCCGGGGATGTGGGTTCAATCCCTAGGTTGGGAAGATTCCCTGGAGGAGGAAATGGCAACCCACTGCAGTAATACTGCCTGCGAAATGTCATGGATAGAGGATCCTGGCAGACTACATTATGGGGTCCATGGGGTCACACCCAAAGACTCAGGCTTGATTTAGCAACTAAAGAACAACAAAATACTAAATGCTCCAAACTTATCACTTAATTATTTTATCTACTCATTTTACTATAATTGTTTATTATCATCACTGCTTTTGAGGCTGTTTCAGTTCAGTTCAGTTCAGTCTCTCAGTCGTGTCCGACTCTTTGCAACCCCATGAATCGCAGCACGCCAGGCCTCCCTGTCCATCACCGACTCCCGGAGTTTACTCAGACTTGCGTCCATCGAGTCAGTGATGCCATCCAGCCATCTTATCCTCTGTTGTCCCCTTCTCCTCCTGCCCCCAATCCCTCCCAGCATCAGAGTCTTGTCCAATGAGTCAACTCTTCGCATGAGGTGGCCAAAGTACTGGAGTTTCAGCTTTAGCATCATTCCTTCCAAAGAAATCCCCGGGTTGATCTCCGTTAGAATGGACTGGTTGGATCTCCTTGCAGTCCAAGGGATTCTCAAGAGTCTTCTCCAACACCACACTTCAAAAGCATCAATTCTTCGGCTCTCAGCCTTCTTCACAGTCCAACTCTCACATCCATACATGACCACTGGAAAAACCATAGCCTTGACTAGACGGACATTAGTCAGCAAAGTCATGTCTCTGTTTTTGAATATGCTATCTAGGTTGGTCATAACTTTTCTTCCAAGGAGTAGGCTGTTTACACCTGTGCTATCCACATGGTGAAGGGAGTCTAAAATAGGGTGCTGTTGTGCATCTCTTCTCAATCCTGTATTCAGTTGCATTTGGAGTTTGTCAGCCATGCTGGGAGTATTTTACACTACAGAAATTGACAAACACTGTGAATCAGGGTTCCTTTTTAAAGAGAGCAGGTCGTTAAACACTGCCCAATACACCATTGCTTGGTGCCTTCCCAACTGAACGTAGGGACATGTACCACGCCCCATCTGATGTTTTCAGGTTCCCTTTTTCTATTATGTCCACACCCATAGAGGGCAAAAGTTTAGTAAAGAAGTTAGACAGGTATTGTTAATATTACAGCCAAAGAAAGTAACATATTTCTCTTAAGCTTCATAACATGAATGCACGTTTAGTTATGAAAAATCACCCTACCTGTGATTGAATCTTCAGTGCTGGTCCCAACTTTAATCCCATAGCACTTCGAAGATGCTCCTCTGTGAGTAATGGCAAAGTTTCTCCATCAATTGCATGATCTTTAAATACCTTATTAAACATAAAAGATGTCAACTTTGTTTAAATGTCTTTTTTTTTTTAAAAATCTTGTTTTACGTATAGATTTTCAGCTTTGGAGGAAACATTGGGACTACTTGAGGATGACACAAAAATTGTAACATTTCTTATTTTCAGTTACTCTCTTTTCTGTGCTCCAATGGCGTGTTGTTTGTGTTCTTTAACAACCCTTGGGGTACATTGCAATTCTATGAGAGTGAAAAGTATGAAAGTGTTAGTGACTCAGTTGTGTCTGACTCTTTGTGACCCCATGGACTGTAGTCCACCAGGCTCCTCTGTCCGTGGGATTTCCCAGGCAAGAATATGGGAGTGGGTTGTCATTTCCTTCTCCAGGGGAATCTTCCTGACCCAGGGATTGAACCTGGATCTCCTGCATTGCATGCAGATTCTTTACTGTCTAAACCACCCAATTCTCTCAATATAGAGCTCAATTTCAACATGGAATAGTTCTTATTTGAGAGCAGGCCCATGTTTTACTCACTGATGTATCTGTAATGCAGTGCCTGATACAAAACAGATGTGCAGTCCTCCTTGCTGGACAAATCAACGAATGAACAAATAGTCTGAGTGAAGGGATATGGGTAAAAACCATTTCAGGCCAGTTTCAAACTCTCACATTTACAGACACAGTGCCTCTGTGCCCTGCCTTAGATGAGCAGTGAAGGGAGGAGAGGAAAACGCAAGTGAGAGCTGTTGATAACACCAGCAATTGCTGGGAGGGGAACCAACTTCAGTGAGGAAACAAGAGCAGGACTTGATCCTAAACACATTTGAGAAACACCTAGAAATAATTGTGCCACTCCTAGGGGTGGGGAAGGAAGCACTCACATCCTGTTGGTAAGAGATAAGGAGTCAGTAAAGTTTGGGGTCTTCGAGTTTATGTGGCTTCTTGGTACCCACAAGGGAACATTTGGGATTATAAAGTATGAAATGCATGTGATATTATTTATTACTAGAGTAGTTATTATAAACTTCATTTTTATGACTGTGAATTATTTACTGATTAAAAATAGCGAGTTCAAACAGATTCAGTCCGTCAGAAGTCAGCAATGTAACATTTGTTATACATGGGATTTAATGTTTCCGGCTATCAGAATTTTGTAACTCCATTGTACCAGTGGTTGATGTGGCACTTGACAAGTGGCACAGATAAAGTTAAAAAGTGACTTACTTACAGTTAATGACTAGTAATAAAATAATAAGGTTATACTCCTTGAGTAGGAAAAAATAAAACAAACATTTGTAGCAGGTATGCAAAAGATAAAGTAAGTGACTTGAAGAATACAACTTGCCTCATAAGTAACTTGAGATTCTGCTTTCTCTAGAAGCCTCAGGTATAATGATGAAATTAGAATATATTGAGTACTTACAAGGTGCCAGGCACTCATTAATACAATGGTCCTTGGAGAAAGTATTATACTATTATCCCCATTTACAGATGAAAAAAATGAGACACCAAGGAGAGAGGCAACTTGTCCTAGGTCACATGTCCAGAGAGTGGAAAAGCCAGGACTTGAACTTGAACTTTCATAAGCCATACTCTTAATTACTACTCTGTGACTTTTCCATTGATCCCATGAAAAGAACAAAGGGAGAAAGAAAGAGGAAACAAAAGAAAAGAAGAATTTAAAATTAACAGCATTACACTGAAGGAAAATATCACAAAATAAGATCTGAAAACAATTATCTCTGACATCAATTAATTATGATGTAGTTAAATCAGAATGTCCTTTTCTTGCTTTCTTTCCCTTTAATATATAAACCAAAGATAATGATGTCAGATTTAGTTGGTACATTGTTGCTTGGAATTGTGTTATTAAAATCACTTGAAAAAGTAAACTATATACTTGAAAATGTAACATTGACATAAACCTCAAAAACTTGCCAACCCACCATTTTTATCTCTGATTTTTGCATTTTTATCACTGATAGGTGATACTGGTTTTACTTTCCAACTATACTGCTGCTGCTGCTGCTAAGTCGCCTCGTTCGTGTCCGACTCTGTGCGACCCCAGAGATGGCAGCCTACCAGGCTCTTCCGTCCCTGGGATTCTCCAGGCAAGAACACCGGAGTGGGTTGCCATTTCCTTCTCCAATGCATGAGAGTAAAAAGTGAAAGTGAAGTTGCTCAGTCTTATCTCCAACTATCCTAGCTGCAAGTCACTTCAGTCGTGTCCGACTCTGTGCGACCCCATAGACGGCAGCCCACCAGGCTCCCCCGTCCCTGGGATTCTCCAGGCAAGAACACTGGAGAGGGTTGCCATTTCCTTCTCCAATGCATGAAAGTGAAAAGTGAAACTGAAGTCTCTCAGTTGTGTCCAACTCTTCGCGACCCCATAGACTGCAGCCTACCAGGCTCCTCTGCCCATGGGATTTTCCAGGCAAGAGTACTGGAGTGGGGTGCCATTGCCTTCTCCAAACTATCCTAGCAGTTCATTATAATTTAAAAAATAGTATTTATCTGTCAGATTGAATTATATGTGTAGACATTTTAACATATTGCCCTAGCACAAAAATGGAATTTTAAAATAGTTAATTTCCTACTTTTCAAATGTATTTCCTTCTTGTCCTTTTTAGAATAAAGTACATATTTCTGTCATTACGATGAGTAGCCTAAAACTTGTGATACAGAAGTACATGCCTCCAAAATGTTTGCTAAATGGATGAATAGGGAATATAGTAGATATCTCTCATTCTTCTTGGATGTTTGACCTTTGAACCTCTTAATTTTGGGAGAATCCCTGCATCTCAGGAGTCTTGAGGAGACTGAAACTAAAGCCAGACACTGGCTTTCCCAGCTTTCCCTGAAGCTGGGGTGTGGGAACATGACTCAAGCTCCATCAGTCGGAGGCTTCTGTTCCAGGAGAGCCAATGACATAAAA
The DNA here is from genome assembly GCF_023091745.1 of Budorcas taxicolor. Lineage (NCBI taxonomy): Eukaryota > Metazoa > Chordata > Mammalia > Artiodactyla > Bovidae > Budorcas > Budorcas taxicolor. The sequence goes on from NC_068910.1 coordinate 161,646,334, forward strand.
AGGAACAGATTATTAGGAATGCTCTTTGGGGTCAAAACCAAGTTAGAACTCGTTATGGAGAAAGTATATTTCAAAATGTCTTCATTTTTTTTTTAAGTCACTTTACTTCAAAAAAAAAATATTTAAATGTTACATCACCTGAGCATAGTCTGAACAACCCGGAAGGCCACTAATGAAGTTGTACACATCATTCACGGTCCATTTCTGAATATCTTCATTCAAAGATAGATTTTCCTTGATTGTAAGCAGGACGTGTGTCCCTTTAAAATGGAAAGGAAATTATTTTGTGGGAAAGGGTGAAGCTAAGAGTACAGCTGTATATATAGTTGCATTAATTGTCGCGTATTCTATTACCACAGAGCGGCTCCTTGATGTAGATCTATGTAACCCCCTTAAAAGCTATTGAGTTACTGAGAGATGATTCCTAAAAAAGCTTAGCTGTCTCCTTTCTTTTCTTCCTCTGAAGGATCTTTAATGACTGCCTTATCACAACAACAACAAAAACAAAACAAAGTTCCAGCTTCTCTCAGATTTCAATAGAAATACCCTGTGGATTTCATTCTCCACATTAACACCATGTTCTATGATGTTGCATGATTTATGATGCTCTCTAAGCCATACAAGAATTTAGCTCCATCTTCATCAAAATGGCAAATTAATACTTTGTCAGGGAAACAAGCTGGCATGGTGGCTAGATTACACATGCCCCAATCCCTGTGTTTCAAAATATTTTTATCTAAAGAAATTCCAGTTTTATATTTTTTTTAACTAAAAAAGTTCTAGAAAACTATCCAGTGTGTTTGGCAGGGGATAGTGTGTTAATACTTTTAGATTAAACTGTATCATAACAATAATGAACATTGAAAGAGAGTCTGTTTGTCTATTGTTTCTATTACTACACTTAAATACAGGGGAGATTGAATCATACTTCTAAGAAAGAAGCCCCTCTATTTTGTGCTGAAGAGACTAAATTAGATTAAAATTTTAATTAAAAATTCTGGTAGGTTTTCCCATCTTTCCCCATATTTATACCTTTCTAGACTTCACTGAAAATTCTCTATATAATAATATATAAAAACAGGTACATTTCACTGTTATGGCTGATTGGAACTAATGTAATAAGTTTTTCAAGAGGCAGTAATTCTAAGTAGGATGGATAAAAAGAAACACAATGGTTACAGATCACTGTGTAATAATTTCAGGGACCTGACAACGTGTGGTTCCTGAGGACTGGCCCCTGGACACCTACCTGGCTGAGATGATCGACGAGCTGGGGGGTACACCCCGTTTTTTTCTCCACAGGCTGCCAAACCATGCTCTGAGGGCTTCTCCTTCCTGTCGTCCCAAGCCTTTTCTTCCAGGGGAGTTCCCTGAGCTCCCCAAGGCTTTCTGTGGCTGGGCTCCAGCTCTCCACAGGTGTCAGCAAGAGCTGTAGCTGGCTTTTCACTGGTTTCACCCAACGTGTGATTGTCCAGAGCCTCCATTTCTGGGTCTTTTGAATACTCATTCTCTTCATAGAGAACTGCATGGGTTTGGCCTAGGGGCTTCTCTTCTACTTGACTTTTAGAACTCCCAGGGTCACTGTCTAGAGCTTTCTGACTCCCAGTACCTCTCCTGAGACGACGACATTTCTGCCCCCAGTTCTCTGTAAAGCGTGGACCAGTCGCCACTATCGTGGGGTTTCCCTGATGGTTTCTCAGGGTGCTTCTGTGAACGTGCAGGTCACTGGCTGGGAGCATGCCCCTGCCATGGTAGGTGGCTGGGCCCACAGGGATACTGGAGCCATAAATGAATGGGATCCCTAGGCCTGCTAGTCCCTTAGAATTAACTTTTTCTATTCTCCTTTGCTGGTAAATGGCATGCATTTCCATTTCCATCCTAAAAACAAAACAAAATATTTTATAAACCCAAGAAAACCATTAGAAAAATACTTTTAATGGCCCTCTGCCTTCCCTAATGTAGCACCTCTGCTTTACCTGTAAGTCTTTAGGCCATTTATCTGAAGTTTGTTGGGCATAAACATGAATCTCCCTGAAAGCCACTGGAAGGAGAGTTTAGAGTAAGATCAGAGGATGAAGGGTTTGGCCAAGTCTCACAGTGGAAGTCCAAGGCCAGTCTTTAGAACATTATCTCTACTGGATAAGGCAATTTTAGCAGGGATGGGGAGAACACAACACAGAGTAGTTTCTTGCCAGAGGTTAATCCTCAAAGAAACTAAAGTCCTGGGAAGAAGGTTTTAAATGTTGCAGGACAATTTTAGTGAGACTCAAGAAATGCAGTGGGTCTCAACTGCTAAAATTAATGACATGGTAAGAATAAGGGAAGGGAGGAGGAGTGGAGGGCTTGTTGGCATTTTTGCTTACTTTACTTTGCTTATTGGTCATCACCTGAACCCCTTAGTGTCCACTGATGAGAAAGTTGACTCTGATGCCTTTTTTCACCCACAGCCATCCCTGGTCATTATTACTGTCTTCTCCTGATTGCTGAAGGCTGCTTTTAGGCTAATGAGGGGGCTGTCTGGGCTCTGATGGCATAGTTTGAAGTGGGATTGGCACGCTTGACTCCTATCTTTTGGCAGATTTGAAGTCATTTAAGACAGACTTGCCAATATGAATTTCAAAAGAATCATAGGTAGGCATTTAATTATGAGACATCGACTGATTATTATGATCTATAAACTTAGCTTCACTGTGTAATCTCTAATCTTGCTTTTATCTTTAACCAACCTGTGTACATGTTTGTATATGTCTCTTTTTGTAGTATTCCTGAAATACTTTTTGAAGTAATCAGAATGTGTGTGTATATGTATATAATCGGTGAATACACATACACAAATCCCTGGAGAAGGAAATGGCAACCCATACCAGTATTCTTGCCTGGAAAATCCCATGGACCAAGGAGCTTGGCAGGCTATAGCCCATGGGGTCACAAAGAGTCAGACGCAACTGAGCAACTAAACAACAATGACATATACACAAATGTAACAACATATAAAAAACAACAATGACATATACACAAATGTAACAACATATACAAAAACAACAATATAATAAATGAATGAATATATTAAAAAGTATATAAATAATATATATGTATTTATATTAAATGAATACACAGACAAGTGAATGAATAGAAAATAATTAAAACAAGATTGTTACATTACCTGGCAGTATGCTGCCTTTGAATTATTTCATTTCTTCTAGTCATTGCCTTTACGGATTCAGGTGGCAAAATGCCCCAACCTTAAACAAGAAAACCACCATCCCACCCAATGAACAAATTAAAAATATCCACTTGAAGATAATAAAAAGAAAATATAATGATTTAAAACAGTATCTGCAAAAAACTACCAACTGAGCACAATGTTGGAAATGATGTCAATTCATGACTGTCAGCATCTTAGAGTCACTTTGGTGATGGCATGATAACGCTAAATAATTTTGGGGGGAGGGGCTGTACTGTATGGCTTGCAGGATCTTATTTCCCTGATACTGAACCAGGGGTCCTGCAATGAAAGCACTGTGTCCTAACCACTGGACTGCCAGGAAATCCCCAGATAATTTTTTTTCTGTAAGTATGGGTCTCATAACTGGCAATGTTTTCCTACCATACTTCAAAAGGAAAAAGATGAAATTAACTGTGGATCTCTTGACTACTTGCTTTTGAAGTAAAAATTGATGACTGTTTTGTGTTTTTGAGGGAGGGGGGCAAGAACTAGTTGACCTTAAAAAAAAGTAACTAAGTGCTTCCTGATGTACTGAAATCCCTGGAAATAAATACAGTGATTTAAGGGGATAAAATACAAAGTTCTCTATGTTGACTTCTTGGTGCTGCTGAGGCAAATACGTTTTACAAAACAATTTCCATGGAGTTGAACAGCAATTACATTCTTTGTGTCAACCTTTCAAAACATCTTGAAATAACGTCAGTGTCATCAGAATTCAAGGCTCTATTCTTGCCTGGTAACTTCATGCTTATACTGATTTTTTCTTTTTTTTTTTTTCTCTGGATTCCTAACACATTTAGAGTCTATGCTGGTGCTTCTCAAATAATCCATGGTGAAAGATTTTTTTTTTCTTTTAAAATTTCCAACCCATCATGGACTCTTTAAAAACACATAAATGATGTTTTAGAAAATTGAAATGAAAACAAGAATGAACACAAGCACAATTTGAAATGATCAGATTAATAGACATAAAATTACCCTGTCAAATGGCTGTAAAAGTTTCTAAACCTTTCTGTCTAAGCGTTTATTGTTCAAACACTTCTCAGACCAGCATAGGTCTACAGACCACACTCTAACAATAACAGACACACCAATGACACTGATTATACATAGTTTTGTCCAGTGATAGTTTTTTCATGTATAAATCTGTTCTCCCCAACAAGAGGGCTAGTATCATGAAGGCTAGAACAGATTTATATTTGCCTTGCACCAAGCTAGCAGAGCTCATTAAACTCCTGTTAATAATAACCTATCTTGAAGTACACCATACACTATTTTTATGAGATTCTTTCTCAGTTGTAAAATTCAGAGGCTAGATGACATAACCTCTAAAACTTCTTCTGACTCTAAAACTCTACGTTTTTGTTGTTCAGTGGTTTCAAGATATGCTCCTTGAGATAGCAGGCAAGCATGAACCTGCCAACCCATGGGCTAATCCCCAAGGATGCAGAGACCATCCGCGTAAAAAGACCAGTGCAGAGGGCACAGGTTTCATCACCTAGACTTTAGCAGCCTGTAAAATCTGGACTCATCAAATCTGTTTCAAGTTTCCTTTTCTTTCTTAAATAGTTGGCATCAAATCTAGTGCTAGTCCAGTTGTAATAAAACACTCTTTACCTAACATCCCACTTTTTGAAATTGATCCCTGTCTCAATTTCTCTTTTGCTAACTTAGGAGAGGAAAGTCGCTCAGTCGTGTCTGACTCTTTGCGACCCCATGGACTGAGAAGCCTGGTAGGCTACAGTCCATGGGATTTTCCAGGCAAAAGTACTGGTGTGGGTTGCCATTACCTTCTCCAGGGGATCTTCCCGAGCCGGGGATCGAACCCAGGTCTCCCGCATTGTAGGCAGACACTTTACCCACTGAACCACCAGGGAAGCCAGCTTAACTTAGTAGCTCATTTTTTATAGGACTGAGGTCCTGCCTTGCTCTTGCTTACTCTCTTACACATCAGCCTTGGGGTGGGAGACTGACGTCTGTACCTGGGACAGGTTGTCAGCTTGCCTGTTCGTATCCAGCTATTAGCAGTTTCTGGATTTTTAACCACTAAAAAACTCTCTCTGGGTCAGCAATGCAACTATTTCACAGGTCTCCTTAGCTGTTACCTATAACTTTGGGCTATGTATTTACTGGGGTTTTGCTGCCAGAGTGGGCTACCATCCAGGTTCAGCTGTTGGGCCTGTCCAGTTTCAGATCTGGCCCTTGCTCAGGCTCATCAAAGTGGATCCATGCACTGTGGTATGCAATATGCTCAAATCCAGGCAGGTCAGCGTCTTCAATGGCCCTGGCACCAATCATATTTCTTTTTGTCTCAGGCTTTTTACTCATATTATTCCTATCAAAAGTTGTTGGAATTGGAGAACTGGGGCAAACAGAAACTCATTGAATACAGTTTTGAGAAGATAAGAGGCATCAGTTTCATCTTCAAAATTGTGAGGAAATTCTCACCTCTTATTCTCTCTGGAGCCCCACATTCATGTTTTTGTTGACACTATGCTGAAATTGCTCCTATTGAGATAATTAATGACCTCCGCAAAGCTACATCTAATCATATATTCTTGGTCCTCGTCTTACTTGATCTCTGAGCTGCATGCTTGACACAATTGCTTACTCTTTCTTTAAATGCACTTTCTTCTCTTGGCTGCCAGGCCTCTATCCTCACCTGGGTTTTCTCCCACCCCACTGGTTGCTCCTTCTATATCTCCCTTCATCTTCTAGATCCTGTTGGTGTGTCCTAGGGGTCATCCTTTCAACTTCTAACTCATCCTTTTTAACTCATTTTATAAATGATCTCATAGAGTCTCATATATACTGATGATTTCCAAAATTATATTTCCAGGTTATCTCCAGATGTCCTCTCTGGACTGCAGCTGCCTTCTAGACATCTCCTGTTGATTGTCAAGCAGGCATTGGAAATGCCTGTGCTATCTCTCCCACCCCAAAACTCTTCCTTTCACAGTCTTCCTCAACTCAGTGAATAGCAACTTCCCCTTTCCCATTTCTCAGCCAAAATTTTTGATGTCTTCCTTAACACTTCTCCTCTTCTCATATCTCATATCTAAACTCTGAGCAAATCCTGTTGTTTCTCCCTCCAAAGTATTTACAGAATCAAACCATTTCTTACTATTCCTACTGTAACCACCCAGGACCAAGCCATCATCATCTTTTGACTATTCTAATAGCCCATCAACTCCCATCAGTTTAACTCCAGAACTTGAATCCTATCAAGATTGTCCCTAACACAGCAGCCAGAGTGATCCTGGTAAAATGTAAGTCAGACCATGTCATGCCTTTGCTCAGACTCCTCAAGAGCTTTCCCTGTTCTCCTAAGTAGAAGGCAAGTTCTTACTGGCCTATCAGACCAAATACAAACTGCCCCAGGGCCTTTTACTCTCAGATCTCATTCCCTTATTACTTCATCAGTTTCTTGTAAGGTAAGACAGATATTAATTGCAGATTTTCATGTTATTCATCAGTAAATTGATGGTTTGAGGAGTTAAGAAACTTACACAGTGGTGGAACCAAGATTTAAACCTAGATAGTAATTGTAGAACCTATAAGCATTATCACCATACAGTTTCACCTCCAAAATTTAGCAATAAATTTCATGGCAAGCTTAATGCAGCAGTCCAGTTCACAGTGGTTCCAGAGATGAGAGACATCAGTTTCTCATACCTGAGTAGACACGATTGGACAGCAAGTTTGGCATGTTTGCATTTGATAGAGCAGAAGATCCAAACTGGGAAGGAATACAAAACTGTCTTGGGTCAGCTGGTGCTACAGTAGGAGGCAATAAATCTCTAAGGAAAAAGATACAAAATAGGTAAAATGAAAATGGATTTGTACAAAATTTCCATTGCATAGGCAGTGAGATTTTTTTTTTAATTGCCATATGGGATTCTATCATTTCTTCCCCAAATGAGGTATGAAAGTTCTGCAATCTCTATTGGTTTAAGAAGAAAAATGGGGAGGCAGGACTCTAGGAGGGAAGGACTGACCCACCTGACAACAAAACAGAAAAAGCAGGGAAGTTTTAGGGATGTTAGGGAAAATATGATCGAATCAAATCAATACCAATCTTTGATTTTTTCATGACTATATACTGTTCTTGACCATAACAGTTTTTCCTCATTTGACGAACACACTCTGGCTTGAGTTTTGCCATCTGGAATCAGTCACTACCTGGATGGACAGTTTACTTCTCCAAACTTCAGTGATCTCTAGAAGTCCAACTCTATTGTTCATACCCCGTGAACAAGTATTATCATGAATTTTACTTCCTCCCCACATTCCAGTATATTCAAAAGAAAAGAAGATAGGAAGGTGCCAGAATATACAACCAAAATACTGATAATTTCACTTTTATTGCGAAGAAAGAATTCTTCTATCACAGGAAATTTAGGATATCACACTGTTAGGGACTGAATTGTGTCCCCTTCCAAAATCCACATGTTAGAAGTCCTAATCACCCCATGTGACTCTGTTTTGGAGATAGGACCTTTCAGGAGGTAATTAGAGTTAAATGAAGTCATAAGGGTGGAGCCCTTACCCAATAGGACTGGTGTCCTTACAAGAAAGAGAAGAGACACCAGAAGTGCTAGCACACAGGAAAAAAGGCATGTGGGGACACAGTGAAAAGGCAGTCTAGTCTGCAAGCCGAGGAGGGAAGCTTTGGGAGAAACCAAACGGGCCAGCACCTTGATCTAGGACTTTTAGCCTCTAGAACTGTGAGACATAAAATTAAGCCACCCAGCCTGTGATATTTTGTTATGGCAGCCCTAGCAGACTACCCATCCATGTTTGCGCCTGTGCAATGGCAGGTGCTCATTAGCTATTTACTGAGACAGGGTGTCAAAGAGGCTTCAGAGGGGAAGTGATGGGAACTTTGTTGAAGATGTGGCCTCCAGACTTACTGCACCATAGTTCCTTGAGATAACATTAGACTATAAGACAACACTGAGGTTAAAGCGTTTGAAAACTTAGTAACATCCATTTTCTCCTTAGACCAGAATATCACATTGGAGAGGAATACCTATCCACACTTGGAGGTTCAAATGGTGAGGGAATCACTGGAATTCTCTGCTGCCCTGATGCTGGCAGTAAAGGGTTCATGGCCATCATTGGATTTATCATCAATATCTCTCGCCACTGATGGAGTTCTAAAAAACAAAAAAGATAGATATGTTAACATATACCTCCATTTTTTGGCAGAATGAATTCTTGAAATGATGAACACCTTTTGTATTTTCCCAATACTTGGGAAGACTAGCTACACCAAGCTTTCAGTTACACAAAAACCCCTCCATTGTAAACACCCAGCTACAATTGTTAAACTCTGTGTGCCTTTGGAATTTGTTGGAGAGTCCACAAATACCACACCACACGATGACCAATAATAAAATTAAACCAGTTTTGCAAGATTCCAGAAATACCATTTTCTTTTATTACAACTCATTTTGATTTCTATACTTCTTGATGCACAAATGCATGTATACTCCCATATGTTAAATTTGAAAAGATTAAAACAGAAAAGAGGAGGAAAATCTTCCTAAAGGCACAAAATACATGTAATTAAAGTGATCCCATCACTTCATGGGAAATAGATGGGGAAACAGTGGAAACACTGTCAGACTTTATTTTGGGGGGCTCCAAAATCACTGTAGATGGTGACTGCAACCATGAAATTAAAAGACGCTTACTCCTTGGAAGAAAAGTTATGACCAACCTAGATAGCATATTCAAAAGCAGAGACATTACTTTGCCGACTAGTCTGTCAAGTCAAGGCTATGGTTTTTCCTGTGGTTATGTATGGATGTGAGAGTTGGACTGTGAAGAAGGCTGAGCACCGAAGAATTGATGCTTTTGAACTGTGGTGTTGGAGAAGACTCTTGAGAGCCCTTTGGACTGCAAGGAGATCCAACCAGTCCATTCTAAAGGAGATCAGCCCTGGGTGTTCTTTGGAAGGAATGATGCTAAAGCTGAAACTCCAGTACTTTGGCCACCTCATGCGAAGAGTTGACTCATTGGAGAAGACTTTGATGCTGGGAGGGATTGGTGGCAGGAGGAGAAGGGGACGACAGAGGATGAGATGGCTGGATGGCATCACTGACTCGATGGACACGAGTCTGAGTGAACTCCGGGAGTAGGTGATGGACAGGGAGGCCTGGCGTGCTGCGATTCATGGGGTCGCAAAGAGTTGGACACGACTGAGCGACTGAACTGAACTGAACTGAAAATGAATAGAGGCTGATTTCACGAGACTGTGTCTAACTAAAACAAATTATATCCAAACATATAATACATAAACACAAGCTTTCGCAACTTTATCTAGAACCTAGTGATCAGAAAATATGACCATTGTAAAAGAGATAAAATTTTGTCTTATATTTTCTTGTTAATTATTAACATTCTTTGAATAATTTAAAATATTAAAAGAGTGCTAGTCAAACAAGTCACTTTAGCTTCTTCATCCTCAATTGTTACTTTTTAAAAAATTGAGATAGACAACTGTTTTTGAAAAAAAAAAAAGGAAATTAGGAAGAAAATGTTCTAACTCTTCAAAGTAGCAATGTTTCTTTTTCACTTTCTCATGCATACACTTAATTTTTAAAATAGTTAATACATTCATATGATTCCAAAACTAAAAATATAATGGTATTTAAGTAGGCAATTGGGGCTTCCCAGGTCGGGCTAGTGCTAGTGGTAAAGAATCTACCTGCCAATGCAGGAGACATAAGAGAGGTGGGTTCAATCCCTGGGTTGGGAAAATCCCCTGCAGGAGGGCATGGCAACCCACTCCAGTGTTCTTGCCTGGGGATCCCATGGACAGAGGAGCCTGGCAGGCTACAGTCCATGGGGTTGCAAAGAGTCAGACATGACTGAAGTGACCTAGCATGCTTGCATGCAAGTAAGCAATCACTTCTTCAGCTTCTTTTCTAGATCTAAACCTACTGATCAAATTGGAAATTCAAGTCCATAGGTCACTTAACACTGGCTTTCACATTCATACATTTTTTAAAAAGTTCTTTATGTGGATTTATTTTCATTGTATATCTGGGAAGCCAATATAATTTCTTTTCTGATAGTGGCCTCAGGGTAGTGACCAGTCAGACTCAGGATACAAATATCTGCCAGATGCCTGCCAGCCAGGGTGAGATGCCAGGAAAGGACACAGGCCAGGTGTATCAGCTGTGGGCTTGCATCTCTGGTGAGGACGCTGTTCCGTGGCTTGGCTCCTCCATATCTGAGGTTTGGTGCACAGCCATCATTTTTCCCGTAGTTCATTATACAAAAGAACAACAGGCTAGGCCAGGCTGCTCAGTTGGTGCTAAGTGGCCGGGGTGTAGTGGGCTCTTCCAGTTTTTGGAAAAGTAATTTTAATAAAGGCTTGAGAACTCTGTTGTTTCACCATGGGAAAAAACAACAACAATGACGCAGGACACAACTTGATGTTTCCTTTTGAAACATTACTGAACATTGATTTGTGTCATGAATTGACAGATTCTGGTAGAAGTTTGAATTTACCTACGAGTGAGAGAGAATCTTTGACGCTATAATGTACCATGCTCATTTTGCATGTTATGAGATGCCTGAGACAAATTTGGAGGAAGGGGAACAAAGAAAGGGAGCAGTGCAAAATCCCTCCAGAGCAAGCATTGCCTAGAAGCTGACCACCCTGCTACCTTACACGTGTTACCACAGGGAAGTGCCATGGAGATTCGTTAACCAAAAGTTGATGAGATCATCTCACTTTGGGATTCCTCCAAAGCAGGCTGGGCCAAAGACTTGAATGCAGGTAAGGTGTGCAGTGGTAAAGAATCTGCCTGCCAATGCAGGAGATGCAAGAAGGTTCGATTCCTCCGTCCAGAAGATCCCTGGAGGAGGGCATAGCAACCCACTCCAGTATTCTTGCCTAAATAATCCCATGGACATAGGAACCTGGAGGGCTACAGTCCATGGGGTTGCAAAGAGTCAGACACGACTGAGCACACACACACACACACACACACATACACACAATTCATTTGGGAGGGGAATCCCAGGAAGCCTATATGAGGGAGTGGGTAAGTGAGACCAGGGAGGGAAGAAAGCCCACAAGAGGTGAGTTAAAGTGTGAGTTACCACTATGGGCAACCCTGCTGGGAATACTCTAAGGAAAAAAAATTGTGTTCACCCCTCATAACTGTCCCAGTGAAAGATGTAGAGTTGGCCATTTACCCTTTGATTTCTGTCAGCCCCTGCTAGAGGGCACAATTCTCCCTTGCACCCAGGTTATGTCTAAGCTAGATCCAACTATCTCCTACAGTGTGGGTGAAAGCCTTCAGTCAAGCAGACAGAGGCAGGGGCTTGAGATGGGATATGGCCTCTGTGGTTACAGGTGAACTCAGAAAGGTTAACGGGGTAAGGCAGCAATGATGCGTGGTTCTGTGAGGCCAGGTGATTACCTTCTAATGTCATTCCACCGGATAATCGACACAAATGCCTTTCTTCTGGACCTCCGGATTCGCCAGGCAGAGGCATATTCCTACAAGGCTCTGTAGGGTCCATGGTCTGCAACCACACAGCATGATTTTTTTCAGTTATTCATGTGTTCAGTGAAACAAGTGAGGAACTCAAAGGTATCAGGCCCATGGAGCTGAAGAAGTGAGGCATCAGAGACAAGTCTCATCCAAAGCCCTCCTTGGTACCATACCTGTTCTGGATTCCACAATGCTTGGGTCTGCTTTCTTTCCTTTTGTGCAATACCAGGGGGATTGAATGTAATCTATAAAATTTTGTAACCCTTCTGATACGGTAATTGATTATTTTTAATTGGCCTACCAAATTTTTACTTAAGATGTAAACTATTCCAAAGTCTGGGAAATGTCTCTATGTCAGGAAAGTCCCTGGGGAGGACAAGGAGTCATTAGCATCTACTACACCTGAGTGCGACAGTCTGGGCTCTGCTTGCCTTCCCTACTTTCTGTTCATCTTTACACTTGTGAGTAAGTGCTCATTTATATGTAACTATAACATCTCTTGATGCCCCAATTAAAAAAAAAAATCATTGCCCAGTGCTATATATAGACCTTATGTCTCCCCTCAAAATTCATAGATTGACACCTAACCCCCCAAAACAATGGTATTTTGAGGTGAGGTCTTTGGGAGGTGATTTGGTCATGAGAGTGAAGCCCTCGTGTATGAAATTAGTATCCTTAGAAAAGAGACTTCAGAGAGTTCCCTCAACCTTTCCTCCACATGGTACACAGTGAGAAGAAGACCATCAGCAGGCCCACACCAGACACTGAATCTGTTAGGGCCTTGATCTTGGACTTCCTGGCCTCTAGAACTGAGAAAAAGTAATTTCTGTGTTTATAAGCCACCCAGACTATACTATTCTGTTATAGCATCCTGAATGGATGAAGGGACCTTTAAATGTTGTACCTGTTATCTTCTGAATGTTCCAAATTTCATATATGTATATATTTATAATTATATGTCTATTTATTTTTACATAGACATTATTTTTTAGAGCAGTTTTGGGTTCACAGCAAAACTCAGTAGACAGCAGAAAGAATTCATATGTACCTCTCCGCTACACATGCATAGCATCCCGACTATCAATATCCTGCACCAGAGTCTTACATTCATTACAGTGATGAACCTACATGGACACATCGTTATTGCCAAAAGCCCATAGGTTAGCTTAGGGTTGGCTCACTCTTTGGGTTGCACATTCTTTGGGTTTTGACAAATGTATAATGACATGCTTCCCTGGTGGCTCAGTGGTAAAGAATCCACCTGCCAAGCAGGAGATGCAAGTTCGATCCCTGGGTTGGGAAGACCTCCTGGAGAAGAAAATAGCAACCCATTCCAGTATTCTTGCCTGGGAAATCCCATGGATAGAGGGGCCTGGCAAGCTACCGTCCATGGAGTCACAAATAGTCAAACATGATTGAGTGACTACACAACAACAACAAGAATCCACCATTATAGTTTCATACAGAACAGTTTCACTACTCTAAACCAAATTATATTTTAAAGCGAATGGAGTTGGACACCTCTAAGGAAATATTCTGGGGTTGACCATATCTTTCACTTTACCAGCCAGGTAGATAAATATTTGAAACTCCAAATGTGTGTTTCTACAAACTCACCATTTTGGAGTTCCTCAGTCATGGATCTACCTCTGAGTCTTTAAACATTAACTTTCACATTTTCAGGGTACCTTCTTCTACAGGTAGACAGTTATGAACTAAGGTCACTTTGCTGTGGCAGATGAAATGCTCTTGAGTCAAAGTATAGACTGGGATATCTGTTCTAAATGCAGAGTGTGTCTGATAATCCCCAATGTGAGAATGCACTGATGCTTAGGTTTGCATTCGGGCTGGATTTCTTTGACCTAGAGCTCTAATCCTGGATGCCCAGCACTTTAGGAGGATGAAGACTCCTTAATCCCTGTCTTCAGACTCTTACCCTCAACAAACCCCTCCAGGCAGCACACAGACGATTTAGCCAGTGCTAATTCTGTCTCAACTGATTAGGGCAATAGTAGTAAGACATGAACTCCATGAACTAAAGCCCTTGCCGAATCAGCAGATATTGACTTGAGTACTCCTACTATCGACAATGCTTGCCTGTGCACAGCAACCAGGTGCCAGTTTCATTACATTTCTTTACATGGCTTTACTCTGACCATTTGTTAAAGTCAGTACAATTTAAGTTTGGTCAACCCTAAATTTGAACAAGCAAGGAGATCCAACCAGTCCATCCTAAAGGAAATCAGTACTGAATAATCATTGGAAGGACTGATGCTAAAGCTGAAACTCCAATATTTTGGCCACCTGATGCAAAGAGCTGACTCATTTGGAAAAAACCCTGATGCTAGGAAAGATTGAAGGTGGGAGGAGAAGGGGACAGCAGAAGATGAGATGGTTGGATGGCATCACTGACTCAATGGACATGAGTTTGAGTAAACTCTGGGAGTTGGTGGACAGGGAGGCCTGGCGTGCTGCAGTCCATGGTGTTGCAAAGAGTCAGACATGACTGAGTGACTGAACTGAAACTGAAAATTTGAACAATTATATATAGAATACTTGTTGCATGTATGATGCATGAATCCTGGAGTTATACTCATTAAGATAAATTAAATTTTAAATAACTGCTATAGTAGGTAAGTTTTTACATTTGAAAGGTGGTCAGTAGAATTAAATATTTCTACAATTCTGAGAAAAATAAATATAAATTAAAACTAGAGGGAGATACTCTTAGAAGTCTTTTGTTCAAGTTAAAAAACAATCCTTGGTAGCTTCATAAATTTACTCTTCTAGGTGTCCTATATTAATGTGAGTTCTTAAAAGCATGTTAATGTTAAAGTGTAATTCACATGTCCTTAAGTATATTTTCAGTATTTTATAGTAATAAACGGGAGGTCTTTTTTTTTAATTAAGAAGACCAAGAGAGCTGCCCCAAAGCACTTCATGATCAAATACTTTTAGCAGAAAACCTAGCTGTGAGAAGAGAGATCATAGCAACTTTGCATTGATATATTTATATATATCATTTATATATATAACTGTATTCATTGATATAGTTAGAAGTATCGTTAGAAATAGAAATGAAGAGTCTGTTTTTATAACAAATAGGAAAATTTTTTAAAAATAATTATTTAATTCTTGTTTAATTGTATAAAATAAAAATAATTGTATTGTTATTCAAAATACATTTGTTAATTGAAATAAAGTTTAAGCTAAAACTAGATGGATAATTGGCATAAAATATTTGACTGTTTCTAAGTGTAGATACACATATTTCCTGAGAAGATTACATGGGAATTCTGAAATTATCCAAGCACTTATCTGAAGTAGAAGAAATACATTTAAAATATCTTCAACCCAAGCATGCAGCATGCTCATTGATAACAAGATGAATGACATTGCTCCATAAAATCTGAGCAGCTGATGATGTCACCTTCAGCCCCCACCCCACCTCTTCCCCAAAGCTCTGCCCAGTCCTGGAGATTTCGTGTTGGTGGGTACTCGGATTCTGAGTTTACACCCCTGTGGGGTTCCCTGTCTACTGCCTTAGCTTTTCTCTCCCATCTGCTCT
This sequence comes from Budorcas taxicolor, assembly GCF_023091745.1. Lineage (NCBI taxonomy): Eukaryota > Metazoa > Chordata > Mammalia > Artiodactyla > Bovidae > Budorcas > Budorcas taxicolor. Next base: position 161,661,647 of record NC_068910.1, read on the forward strand.
GCACTGATTCAGAATGCAGTCCCCTTCCCTTAGTATCCACACAAAAACACTCATGCAAGGTAACATGTGTGTGTTGCTGACTTTACCGAGGTCTTGGCCAACTGGGGAGAGGATGTGTCAAAAACAGCTTAAAACTGAACCTTAGACTTCTCCATTGTGAAACATTCCTTTGGGCAATTCTGACAATGCAAATCTGGCTTCTTGGTCAGCTCTGAGCCTTCTGTCATGAACTTTTGACTCTGGTCTCTTCTTATCTTCCTCCCCTCCTCATCTTTGCTGAGAATAGGGGAGAATTTTAGAGATTTCTCTTCCACTGGTTTGATTTACACTGCTAACATCTTCCTTTAGAAGGCAATAGGCTTAATTTTGGTTTTAAAAAACTGTAAGCACTTTCTCTGTTATACAGGCACAGGATAAATGAAAGTGAGTCAACACTATAGTGGCAAGTATCACTGACAACAAAACAGTTCATAGTGAGGCAGCTGGCAGTGGCCCTGACGTATGTTTCACTTCTCCTGAGGCATAGACTTGAGCACTCTTCTAAATGCATCACGTCACAGCTCTTCCCTAGAGAGTCGTTGGAAGACAGATGGCTTGGGCGTACTATCCTCACCTTCTATTTCTTTCCACTGTGGAAGCTCATTGTCATCAGATCCATCCATGGCTTCTTGAACTGACACATCCTCTCCCCAGTTGGCCAAGAACTGAAAAGTTTTAGGGCTATTTTAAGTGTTATAATGAAAAGGGGCAAATTTTTGTCATCATTAAGCATGTATAAATTATGTAATGTCTTTTCTTGAAATCCACATAATTTAAGTGCTACTATAGTTTGCATGGGGAAAAGGGATGGTGGCTCAGACGGTAAAGCGTCAGTCTGCAATGCAGGAGACCTGGGTTCTATCCCTGGGTTGGGAAGATCCCCTGGAGACGGAAATGGCAGCCCACTGCAATATTCTTGCCTGGAAAATCCCATGGACGGTGGTGCCTGGTAGGCTACCATCCATGGGGTTGCAAAGAGTTGGACACGACTGAGCGACTTCACTTTCTGTAGTATATATACATCATGTTTGTTTTCTTCAAAAGATTGTGAAGCAAACCCCACTATATGTAAATTTTTACATGAAGTGAAATTCTAGCAGTTCTCATATAATTGAACTGAATTTTAGATATTTTAGTTAGATCTTTTAAAAGAGTTAAGAAATATTAACAAAAGATTTTTTTTATGATTATCACTGATTGCTCCTCAATGATTTTTTCCCCCAGATTTTCAACTCTGTCATTTCATGGTCCATACATCATGACAGTGTTTTGTACATAGTTATCTGCAGTAATGGAAGGTCATTAAAGTAAGAATGGGGAGTAAACATATAGCAGTAACACACAGAAGCAGGTACTTAATCTACTTAAAGATGATAAAACACTTAATAAATTTACATGCAACTTTGAAGTGACTTTATTTCAAATAATCTTCCTTTTACTTTTACTTAAAAACAAACTAAATCAAAGCGATATCTATTTGGCAGGAGCAGTATAGCAACTTTACTCTTTAGTAACTTGAGCCAAATAAGAAATGAAACCAATAAAATTTATAGATAAATCTAAGTACTTCTTTATAAAAAATTATTTTTCCCAAGCGTATTGTGTTTTACAGTACACCCAGTGATTCGAGGAGGAATGTTGTTGATGGTTTTTATAAAAAAAATAACACAAGAATATTTCCTTATGTTTTCATTTTTCATTAGACCAACATAGACCTGATATTCCTTTTAAGATAAAGTTGATCATTTATTTTTACAGGCAAACATTTCTTCTGAAAGTAACTAGCCTCAGTTTGGACTAATTAGTGTGTTGACCTGTGTACTTACATCCACCGAGAAGATGTCTTGGTTTACACATTGCTCATGGAAGAAACTTCAAGAGACTGTCTGTCTTTCAGTTGCAGAAGCTTCTCTGACTGCAGGCTGAAAAACACATCTGACAAGGGTGTCAGGCTGCTCAATTAATTCACCTTCCTTTAAATACAAACTCAACTAAGTTGATTAGTCCTATTTCATGACAGAAACTGCCCTCTATATCCTCTACAGATAGGAGAAAAGACGTTAAGCCCCAGGAAAATGCACAATAGTGTACATAAACCTGTCTCAGAGTTTAGCCTTTACTTTAATCCTTCTTTAGCCTTTAAGATGCTTTGTGGGCATTCAGTTAATGCTACTTTTCAATTTGACACAAAAGTAAAATACTATGTGAATAAATAATAAGCTTTTCTTTGATGGCAGCAGAACTGCTTTATATCATCAACAGGTTTTGAGTGGAAAAGTTTCTTCTGCAAGTAAGGAAAATAAATTACTTTCCACAGACCTGCAAAATTAAACAAAAGATGGCAGCCTCTTTAAGAAAGAAGCTTCTAGAACTGGCAACTGTACTTTAATTTTCATAGACAGTGAAAAAATCTTCCATCATCTGTGTGAGAGCTGTAATCTATAGAAAGAGAAAACATGGAATTTTGAAATAGATCTGCTCTTTTATTAAAGAAACAACTGAAGTCTTGAAAAAGAATATCCTTATTTTACCATTCCTTGCAATTTTACCAGTGGACAGTACAAAATAAGAATTCAGTATGAAAAAATTAAAGTTGTGTTACACGTAATGCTTTAGGCTTCTAGTGTGAAGATAATTTGCTGCTTTGTTGACACACATTTTTAGCATTGGATATTGAGGTCATTATAAAAAATTTAATATGGGATGTATTGATTTCATTTTATGGTGATTGTTCATGAAACAGTGTTCAACAGCTGGGACTTAAAATGACTAAAAGATCCAGTCTAGACCCAGGCCCACTGTATCTGAGCTGCACAATCTCCCCAAGTTATAAACTTCTATGAGCTTCAGTTTCCCTATCTCAGAAGAGCCTCATAGAGTTTTTCTGATGTGAGGTAGCAATATAGACAAAGTATTAATACCTGGATAGTTCCTACTGAGTGTTAGTTAGTGTGTTAGATAAGTACATTCCATGAAGTCCTCTGTTGAGTTCCACAGGAGACATTTTTTTTCAGCCTATAGAAATAGGAATAAATGGGCTTTTCCCTAAGAAATCCGGCCAAGATAGAATCTCAAGAATTGTGTAAGTAGTGATTTATTTTTTCACATTAGCTGCTAGAAAGCTCAGGGTCAAATTTGTGGCCGGCTTTTAAGTTTGCATTTTTAAAGTAGAAATTATCTATGACTTGTTTTTCCTAATATTATTTTCCTTTTGCCTTCATGTCTTATTTCTTGCATTAAATACATGTTTTGAAGTTTCTGATTATATGTATGTTTTGAAGTTTCTGTTAACAAATAATAAATGCATATAGATTTTCATTATTCTAGTAGTCTTCGAAGGGTTTGTGTCTGAAAGGCTTGTTTATATTTTGCTCAGTGGGAACTTAAAATGCTTTGTTTCCATATATGCAACATCCTGGAGGGTAATCAGGTTTCCAGACCAGGCATAAGCTGTGCTCATTTCAATATGGAGCTATCATTTATAATTCTTTTATTTTCTGGAAATGTGTTTAGAGGACCCGCGGGGTTCAGGAATGACGCATTTTCCCCCAATCCCTGGACGAGGTACCTGGATTCTCACTTGCTGTCATATTCCTCTTATTTCTCTGTACCAACTCCTGCCATGAGGGTAGACCAAGACTATGTGAAGGAAGGAAGGCTTGGAGCCCTGACAGGTACAAGGCGGGAAGTAGGAGAAACAGTAGTCTCTGGAGAGTCTGGGGCTCTGACTGGAAGTGGGAGCTTCTGGTATCCCCTCAATACACATCAGTCTTCTTGTCATTACTGATGCTCAGTTGCTAAGTTGTGTTTGACTTTTTGCGACTCCGTGGGCTGCAGCATACCAGCCTCCTCTATCCATGGGATTCTCCAGGCAATTCTACTGGAGTGGGTAGCCATTCCCTTCTCCAGGGGAATCTTCCTAACCCAGGGATCAAAGCCAGGTCTCATTATTGCAGGGAGTTTCTTTACCATCTAAGCCACCAGGGAAGCTCAAGAATACTGGATTGGGCAGCCTATTTCTTCTCCAGGGGATCATCCCGACCCAGGAATCAAACCAGGGTCTCCTGCATTGCAGGCAGATTCTTTACCAGCTGAGCTACTGGGGAAGTCTGCTATCTGCCGGAGTTTGCTCAGATTCATTTCCACTGGGTTGGTGATGCTGTCTAACCATCTCATCCTCTGCTGCCCCTTTCTCCTTTTGCCTTCAATCTTTCCCATCATCAGGGTCTTTTCTAATGAGCTGACTCTTTGTATCATGTGGCCAAAATATTGGAGCTTCAGCTTTAGTATCAGTCCTTCCAATGAATATTCAGGGTTGATTTCTTTTAGAATTGACTGTTTGACCAGTCTAACTGTGTTGATTGTTAAAATACTGATATTCTCCTTTTCTGGTTGGGAAATAGCCACTACCCTGAGCCCCTAAGAGTTCTCTTGATCCAGTTGCGGCAGATTCTCCCCTGAGATACCCCTACCCTACAACTAACACAGCAAGCTGCCTCCAGGTCCCTGTTCCAGGGCCCATCTGGTCTGGTCAATACTGCAGCTGACTGCCAGTGAGTGAGAGAGAAAGATTGCAGTGCTCAGGAGTGGGTTTTCTGAAAGCAACAATTGCGCAGGAGAGGTGAATGGAAGACTAGCCCTGGATATTTGGGGAAGAGTCAGAGGAAGTTCCCCAGGAAGAGAGGAACAAGTGAGGATAAGAGACCACCAAGACCTCAGGGATTATCTGTTTATCATTGAGAAATGTTGGAAATTTGCACCCTGCACTCAGTACAAAGAAAATCCTCTTTATTTTGCTGAAGCTGATCTAGTCTCCTTCAAAAGTCCTGGTATCTGGATAAAAGGAGAGAAAATTACATTTAGTCCAATCTGGTAAATTCACACCTATATGAAAATGTAAAAGAGACAGTATTTCTTAGGTAACTTAGTTTGTTCCAAGTACAGTGGTCTCCTTTTGATTTTTTTCCTTTTTTTCTTCCTTGAAATGGCACGGGAGTCAGGGGGTGGACGGTTTGCCGTGTCCTTGTGGGAGGAGTTGGGGGAAGGATCCTGGAAAGTACAGAGGGGCCACACACACACTGTCCTTTGGTTCTCCTGAGGCTGCTCAGGCTGGAGGCTCTGCTGATTTCTCATGTGGACACCATCCTATGGATTTCTCACCCAGAGCCCTCACCTGCTGACTCAACATCTGACACAGCAGAGCCCCTGAGGTTTGGCTGTTCATCCCCTGGTTTAGATGGCTCTTCCTATAGCCCTTGACCACAGAGTTGTTTTTGCTCTGTCTTTGGTGATTGAGCCTAGCAAGCTCCCTATACAGTCTCTGCTACTCTTCTGTTGCCCAAGGGAATGCAGGCACCTCCTTCCACAGAACTCTGGGTTTCACAGGAAAGCTAACTCAAGCTCCCTCTCTACCTGGCCTTCTGGCAATCCTAGGTTGTTTCAGGGTAGCTTGCTGGGAAGTCTTTGTCCAGGAAACGACATGAGACGTGCGTCAAGTACGCTTCTGTGCTTAGCTTAGTGTGTGCGTGCTCAGTTGCTCAGTTGTATCTGACTCTGTGACCCCCATGGACTGTAGCCCACAAGCTCCTCTGTTAATGGAATTTTCCAGGCAAGAATACTGAAGTGGGTTGCCATTTCCTACTCCAGGGGATCTTTCTGACCCAGGGATTGAACCTGCATGTCCTGAATCTCCTGCATTGGCAGGTGGATTCTTTACCAACGATACCACCTAGCAGGTGCCAATGCTTAGCTTCCCCTCTATTTATCTAACACTGTTTTCCTCTCCTGCAGTCTGAAATACTCTGGACACTTCTGGAATCAGGCCACCTTCTTGCTGACTTGGTGGGATTTCCCTGGTGTACAACTGTGAGCGGGTCCTCCAGTCCTGGTTTGTGTTATGCTAACTGACAGAGATGATCTGGACTTTAGTTCTCCGTTCTCTCTCCACTAAGTCTAGTTTTAAGGACAAACGTCTCAACTAAGCAGATGAAAACAGAAAGTGTGGGACTGAACACCAGACCACCCCTGATTCTTTGGGGATGGGAGTTCTCATGCACACCATTCCTATGTCAATGAGCCTCATGATTCTGCAGCCAAGTGGTCATAAGTGGCTTCTGGTTTCTAGCCTTACATCTTTGTATCATCTCCATCAATTGAAAAAAAAAAATACAAAGTTAGCTTTCAGGTTTTGTTTATCACTGAAAGTCTTACTGACTTACTATCATTGACTTATCTAAGCATGGTGAGGCTACACTGAGAAATAAAGATTGCTTTTGAACTATTTTATATCCTCATTTGTTTTGATACCAACACACTTTTGATCCACCATGCACTTGAAATTATTTTATCCTGTAGTGTTGAGAACTTTTTTGTAATAGAAGCATGTAAGTATAGAAAGAAAATGTAATAGGATTGATTTCAAGAACATTTTTTCCATGTAAACAGAAGACTTCCAAAGAAAGAATAGGAAATATTCCTTCTTCATCTGTTCTTCCCTTTCTTTGCCCAGAACATCAATGGTAATTATTTCATGACCTAAGGAAACTGTAAAAACTTCAAATCTGCTGAATTTGTAAAAAAATTGGAATCTCTAGCTTAATGAAATTATGATTCATTGTTAAAAATATGATTGCATTAAAGATCTTCTTTTGAAATTGTTATATGCTATTTTATACTGCTTCTAACAATTAACAGAAGATTGTGTTTGGTATAAGCTTGGAATAAATTAAAGTATTTGCTTTTAGAAATAATTGAGTTGGAAATAACAAACATATTTTCCATTGGTTGGCATATATTCATATCTATAAAGTATATTATTGTTATAATGGCAATTTCATCGAATCATGAACTGATAGAAGGCACGAGGAGAAGGGGACGACAGAGGGCGGGATGGTTGGATGGCATCATAGACCCAAAGGACATGAGTCTGAGCAAGCTCTGGGAGATGGTAAAGGACAGGGAAGTCCGGTCTGCTGCAGTCCATAGGGGTGCAAAGAGCTGGACATGACTGAACAAGTGAACTTTGGTTCATCTCTTGCTCATATGTATTGTACAAGTGGACAACAATTTGCAAATGGTAAGATAAGAAACACAATCAACAGAGGTTTTTGTTTCCTTTGATACTAGTTTTACTATTATTTTCCTTAATTTCCCTAATTCAAAAAAGTCTCATTTTCCTTAATTATTCCATTTCAGGGACTTTCCTGACAGTCCAGTGGTAAAGACTCTGTGCTTCCAGTGCAGAGGGCATGGATTCGATCCCTGGTCTTGGGAAGTAAGATCCCACATACTGTGGGGTGGGAAAAGAAAAATCCCACTCAAAAATACAATTAATTATTATCTTATCACATAAAATCGAATTGAGATTTGGAAAGCCTTGAACCCTGAAAATAAAAATAATACTAAAAAATTATTTCCTGTATCACAAAGTACTTTAAAAACATCACTTGATCTTAAATAGTGATTTTTAATGACCATAAAATGGCAAGCACCATGAGAATTGTATTCTGAAACCATGGTTCTTGCTTCTAGCTTATAATCTATGACTTTTTTTTAGTGGCAAAATACCCTTGTTTTTACTACATGAGTCCCCTGTTCCTATTTTTCACTCCTGGCACAGCACAAGAAAAAGTATGAGAATTAATTGACAAGGTATAGGAAAGAAAGTAGACTAGCAAACAGAAAAAAATAACATTTCATCTTCAAACAGGAAAATTAGTTTAAAAGGATCATGAAATTACGGCATTTGTTTGTTGCTGGTGATATTTTCTTTGCTACCAAGGTCACAGGATAAAAATGCCTCGAGGGAATTTGAATCTAGATTATTTGACCATACACAAACACTTCTAAAACTGAGCACATTTTTATTATGAGGGTATTAATTGCAGTGGAATTTGATCCCCCCAAATGATTCGTATTTCTCTAAATAATAAAAGTATTCCCAACAAAAAATGACCATGAAAAATGAGAACTACAGTTACTGTGCTCTTACACCTCTATGAAATGTTGAGCTCTTGTGCTGAGTGTCACCATGATTCATGGGTAATATATTTTTACTACCTTTAGAACACTTGCAAAATTAAGCTAGAATTACCTCAGTTGACTGCTATTAGCCAAAGCTACAGTATCCAATGCCAAAAATAAATCCTTGTAATGATAGACTTCAACATTTGTACAAAGCAAGCTTTTAGAGATTGGTTTCTGGAAACTAAATATTTCTTGCTGTGACAAAGGGCCTGTCATTAATAGATACCTAGCACAGACCAGTTCAATCAACAGATTTCTTTCAACAATGTTTATGGAATTAGCAAAATAACACTAATGATATTTTTTTTTCTATTAAGGTCTCTTTTTTTTTTTGGTAAAGAGCCTCTGCTGTTTTACAAACGTTACTCAATTCATGCTTAAAACATCTAGCTTTTTTTTTTTTAGAAGGCAGAAGAGCATTTGATCAAATCCTCAAAAGGTTGTCGTTTTTGTTTTCAGTCGCTAAGTCGTGTCTGACTCTGTGACCCCATGAACTGCAGCACACCAGGCTCCCTTGTCCTTCACTATCTTCGGGAATTTGCTCAAATTCGTGTCCACTGAATTGGTGATGCTGTCTAACCATCTCAACCTCTGCTGCTCCCTTCTCCTTTTGCTTTCAGTCTTCCCCAGCATCGGGGTCTTTTCCAGTGAGTCGGCTCTTCGCATCAGGTGGCTGAAGTACTGGAGCTTCAGCTTCCTCATCAGTCCTTCCAATGAATATTCATGGTTGATTTCCTTTAGATCTCCTTGCTGTCCAAGGGACTCTCAAGAGTCTTCCCCAGCACCACAATTCGAAAGTATCAATTTTTTGGCGCTGCAATACCTGTATTTCACCGTGATGAAGCCAGAAGTGGCCTTGGATTCCCTGCCTGACTCCTCCAGTTCAGTGCTCTGACTGCCGGTGTGAGCAGTATCCTGATTCAGAGTAAGCTTGGATGTCAATATTTTATCCCTAAATAATGAATCACTTTTAGGAGTACCACATGGCATGAAACATCTTTTTCTGAACTGTAGTTTAATACAGATAACATAAATTCTACCATCTAACCATTTTCAAGTGCACAGTTCAGTAGCTACTTTATTCACATTGTTGTGCAACCAGTCACCAGAAGTTTTTTCATCCTGCAAAACTGAAACTCTATACCCTTTAAACAATAACTCTCCAGTCCCCTCCTCTCAACTCCCGGCAATCACCATTCTATTTTCTGTTTCCATGATAGTGACTATTGTGGGTACCTCATATAAGTAGAATCATATGATTTGTGTGTGTGTGTGATTGCCTTATTTCAGCTGGCATGAAGTCCACAAAGTTCACCCATGTTGTGGCATGTATCAGAAATTCCTTTCCTTTTAATGCTGAATAAAATTCCACTCTTTCTCTGTCTCTGTCTCTGTCTCTCTCTCTCTCTCTGTCTCTGTCTCTGTCTCTCTCTCTCTCTCTCTCTCTCTATATATATATATATGATCTTTTGTTTATTCCTTCGTCCACTGAGGGACATTTGGGTTATTTCTATCCTTTGACTGTTTCAAATATTGCAGCTATGAAAACAGGTGTGCAAATATCTCTTCAAGACTCTGCTTTCAATTCTTCTGGGTATATACCCAGAAATGGGATTTCTGGATCATATGGTAATTCCACTTTTGCTTTTTTTGAGGAAACTCCACATTATTTTTTATAACAGCTGCACCATTTTAGAGCCCCAGCAGCAGTGCACAAGGATTCCAATTTCTTCACATTCTTGCCAACACTTGTTATTTCTGTTTTGTTTTTTATTTGATACTATCAATTTATTGGGTGTGAGATGGCATCTTGTAGTTTTTGACTTGCATTTTTCTAATAACTAGTGATGTTGAGCATTTTTCCCTGTGTTTATTGGCCCTTTGCCTATCTTCTTTTGGAGAAATGTCAGTTCAAGTCTATCACCCCTTTTTATATTGGATTGGGTTTTTTGTGGTTGAGCTATAGGAGTTCTTTATATTTTCTGGATATTAAGCCCATATCAGATATGTGATTTGCAAATATTTTCTCTCATACCGATGGTTATCATTTGTATGTAGAATCTTTTATTAAAAAAGTTAAACCCTGGCAGTCCAGTCGTTAAGACTCTGTGCTTCCACAATGCTTTTCAAATCAAGGGGTATGAGTTCCATCCCTGATTTGGGAGCTAGGATCCCACAGGCCATGTGGCCAAAAAAAAGCCAAACTCATAGACACAGAGAGTAGAAAAGTGATTGCCTGGGGTTGAGCGAGAGAGGATTAAGGAAAGTTTGATAAAAGAATACAAATTTTCAGCTATAAGATGAATAAGGTCTGAGGATCTAATATAAAACATGGTGATGACATTTGGTTACACTGTGATGTATAATTGAAACTTGCTAAAAAAGAACTTAATTTTTTTTAAAAAAGGTAAATATATGAGATAGTGTATATGTACTTAACTTGATGGGGGAATACTTTCACAATAAATACCTATATATCAAGTCATCGTGTTGTACACTTCAAATACCTTATAATTTTTCCAATTATACCTCAATAATATGGGAAAAAATTATAAATTCTGAAAGAATATTTCCTCAGTTTTTAATGTTATTCTATAAGCAATGGCTTAGAGACATGACACACTTTGAAAGTTTTTGTTTGGATTATTAACATTTTTGCCATCACCTTATTAAGTCTACAACCAACAAAACAAGGAAAAGACTCATGTTTTAAAATGTTTTGATATCCCCCCATATGTATTCATACACTCAAAAATATTCTTTGAGCATCTGCTGTATGTCAGGGGCTTGTTAGGCATTAGGGATAAATTTGTAAAAGTCTACGTAAAGGAACAAGACATAGTTTATCTCTGTTTACCTCACTGAAAAGGCACATACTAAGGATTAAAATAACTTTTGGGGGTAAAGTATATGAACAGAATCTCTGAATTTCAGAGCTAGTAGGGATCTTAGGGATCTTAGACCAGGGATTCTCAGTGGGGACAGTGGTGTCTCTTTGGGGGCTTTGTGGAACCCAGTGGAGGATTTGGGGTTGTTAGGTTTTTAGAGAATGCTTTGGGCTTTCTGGGTGTTTGCAGGGATAGGCGACATCCCGCAATGTGTGGACAGACCTGCTCAACAAAGAATTATATTGTCTCATGCATAATTTTAAAGTGTTTCACTGGGAATTCATGAAGATGAATTATACTTAGCAGAACTTAGGCCTGGACTCCACTTTACAAGCGAAGCTTTCTCTTATGTGATTTTTGGCATACACTAAAGTTTCCATGTATTCAACTATGATGTAAATTGGGGGAAGATTTCTTTCTTCTGTTCCACATTTTTTTGAGTTGCTCATCTTTCCAAAAATAATCACATCATACACAGCAATGCCTTTCATGTTATTTGAGTCATTAAATCAATACATCATATCATTCTTCATTCTTAGTCATTGTATATCTATCTCTCTACATAAAATCTTATAACATGCTAATCTTGACAATATACTAATTTAGTCCTGACTTCAAAAAGTCAAATGTTTTCAAACTCAAAAATATTACATTTACTATAAATATCAACATATTATAATATTAGATATAATAAGTTAAAGTATTAAATAAAGTAATATAAACATATACAAATTAAATAAAACATTTTCAATATAAGTGGGTATGAGTAGCAGCTGACTTTTCATATATCTTCTAGTGTAGTTGTGCTGGAGTATTTTCATATTAAAATACATATGACTTTTTTTAGGTTAGTTTCTTTCCTTTTCTCCTTCATAATTATAGTTAGGACATTACACTGGTTTTCTGGAAGTGTGTAAGCAGGCTATATAATCTAGGAATTCTACTTCAAGATGTTAAGGGGTATTCCAAAATGTTTGTTATGAGAACAGGTCTTTAGGTCTGATGAGGGTGAGAGCAGGCCTACCTGAGATCACTCAGAGTGTGTTTATTTCTGCCACAACCTTTGTTTCAGTGTTACAGATTTTGCTTACTCTCCTGCCCTCCTTGAGAGCATTTGCAGCCCTGGAACAGGATGTGTTCTCTTGAATCGGAGCATTAGGCACGCTGAAGTCAGGTAGTAGCATGCATGATAAAATGGGTGTAGAAATCATGCTGAGTGTAAAGCGCAATAGAAATTTTGGCAAATAAAGTGAGCGCTTGCCTTATGCGTCATCTACAATGCAATTTTTTTCCTTAAGTTTTTTTTTTTTTTGATGTGGACCATTTTTAGAGTCTATATTGAATTTGTTACAGCAATATGGCTTCTGTTTTATGTTTTGCTTTGTTTTTTGGCCGTAAGAGAGGTGGAATCTTAGCTCCTAATCAGGGATCGAATCTATACTCCTTGCATTGGAAGGTAAAGTCTTAACAACTGCTTCTCCAGGGAAGTCCCTACAATGTGGTTTTAAAGCTGTCATAAGGACAGTATCTTGGGCTATATAATCTAGGAATTCTACTTCAAGATGTTAGGGGTATTCCAAAATGTCACAAAAGGAAGTGACATCTTTGATGTTGGGTATAGTTCTAAGAACTGGAGCTCAGACCCCAGGAGAATCAAGCTCAATGTTCATGCCTCCTGTCCGCGTGTCCATGAGTCAGAGCTATGTTTCCTACAACATAAGGGAGGTTTTAAAATTCATCACCTAAAAGGAGGTTCTAAATACTTCGTGGTTTTGAGTAGGTTTGGAAAATGATTAGAGATGAAATGCTTGAAAACATGTCTGGGAGGTGTTGCACCACTGCCGCTTCCCAGGTACCTATCTACCCCCAGCCCCCACCACCCACACACCCAAACACTTAAACACATTAGTCACCATTTTGCACAAGTGCTGTTCTGTTTTCATTTTTTTGTAGTGTTCCCTTCTCAGGTCTCTAGTCAAAAATGTAGCAGAAATTCACTCATGAATAATCTAATGTTCCTAGTTTTTAACTAAGCAAAATCACCGTTGATGTAACAGGGACAAACCCTGACCAAGGATAAATGCTTCGTGCCATATCCTGGTATCATAAACCCAGGTTCTCTCAACTGGAGGAAGAAAGAGCTTCAGAGGGAGAACAAGTTGCAGCTGGTTGCCGTGTGGATCAACCACGAAATGAGACTTCCTCCAGTTCATCCACAGAGAGAGGACCCAGAGAAGATTCAGGGGCAATAACCAGCCAGTCACTGGTAAAGAAGCCACCTGCCAATGCAGGAGATGCAAGAGATGCAAGTTTCATCCCTGGGTTGGGAAGATTCCCCTTGAGGAGGGCATGGGAACCCACTCCAGTATTCTTGCCTGGAGAGTCCCATGGACAGAGCAGCCTGGAGTACCGCAGTTCATGGGGTCACAAAGAGTCACATATGACTGAGTGAGCACACACACACAAAAACAGAAGTCAGTTGCAAAGAGAAGCAACTGCTGGCCTGTCAAGTGATTTTCTGGGATGACATATAAAACAGAAAAATAAGTAACTTTTCTCTTTAGACTCTAGGGTTAATGCATCAGTTTTTCTTGTCACTAGTTTTTTCTACTTTCTATTCACCTGCTGTTGCCCTTCTAAAGATGTACTGGTGAGAAACAAGGGTGAGATCTTACCTTTTCCATCTCTTCATGCAAAATATTTCTTCTCTATTCCTGCCGCAGAAACCATGGCAACTGCCTTTCTACCTGGGCATCTGCAGCTAGAGTTTCACCCTGTCACTCATGAGGAAAAGGCTGTCCATATGCCTGTTCTCTATTATAGAAAGTGCCTTTGGATTTGAGCTGCTCATTTTGGGAGACAGTTCCAGTTTCGTGGACATTTTGTTTTATTTGGTAAGATCAATGAGGTAGCCATATTCCATCAAACGGTGGGAGCTGTGAAAAGAGGGTGACTATGAAATGTAACATTAGAGAACACAACCTCCATCTTATAAAATGCCAAAGAAATTTGGCAGTTCTGCTCTGGCCTTCAGGAGAAATATGCCAGCATGTTTTTCATAGGAAAACGCTGACCTCCAGGTGGCCAATCTGAGCTTAGAGAGAGAGGGAATTCTTTGTCCATAAATGCAGGCAGCTGGGGCCAGAGGAGTGATCTTTGTTCCTTCACCAGAACACAGCCTTGGGTTCAAGGGTACCTTGGACTTAATATGATAATGATGATGATAGCTAACATTTATTGAATGCTTACTCTGTATTACGCCCTATGCCATGTACTTCCTACACATTATCTCATGTGTTCATCACAACAGACCTGGGAGGCAGATTATTATTATTATTACTTTCTCTTTATAGATGAGGATGCTGAGGTAAAGATTCAGTTAGGCTAGTAAGAAACAGAACTGGGATTTGTACCCAGGTCTATCTGGCTTCACAAGCTTCTCACCCTCACACACAACCTTAGGTGGGAGTTGAGCGGATTGGAGCAGATCTCACCCCCTTCCACTTCCGATCTCTACACCCAAGTCTGAGCCATTGGGGTTTCTGGGCCTTTTATTGGTTCTCCAACTCCTGATCCTGTCTCCTGAGGTTACTCATTTTTTCTTGCAATTGAGGTCTCAGCTTGCAATTATTACAATTACTACTACTGCGTGGTGACCTGGAACATAACTGTCTATTCCTAGAAAACACAAGTGAACATAAGTTTCTCGACATCTTATGTAATGATGCTTGGCATTCTTTGGTTAAGGGAACTTGAGTCCATAACTGTCATCTTCCTAGCTCTAATTTTGGAACCACTATGATTAAGAATGCAGCCAATCTAACTGGAGCTCTGCTTTACATATCTGAAAGAGTAAGTCTTTCCTTTGTTTGCTTGCTCTGGGAACAGGTTCCAAACAGCAGGAATGATGTTTATGTGATGATATTTCTCATATATTGAGAGGTAGATGGATACCTGATTTGCAAACTGGCCATGGGAAATCTTGAGTATCCTGGCAAATTACTAGGACTTCAGCCTGCGTGGATCCCTCAGGGTCTTGGCAAGTGGGGTGGTGAATTTGGGGAAGTTACAGACCTCTAGAGGATCAGGATGAATCTCAAAGATGTGATGAAGGCTGCCCTTGGTTTAGGGGGCCTGGGGTGCCCTGAAAAGCAGAGGATGTATAATGACTTGAATGAAGGAAGGAAAATTGATCCCTGGAGAAGAGTTCAAGGGCAGAAGAGAAGTACTCTATTACTTGCTCATCTCTCTCTAGATCTGATAAATATAGCCCAAGTCCCTCAAATGATCAGGATACTTTTAAAAGGGGCTCAAGGAACTTAATAGTGAGTTTGAGGCCAGGCCACTGGAAGTTAGGCCCCAAAGTTGTGTTTGCTGGCTGGGGAGAAACTCTTCTACAGCTTTAAGGATTATTTCAGTGAAAGGAGAGAGCTGAGAATCATGTTCCAATGATAGGGAAGTAGTAGCCACAAACCCAGGCCACTAAGAGCCAGAAGAGGCAACATGAACCACAGCTTCATGTGTTTAGAAAGTATCAGAAGCAAGACCAGGAAGGCTGCCTTGTAGCCAATAGGAAAAGGAGGAGCTTGGGGTCTTGGAGCCCCGTGGTTTCCTTGGAAAATGTCCAAAGCAGTGTAATTATCCCCAAGGACAGGGAGCCTGGGGAGATAAGGGTTACCCCATGTTATAGGTTGAATCATGTTCTTCCAAAAGCTGTGTGTTGAAGTCTTAACCCCCAGAATCTAAGAAAGTGACCTTACCAGGAATAGGACCTAGTAATCATTTTAGTTAAAAGGAGGTTGTTAGGGTGGGCCCTAAACCAATGACTTGCATCATTATGAAAAAGGAGTGTGGGACACTGACACGCACCCAGGGAGAACAGCATGTGGACATGAAGGCAGAAATCAGTGATGCTCCTACCAGCCGAGGCGCAGTGTAGACTGTCAGCACACCACCACAAGCGAGGAGCGAGACAAGGAACCAGTACATCCTCACAGCTCTGAGGAGCAGCCCAGCCTTGCCCACATCTTGATCTTGGATATCTAGCCTCCAGAATTGTCAGACAGTAAACTTCTGTTGTTTAAACCACCCAGCTTGTGAATCTTTGTTATGGCAGCTCTAGGAAACTGATATATCCAGTGAAGCCCTCAGAGTGCCAGATATTGGAACATTAATATCAAGGAACCAAAGGGACAGTGGTTCTCACAATCCATCACAATGAGATTAAACCCCTGCAACTGTGTTCTCAGTTCATACCATGTTCTGATGAATGGCTAGAATGACCTCTTCCCTGAAGAACAAGTGTAAATCCTATAAAATACTATATGCACAAATATTCATTCAGTGAACACTTATAGGAGCTACTATATGCCCAACAACCGTGACTATTTTAAAAACAGGACAAATAAAATTGGGTTAAACACTCAGGTGTCTCCTTTTGAAAGTAATCTGATGAATGGATCCACTGAAGCCTGTCTCCAGCATGCTGCCCTGGCCAGTCCTCCAAAAGTCAGGTGGTGGTGGAGAGAAACATTGACTCAGCACATGTGTATGTACAACAAGGTTTCATTTTTTTCAACCACACTTGATGGTTCCTGTATGGAATATTTAATTGAGAGCACAGCATGCTGCAGGGTTTCCTTTTCTAAAATGGAAAGCCTCTATGAAACAATGGTCAAGATGATCATGACTTCTTTTTCTTGGCTTTTCCTTAGAGATGAGATCGGTCCACTTCATGTAATTTTGTTGAATTCCACTGCTGCTGCTGCTGCTGCTGCTAAGTCGCTTCAGTCGTGTCCGACTCTGTCCGACCCCATAGATGGCAGCCCATCAGGCTCCCCCATCCCTGGGATTCTCCAGACAAGAACCCTGGAATGGGTTGCCATTTCCTTCTCCAATAGAACCTTTGAAATTCTTGCTTTAGAGAAACATTTTTTCCTGGTGTGGTGTTAGGGAAATTAAAATGGAGGAAGTCTAGTTCAGGCTTCAGAAGTAGGAGAGCAGGCCGCTGACCTGTTTCTGACCCGCCTGGACGCTAATGGGATTCTGCACTTGCCTGCAAGCTCAGCAAGCTGGGTGGCACTTTAGGTAAAGAAAGGGACTGGAGCTCAGAATTCTTGAGCCCCTGAAGGTCTGGTCAACACCGTGGGGTCTAATAAAATCCTATGACTCACAAGGTGAAGCAAACAGCATTGTCAAACAAGAACTGCATTTTTGCATGCAAAATATAATATATATATATAATGATATGAGTTTGTACCTGGGATTATAAACAGAAGCCCCTGAAACTGCACAGCTTTCCCGGTGGCACTAGTGGTAAAGAATCCTCCTGCCAATGAGAGTTTAGCTGCCCTGGGGCATGTGGGATATTAGTTCCCTGACCAGGGACCAAACCCGAAAACCCTGCATTGTAAGGAGGAGTCTTAACCACTGGACCACCAGGGAAATCCACCTCTGTATTTCCTAAAATTTCATTATGAAATTTAGATGCTCTATCTGATTTAGCTTTGGAATTTTGTCAAAGATGGGGTTGGATCTCCCATCAGGAGGCACGTCAAGTTCAGTTCTCTCTCTTCTTGTGATGTGAGTGGCTACTGATAGTCATATCCTAGATCGTATTTCATTTGACATTTGCCAAATGATGATGTTTTAAGTCTGCTCTTCCTTGAGTGTGAGGGTACAGCTCACCCAGGAAAGGCAGATTCAAGCTTGATTTTCTTTTCAAAATCTAACATCCTCCACAGGTGACCAATGAGATTATTTAAAAATATCATTATGAACCCATGACTTTTAAATTTCTTTAATGTCTTAATCCATTGTTTGCATTAATGCTCACTGTCCCATCTTTGGCCTCTTGGTGCCATTTCAAGTTGATGCTTGAAGTCTTGCATGTAAGATTTTTTATTGCTTTTGGGAAAAGGGCATAGGGACCATTTCCAGAACTTTCTCTCATAAAGTAATGGTGTCCAAACTTTTTTATTGTGAATTCCCATTAGAAAATACTTTCAAGCATGAATCACCATGATATGCTTATTTATAAATTATATATATGTATTGTTGTTTACAGTGTAAAGTAAGATACCCCAGGTAGAAGTTTAAAATGATGAGATAAATTTGAAATAAACTCTGTTTTAAAAATGATGGCCACCTAGGAGGTCACTGGATGTAGCTCTTTAGCCAGCACAACAGCACTGGATGGCGAGGAATCTTGGCAGTGGCAGAGAGCACCACCTTTGTCTGGTGAAGGCCAAACATCATAAAAAACAGCAGGCTGCTGGCCACCAATACTGGGGCCTGGAAAGCTCAGCCCAGTTTCCTGTCAAGAGTTTGGCCTTGAGCACAGCTGAGATTCCTAAAGTGTCCTGGCACCTGACCAGGCTCTTTCAGTGTCCAACAATCTGGTGAGCAGGCCTGAGCTGGGTGAACGTTCAGGAGAGGAGACACACAGGCTGGCTTCACGAATGTAGAAAGAGAACCCTCTCTATTTCTCCAAGAAGGACAAATGTGAAGTTAGAAAGTGTGACTTTCTTTAGAAGGAAATGAGCTCTGATTAAAAAGAATTGATAGAGCAAATTACTGAAGAGTACTTTTTCATTGCCTTTCAATGCCGATAAATAAAACCAAAGGATAAATATATATTTATGACTCAGGCTGCTAAATAGAGGGCTTGTTTAAGTAATCTGGTTGAGATAAACTCTCAAAGATTCAAGTAAAGATTTTGTTCCACCCCAAGTAGCAGATTTCCTCTGTTGTGGTTTTATGATATTCAGTTTCTGAGGACTCTCTTACTACCAAATTGTTTTGATATTGGTCTAAATTGCAAACCTTCAGACTTGCCAATAGCTCTGAAACATGTTTAGAAATTATGAAACAGTAATAACTAAGGCTGGTATTGGAAATAATGGTGGTTTATGAAAGGAAACTGTGGCTATGTTTTCAATGTGTCTGAACATAAAATCAACTTCCGTATCTTCAAAAATAATCTTTTAGTCTCCAAAATGATGAAAAAAATTCAAAACAGCATCTGGCTTTTGAAATGGAGCCCACCATCCCTGCCTCTTTTTTGTAAAAGTTTAAAAGCAAATTTGGATAAAATAAAAATTTCTCCTCTGATAGTTTCTAAATTTAAACATGGAATTTTACACATAATTTGCTATAGTAGCAAAGGAACTTAGTAAGATCATCTTTAAGAAGAAGCAGAAATTTCTAAATGTTTCACCACCTGAAATTTTACCTTGAGTTATTCACTTCTTAGAAAAGGAAATGGCAACCAACTCCAGTATTCTTGCCTGGAAAATCCCATGGACAGAGGAGTGTGGCAGGCTTACAGTCCCTGGGGTTGCAAAGAATCAGACATGACGGAGTGACTTCACTTATTCATTTCTGTAAGTTAAGGGTTGCTGACCTTAGAAGAATGCAAATGTGCCTCAGTTCAGTTCAGTGACTCCGTCATGTCCGACTCTTTGTGACCCCATGGACTGCAGCTTGCCAGGCCTCCCTGTCCATCACCCACTCCCGGAGTTTACTCAGACTCATGTCCATTGAGTCAGTGATGCCATCCAACCATCTCATCCTCTGCCATCTCCTTCTCCTCCCACCTTCAATCTTTCCCAGCATCAGGGTCTTTTCAAATGAGGTGGCCAAAGTATTGGAGTTTCAGCTTCAACATCGGTCCTTCCAATGAACACCCAGGACTGATTTCCTTTAGGATGGACTGGCTGGATCTCCTTGCAGTCCCTAGGAAGCAGAATATTGTGGGTGAATATTGTGTAACATTTTGTGTGTCAGATTTCCTATTGATTGGAGGAACCTAGGTAGAGACACTTTGCAAATTTTGTGTGACAGTCTCTACAAATGATGGCAAATTTTTTCACCATCTATCTTTTTCTGTACAAACAATGAAGCCTTCTTTTTGCAATGCCAATCACTCTTACTGAAAAATAAAATTTGACCAATTTTAGCATCTATACTAGAGATTTGTCCCAAAAATTCAGTTCTCAGAATTAGAGACAAGAGGCCTGAGCTTTTATTTTGTCACAATCACCTTCACCTTTAGGAGGGCTGGCTAGCTCTTCAATTATGTGATAGTAACCCACCACCCTTACCGCTTCACTTATAAAATACTTTGGGATTCTAAATGACTTTTCTACAAATGCTCAGCATGACCAACTTATCCAAAAAGAAGACAAGTAGACTACATCATCATGGAACAATCTCCCATTCCCTGTGATTTCCCAACTAGATTAAGTGCTTGGAGGCCTGGGGGTGGCAGGCAGGGTTTGAAAAGACAACAGCGCGCTGTTATGTAAACAAGTATGCGAACTCTAAGATGCTTACAGGGAATCCAGCAAAGTGTTTTTATTTCCCATGATGACCGCTTTAATTTTTTCAAATATAAAGTATCTTTTTTTAAAAAAAAGAGAGGAGTTTTGGTGCTTCTCTTTTTGCTGATCAGCATGTGCCTGATCGTCTCCTTGGTTGACCTGGTCTCACGGGTTTTCATCACAAAAGACAACTTGCCACATAAAGTTGGATTCGTGTCAGGATTTCAATTTCTTGGTAACGGGCTTACCAGTTAATAAACAAGTTTTTATTAAGCATTTGCTAATGCCCAGTACTGTGCTGAGTACTTCAGGGAACTCTAAGACTTATAAGAATGAAGGTGGTATTTTATTTGAAGTGTTTATAGTCTGGTAGAGAAAGATGAGTACATGAAAAATAATCAAGAACCAAATGCCAAATGCCAGTTGTTACACAAATCCATGTTACACAACATGGATCTGGTATTGAGTTTCTGGGAGGTACTTTGGAGAAAGTTGGACATGTGGTTGTTTTTTTTTTTTTAATTATTATTTATTTTATATTATTTAAATAAAAAAATATTTTCAATAGTTCAATGTTAAAAAAATTTCAAAATTTCCAAAGATCTCAAAGATCTTTTCTCCCCTGTCCTTCAAGTCTAAGTTTCCTACTCAAAGGCAATCAATGTTACTGCTCTTTAATATATTTTTTCATATATATTTTGTGCATCTGTAAGTAAACATGTGTAGGTATTTTCTCCCATTTTAGAGTTACAAATGGTAACTACTCTGTGCCTTGAAATGCAGAGGTACTATGGTGTAGCTCACTATTAAAAGAAGAGGCTTCCTCATCAATAGATGAGAGAGATTAAGAGATACAAACTTCCAGTTACAAAACATGAGTCATTTTGTACAGCGACTGATGAAATGTACAGTGTGGGGAATATAGTCAATAATCATGAAATATTTTTGTATGGTGACAGATGGCAACTAGACTTATTGTGGTGATCATTTTGTAATGTATAGAAATACTGAATCACTATCACCAGGAAATAACATAGTGTTGTAGGTCAATTATATCAATACTTTAAGAAACAGACTCATAGAAAAAGAGATTAGATTTTTGGTAACCAGGGGCAAGAGGTGGGAGGAGGAGGAATTGGAGGAAGGCAGTCAAAAGTTATAAAATTCCAGCTATAAGATAGTTAAGTCCTAGGGATACAATGTACCACATGATTAATTAATACAGCTGTATGTTATATGTGAAAGTTGAGTAAATCCAAAGTATTCTCATGGAATATTTTTTCTCACAGGAAATAATTTCCCACAAGGAAAATTTTTTTTCTTTTTCATCTTTATGAGATGATGGATGTTCACTGAATATACTGTGGTAATAATTTCATGAGGTATGTAAGTCAAATGATCATGCTGTTCACCTTAAACTTATACAGTGTGGTATGTCAATTGTATCTTGATAAAACTCGGGGAGATAAAAGCTGAGATTCTGGAGCCTGTTTTCTAATCTTGGCTCTGTCATTTTTTACCAATGTGACGTGGGGCAAAAGTCACTGAGACTATTTTCCAACCTCTAAAATGGAGGAAAATATGAGTGTTTGTTAAGGTTTAAATGCTCTAAGGTAAAAAAATTAAAAAATAAATAAATAAATGCTCTAAGATATATTAAATGCTCAGAACAGTGTCTAGCATGTAGAAAGCCCTATAATGTTTTTTTTTTTATTTTTATTTTTACTTTATTTTACTTTACAATACTGTACTGGTTTAGCCATACATTGACATGAATCCACCACGGGTGTACATGCGTTCCCAAACATGAACCCCCCTCCCACCTCCCTCCCCATAACATCTCTCTGGGTCATCCCCGCGCACCAGCCCCAAGCATCCTGTATCCTGCATCGGACATAGACTGGCGATTCGTTTCTTACATGATAATATACATGTTTCAATGCCATTCTCCCAAATCATCCCACCCTCTCCCTCTCCCTCTGAGTCCAAAAGTCCGCTCTACACATCTGTGTCTCTTTTGCTGTCTTGCATACAGGGTTATCATTACCATCTTTCTAAATATATATACGTGTTAGTATACTGTATTGGTGTTTTTCTTTCTGGCTTACTTCACTCTGTATAATCGGCTCCAGTTTCATCCATCTCATTAGAACTGATTCAAATGTATTCTTTTTAATGGCTGAGTAATACTCCATTGTGTATATGTACCACAGCTTCCTTATCCATTCATCTGCTTATGGACATCTAGGTTGCTTCCATGTCCTGGCTATTATAAACAGTGCTGTGATGAACATTGGGGTACATGTGTCTCTTTCAATTCTGGTTTCCTCGGTGTATATGCCCTGCAGTGGGATTGCTGGGTCATAAGGCAGTTCTATTTGCAATTTTTTAAGGAATCTCCACACTGTTCTCCATAGTGGCTGTACTAGTTTGCATTCCCACCAACAGTGTAGGAGGGTTCCCTTTTCTCCACACCCTCTCCAGCATTTATTGCTTGCAGACTTTTGGATTGCAGACATTCTGACTGGTGTGAAGTGGTACCTCATTGTGGCCTTGATTTGCATTTCTCTGATAATGAGTGATGTTGAGCATCTTTTCATGTGTTTGTTAGCCATCCGTATGTCTTCTTTGGAGAAATGTCTATTTAGTTCTTTGGCTCATTTTTTGATTGGGTCGTTTATTTTTCTGGAATTGAGCTGCATAAGTTGCTTGTATATTTTTGAGATTAGTTGTTTGTCAGTTGCTTCATTTGCTATTATTTTCTCCCATTCAGAAGGCTGTCTTTTCACCTTGCTTATATTTTCCTTTGTTGTGCAGAAGCTTTTAATTTTAATTAGAGCCCATTTGTTTATTTTTGCTTTTATTTCCAGAATTCTGGGGGGGCGGGGGGGGATCATAGAGGATCCTGCTGTGATTTATGTCGGAGAGTGTTTTGCCTCTGTTCTCCTCTAGGAGTTTTATAGTTTATGGTCTTACATTTAGATCTTTAATCCATTTTGAGTTTATTTTTGTGTGTGGTGTTAGAAAGTGATCTAGTTTCATTCTTTTACAAGTGGTTGACCAGTTTTCCTAGCACCACTTGTTAAAGAGATTGTCTTTACTCCATCGTATATTCTTGCCTCCTTTGTCAAAGATAAGGTGTCCATATGTGTGTGGATTTATCTCTGGGTAGAAAGCCCTATAATATGTTAGGCTTTATTATTATCATATAATATGTCTTGGAGATTGTTCTACATCAGCATAAATAGAGGACTCGATTTATTTCCGTTTGCTTACTATTTCATTGAAGGACATCCTATACTGTGCTTGGACTTGAATAACCTTATACAAATAATATTTAGAAAATTAGTAAAACAGAGGTGTTAGGACTTCAGAAGGTAGGGCAAGAGTAACAGCTTACAACCCTATATGCAGTAACATATTCTGTTCTCCTTTACCTTCAACAGTCACTTGGGGAATTTTTTCTTTTAATTGCTTTGTTGAGTCAGTTCATATTTACTTATTGAATTAAGCCATTTTCCCCCCTCAAGTATGAGATGGTGAAGAGCTTGACTGGGCTGTGTGCATGTGCATGTATGTATGTGCACACCCTTCAAATTGGGATGTGTGGAGAGCTGAGTCGTAAGTGGCAGGATATGTCAGTTCAAAGCTGTGTGCCTTACACCAGTGATTCTCAAACTTTTTTTGGCCTCAGGATTCATTTTGCTCTCAAAAGGTTTTAGGTGCCTTTAAAAGCTTCTGTTCAAATGAGAATGTTTGTCAATTATTTCCCATGTTAGAAGTTACAGAAGAATTTCAAAAATATCAGTTCATTTATAACAACAATGAACCCATTGCATGTTAATATAAGTAACATATTTTTACAAAAAAGATATTTTCCCCCAAAAAATTAGTGAGAAGAATGGCATTGTTTTGCATTTTTGCCACCCTCTGTAATGTCTGGCTTAGACAAAGACAGCTGAATTTTTCTTCTTTATTCAATCTGTTGTGACATCACATATCACATAGCCTTTGGAAAACGTCACATATCATGTCCAGTCATGAGAGTATAGGAGTAAACAAGGCAAATAACATCTTAGAATTGTTAGCAACGTGGATGGACCTAGAGACTGTCATACTGAGTAAAGTAAGTGAGACAGAGGAGAAATATCGTACGACAACCCTTATAGATGTAATCTAAAAAGAAATGATAAAAATCAACTTATTTACAAAACAGAAACTGACTCACAGACTTAGAGAATGAATGTATGGTTACTGGGGGAAGGGTAGGGGAAGGGATAGTTAGGGAGTTTGGGATGGACACGTACATCCTGCTATATTTAAAATGGACAACCAAAAAAACCCTACTCTATAGCACAGGGAACCCTGCTCAATGTTATGTGGCAGCCTGGATGGGAAGGGAGTTTGGGGGAGAATGGATACATGTGTATGTATGGCTGAGTCCCTTCACTGTTTACCTTAAACTATCACAATATTGCCAGTTGGCTATACTCCAACAGAAAATAAAAAGTTTTTTAAAAATGAAAAAAAAAATCTTAGCACTGTAAAAGTGAGAATTATTTTTACTCCAAGTGAAACCGTTACACGGTGTTTCGGGGGCTCCAAAGAACTCTGGTTCTTTGTGTCTCAGCACAGAAAGAATTCAGTGTGAGACAAAGTGATAGATAAGAAGAGATTTATTAGGACAGGCTTATGAGCAGGCAGGCAAGAATGCGCCTCACCTTGAGAACTTAGTGGGATACAGTTTTAAAATCAAAGGGAAGGTGGGGAGAGGGAGAAGCCCACCTTCTTCCTCATTCTTGAGTAGACATTCTTCCCTCGTCAGTTCCTCCTCCATGTTGGGCGGGGGAGTTTTATCCCTACATGGTAAAGCCAGGACTATCCTGGCACTCTGGAAAAATTATTTCATGTTTCAGTACAATGAGAGTCTTCCACTTTGATATGTCACCTTTCAATAAAGTATTGACTTTTATGTCTACACAGAGCATGTCTTAAGGGTCATTAACTTGCTGAGCTCACTGGGCAGGATGTGGGTCTTACGTCACTGTTGTTCTATTGTTCTGGGGCATGGCCCATGCTTCTCTGGCATGGTTTAGCTGCTAAGCAAGCCTTATTTCTTGAGTATTTATTAATTTACAGGGGTTCCTCATACTTTTTTCTTTACTTACAATCCTCTAGTGAGATTCATTACTTAATTACCAATCTGTCCCTATCACAAGGACCTCAGTGAGAGGGTTTTATTGGCCCCAAATTTCTTCTCTGGGAGTGATCTTGAGCTCAGGTCTTTAGGATCACACTTCTCACAGCATCTAGCTGACACTACCCCGTTTTACAAGACCTCACTAAAGTGAGTTAACAACATTCCTGGTTTTATAAAATATTTACCAGATAAAACAGCTGGAGTCTCGGTAATGTTGGTAAAAATGGATATAAGGCCAGATATTACAAAGAATGCTCATATATCTAATTAATATTTGTCCCCAAAGTCTAAAAGAATGTATCTAAAACTGGACTTTAAAAAAATTTATTATGGCCAAATTACTCTGAAAATTGACACACTAACTCGAGTTGCATCAGTCACCAAGGTGACAGTCCCCTGACCACATTGTTCTTGAATGGACAGTTTCACTCTTTTCGTAAACAATTATCTTTAAGGGTTCTTTTGGGCTTCCCTGGTGGCTCAGACAGTAAAGCATCTGCCTACAATGTGGGAGACCCAGGTTCAATCCCTGAGTAGGGAAGATCTCCTGGAGAAGGAAATGGTGACCCACTCCAGTACTCTTTGCCTGGAAAATCCCATGGATGGAGGAGCCTGGTAGGCTACAGTCCGTGGGGTCGCAAAGAGTCGGACACGACTGAACACCTTCACTTTGGGCAGAATATGGTCTTCCAGTCAGTCATGTCTGAACCGGTGGATTAGCTTCACGCAATTATGTGTGGAAACCTGGTATTGTGTGTTCATGATACTGTTCCTCACCACAGAATTTGAGAACTGGTGGTAATTGTGGCTGCAGGAAAGGTATAAACAAGGGTGCAATAAGTCAGTAGGCTTTGGTTGTGCATTGGTTGTGGAGGTTAATTTCTTACTTTCTCAGTGAGGGGGAAAAACATTAAAACCTGGAGTAAAGTTCTAATGGCAAAATCTCTCCTTTCCCACACTCAGATTGTTTCTGCTTGCGTTCAGTCATGTTTACCTTCATCTTTTCAGGGTAGCGCAGTGTAGCACAGAACATTTGTGACCCATAGATGTGATGAATAGGTAGGGAATGCTACTCCTGAGGGCTTTGCTGGAACTTGTGGTACAGCACTTTGTAACTAAAGAATGGGGAGGGGAGGGTAAAGGAGCTTGTTTTCTAAATTTAGAACAAAGTAACAACACACACTGCAGATGTAAAATATATATATGCAAACCAACTGACAAAAATGTAAATTGTTTTATTGTCAACAAATGTTTGTTGAACCCCTACTATGTGCTCCACCAGCAGTATCATCAAAGTGTGCTGTGCTGGCAATGTGCCGTGTATGCACAGGTATGAGGGGTCCTCTGACCCTGGAGCAAAATTAACACACTGGTTGTAGAGATAAGCCCTTGAGGTAATATCAGATAAGAACAGAGATGCAATAGATCCAGTACTATAGAATTAGTATAATATGAAGCAGAAGATATTAAGAAGAGGTGGCAGAATACACAGAAGAACTGTACAAAAAAGATCTTCACGACCCAGATAATCATGATGGTGTGATCACTCACCTAGAGCCAGACATCCTGGAACGTGAAGTCAAGTGGGTCTTAGAAAGCATCACTATGAGCAAAGCTAGTGGAGGTGATGGAATTCCAGTTGAGCTATTTCAAATCCTGAAAGATGATGCTGTCAAAGTGCTGCACTCAATATGCCAGCAAATTTGGAAAACTCAGCAGCAGCCACAGGACTGGAAAAGGTCAGTTTTCATTCCAATCCCAAAGAAAGGCAATGCCAAAGAATGCTCAAACTACCACACAATTGCACTCATCTCACACGCTAGTAAAGTAATACTCAAAATTCTCCAAGCCAGGCTTCAGCAATATGTGAACCGTAAACTTCCAGATGTTCAAGCTGGTTTTAGAAAAGGCAGAGGAACCAGAGATCAAATTGCCAACATGAGCTGAATCATGGAAAAAGCAAGAGAGTTCCAGAAAAACATCTATTTCTGCTTTATTGACTATGTCAAGGCCTTTGACCGTGTGGATCACAACAAACTGTGGAAAATTTTGAAAGAGATGGGAATACCAGACCACCTGACCTGTCTCTTGAGAAACCTATATGCAGGTCAGGAAGCAATAGTTAGAACTGGACATGGAACAACAAACTGGTTCCAAATAGGAAAAGGAGTATGTCAAGGCTGTATATTGTCACCCTGCTTATTTAACTTCTATGCAGAATACATCATGAGAAATGCTGGGCTGGAAGAAATACAAGCTGGAATCAAGACTGCCGGGAAAAATATCAATAACCTCAGATATGCAGATGACACCACCCTTAGGGCAGAAAGTGAAGAGGAACTCAAAAGCCTCTTGATGAAAGTGAAAGAGGAGAGTGAAAAAGTTGGCTTAAAGCTCAACATTCAGAAAACGAAGATCATGGCATCTGGTCCCATCACTTGATGGGAAATAGATGGGGAAACAGTGGAAACAGTGTCAGAATTTGTTTTGGGGCTCCAAAATCACTGCAGATGGTGACTACAGCTGTGAAATTAAAAGACACTTACTCCTTGGAAGAAAAGTTATGACCAACCTAGATAGCATATTCAAAACCAGAGACATTACTTTGCCGACTAAGGTCCATCTAGTCAAGGCTATGGTTTTTCCAGTGGTCATGTATGGATGTGAGAGTTGGACTGTGAAGAAAGCTGAGCGCTGAAGAACTGATGCTTTTGAACTGTGGTGTTGGAGAAGACTCTTGAGAGTCCCCTGGACTGCAAGGAGATCCAACCAGTCCATTCTAAAGGAGATCAACCCTGGGATTTCTTTGGAACGACTGATGCTAAAGCTGAAACTCCAGTACTTTGGCCACCCCATGCAAAGAGTTGACTCATTAGAAAAGACTCTGATGCTGGGAGGGATTGGGGGCAGGAGGAGAAGGGGACAACAGAGGATGAGATGGCTGGATGGCATCACTGACTCGATGGACGTGAGTCTGAGTGAACTCTGGGAGTTGGTGATGGACAGGGAGGCCTGGCGTGCTGCGATTCATGGGGTTGCAAAGAGTCGGACACGACTGAGCGACTGAACTGAACTGAACTGTGTTGTTATTATCATGTTAGACAGAGCAGAGGTGTGGCAAAACAGGCAAAAGCCTGAGAAATTCCTTCAGCTATCAACTGCAACCTTCCAGAATTCATGTGTTGAACCTAATCTCTAATGTTATAGTGTTTGAAGGTGGGGACTTTGGGAGGTGACTAGGTCATGAGGGTGGAGTTCTGGTGAACAGAGACCCCAGAGAGCTCCCTAGCCCTTTTTGCTATGTACAAACACAGATCAAGATGGCTGTCTATGAACCAGGAAGCAGGTCCTCACTAGGCACTGAATCTGCTGGTACCTTTATCTTGGACTTACCAGGCTCTAGAACTGTGAGAAATAACTTGGATTTAATATACCTTACTATATATAAAGGTGGTTCTAGTGGTAAAGAAATCTCCTGCCAATGCATGAGACATTAAGAGATGTGGGTTTGATCCCTAGATCGGGAAGATCCCCTGGTGGAAGGTATGGCAACCCACTCCATTATTCTTGCCTGGAGAACCCCATGGACAAAGGAGCCTGGTGGGCTACAGTCCATAGGGTCACGAAGAGTTGGACACGACTAAAGAGACTTAGCGGGCATGCACACCATATGTAAAACAGATAGCAAGTGGGAAGTTGCTGTACAACACAGAGAGTTCAGCCCAATGCTCTGTGACAACACAGAGGGAAAGGATGGGGTCGGGGGTGGGAGAGAGGTTCAAGAGGGAGGGGACATATGTATCCTTATGGTTGACTTACATTTCTGGACTGCAGAAACCAACACAGCATTGTAAAGGAATTATCTTCCAATTAAAAATAAATTTAAAAAATAATAATTCATGTTTATAAGGCATCCAGTCTGTTAGAGCAGCCCAAAGGGACTAAGGCAGCCCCTGTCTGGGGCCCCAGCAGGCTTTGTGGGTCTGGTGCGGCCTGAGCTCGCAAGTTCCAGAGGAATAGAGTCACGTGGCATTGTTAACACCCACACCAGTAGTCATGATTTCCTGGCCTGAAACTACATTTGTGGTATGTTAATGTGCAAAATACCTAGTTATATAACCTTCTTTACTTCTCACAATCCTGTTCCTACCCAAGATGCAAAGTAGGAGAGAACCAAAGAATATCCATTGTGAGATTTTAAAAGTGAGTAAAATGGAAATGATTCAGAAACATAAGGATTTTATTTCCCTTAAAATAGAGTTCCCAGTCCAAGGAGAAAATATATGACCAGTGCAGTTTGCTGTTAGCTACAGGAGGCCTGTTCTGACAGGGAGTGAGATTGGGGGTACTTTTTGACCAAAATAGCTTCTCTTTGCCTTTTTTTTTTTTTTGCTACTGAGTCAACTGATGATGTTCTCATTTTGTTTGATTACATAATTTCCTCAGGAAAATATATTAAACATTGTTAATTAGGCATTTTCCTAGAAAAATCTAATGAAATCAACTCTGTTTTGTCGTTGTAAAGAGTCTAAAGTTTTACTGCAAAAAGAGGTCTGGCCTTAGTCCTCAACTTCTTGATAGGAGAGTTCTTGTTAGCCTGGGGGCCTTGACCCAGGCAGATACTCAGAAAGTGATAAAGGGTGGAGTTTGTGGTGGTGTGAGTGGACCTGCTGAGGGGCTGGAATCTGAGTCCCCACCGAATGAAGACTGGACACTGAGGCTTGGGTAACCTTCCTTGGTTGGCAATATTCAATGCATACTGTCACACATCAATGCCGAGAGAGTGACAGTGTCATGATCCATGGGGACAGGAAACATGGGGAGTTTGAACTCGACTGAACTCTGCCCTGCATTTCTTTCCTTGCCTGATTCTAATCTTATCCTTTAGCTGTATTAAAGCATATAACCATAACAGCTTTCAGTGAATTCTATGAGATCTTCCAATAAGCTATCAAACCTATGAGTGGTCTTGCGGATCCCTGAACTTGAAACTTGTGTCAGAAGTGAGTCTGGTCTTTTGTATGGACTGTTTCTTCTCACTTCTCAGTTGGCTAAAGTCTCGCAAGTTTCAAGGCACATCTGTATGCCCTGCAAAAATCCCTACCAGCTTGGCTTTACTACCTGGAGTCTATCAATCCTGGCCTATCCTAATAGAGTGTAGGCCGGGATATTTCTCGCAATGTCTTGGGCAGGGAAAAGAATATCAAAGTAAAACAGTTTGGGAAAAGAAGACGTTACACAGATAAAGATGTCCATCAAAGCACTTATCAAAAGAGTGAAATGAATAGAGAATTGATTATATAAATTATGATATTCCATACAGTGAACACTATTTTAAAAATTAGATAGATGTTTATGTGTTAGTTGTTTAGTTGTGTCCAACTTTTTGCAACCCCATGGACTGTAGCCCACAAGGCTCCTCTGTACATGGAATTCTCCAGGCAAGAACACTGGACTGGGTAGCCATTCCCTTCTCCAGGGGATCTTCCTGATCCAGGGATTGAACCTGGGTCTCCCACATTGTAGGCAGTTTCTTTACCATCTGAGCTACCAGGAAACACTGTCACTACTTCGTTACTTAAGAGGAACTCTCTTGCCTCTGAAATTCTTTTATTGCCCCATCACCCATTCTGTATTTAAACATACACAGCCATGAACTTAGGTAATATTAGGGGGTTTATGTCTTGTTTCCTGAGCTGGAAGTTAGCTCCTTGAGGACAAGGGTCATGAACTGTGCTTCTCTGCACCTATCAATACCTAGGAAAGGAATTATGGGTAACAGATGTTTGCCGAACGCATGATTGATTATGGAAGCTGGCCCCATGCTGCCAAGCTCCAAGAGCAGCTAATTTCAACACAAATGAGAACAACAGGACAGCCAGGGTTCATGTATAACAGAGGGACTCAACCTGCTTATCCTCATTAAGGCAATGAATAGATGATGAGCCAGCCTGGGTAAGCAAATTTGCTATTGACCTAAAGTTCATTTTCACAGGGACATTGCTGGTAAAGCCCTGAGCTTAGCACTGCCTAGATAAGAATGCACATTAGCCAGTAGAGAACATGACAATAAAAGTGATGTGGGGAAAATAAGCGCCTCAAAACAAAGAATACAATGCGCTTGCTTTAGGAAATAAGACTCACAACATGAGTTATAGCATAATCAATACTTTACTTTCCCCATCCTAATGTTTAGGTCAGCTTCCTGGGTAGGGGGCTACAGCAGATCAGTGGTCACAGTTCTCCTCCCCGTCCTAGATTGTCCTTTTGAAGGGAGGTGGCCTTGTGACTTGCTTTGGCCAACAAAATGTTCATGGAGGCGATGCATGTCATTTCCCAGCAGAAGCATTTAAGAATCTCTGGCCAAGTCTCCAACCTACCTTCCTTTGCTGCAGCAATTGTGAGAGCAGATATTTGGATAGAGATGCCACAAAATCAGAGTTACTGAGCACCAGTCTTGGTGTGAAGCACTGTTGGACGGAATATAGCAGTCTCTATGCGCATGGACTTTCCTGTCTGCAGGGCAGACATCTATTTTGACTTATGTAAATCAGCATTTAACTCTGTCTGTGGCTCATGTTATGAAGGGAAGTAGAACGTGTCAAGAGAGCATGTTATGTGGACATCTTGAAGTCTAATGGGAGGGTTGATTTAACGACAAGTAGGACTTACCAGACTGGTTCCAAATAGGAAAGGGAGTACATCCAGGCTGTATATTGTCACCCTGCTTATTTAACTTTTATGCAGAGTACATCATAAGAAACGCTGGGCTAGAAGAAGCACAAGCTGGAATCAAGATTGCCAGGAGAAATATCAATAACCTCAGATATGCAGATGACACCACCCTTAGGGCAGAAAGTGAAGAGGAACTCAAAAGCCTCTTGATGAAAGTGAAAGAGGAGAGTGAAAAAGTTGGCTTAAAGCTCAACATTCAGAAAACGAAGATCATGGCATCTGGTCCCATCACTTGATGGGAAATAGATGGGGAAACAGTGGAAACAGTGTCAGACTTTATTTTGGGGGGGCTCCAAAATCACTGCGGATGGTGACTGCAGCCATGAAATTAAAAGACATTTACTCCTTGGAAGAAAAGTTATGACCAATCTGGATAGCATATTCAAAACCAGAGACATTACTTTGCCAACAACGTTCCGTCTAGTCAAGGCTATGGTTTTTCCAGTGGTCATGTATGGTTGTGAGAGATGGACTGTGAAGAAAGCTGAGCGCCGAAGAATTGATGCTTTTTAACTGTGGTGTTGGAGAAGACTCTTGAGAGTCCCTTGGACTGCAAGAAGGTCCAACCAGTCCATCGTAAAGGAGATCAGTCCTGGGTGTTCATTGGAAGGGCTGATGCTGAAGCTGAAACTCCAATACTTTGGCCACCTCACGCGAAGAGGTGACTCATTGGAAAAGATCCTGATACTGGGAGGGATTGAGGGCAGGAGGAGAAGGGGACGACAGAGGATGAGATGGCTGGATGGCATCACCAACTCGATAGACATGAGTTTGGGTAAACTCCGGGAGTTGGTGATTGACAGGGAGGCCTGGTGTGCTGCAGTTCACAGGGTTGCAAAGAGTAGGACATGACTGAACGACTGAACTGAACTGAACTGAACTGAAGAGCTACCAGTTAAAAAATATCCCTGGCTGGTTTTCTGAGGCACAGAAGCGAGTATTCAATCTGAAGAAAAGACCAGCATGGCTGGACAGGAAAAACTAAGGGCACAGTATACCAGGCTGATGAAACATGTAGAAATTACATTGTACAGCTTTGTGGGCTTTGTTAAAGATTTCAATCTCTTTTCTAAAACTTATTTGGGTATTCTTGAAGCAAACAATTAATGGTCATGTATCACTCCCCTATTATACTTATCTCCACCCTAGCAGCCTTGTGGAGTGGTACTAAGTTCCTTCTTGCTGAGGGGTATTTAAGCAAGTTGAGAAGTTGAGCAGGTACCCCTGTCCGATGAGGTCCCTGTGTGGCATCTGCCACTCCTCTGCAGCTCCCACTGTGCCTTCCACCGAATCAGGCAGGGTTCTTCAGAAGGAACCAGGATCTGGGACTTCCGTGGTCCAGCGGCTAAGACGCTGAGCTCCCAGGGCAGGGGGCCTCGGTTCGGTCCCTGGTCAGGGAACTAGATTCCCCCATGCCTCAACTAAGACCTGGTACAGCCAAATAATTAAATAAATAAAAATAGATGTTATTTTTTAAAAGGGATTTATAACAGGTAGAATATGGGTTATGGAATCATGGAGAAATGGATTGTGAGTTGTGTTTCCAGGAAGACCACAAAGCCACCCCATGTTACTGGGCCACCAAGAAAACTGCTGCCCTGTCATAATGAAGCTGCTGCCAGTTGAAACTGGAAGCAGCTGCTGTATTTGTTAACTCAAACCACACACATCGGGAAATTAGACATCACGTGACCTGCCCCTGTCCCCATGCACCTCAGCTGCAAATTCAAGGCTTGCACAAATGCACTGGGTCAGCAGAACCTAAATCACAACCAGAACCTAGCTTGAGGGGAGGCTGGGGAAAGGCATTTAAAGTCTGTAGTTTCTGCAATAGGGAAAACCTGCTGGAAGGGGGGTTGAAAGAGATTTTGAGCATATAATTCATGGTGTTCATCACACCACATATCAAAAGAATAAAAGTGAGATCCCTGCTTTTGAAAATCTTCCAGTTCTCACTTTAGCTCTTTAAAATCCTGTCCTTATCTAGTGCCACCAAGGACTTCCCTGGTGGCTCAGATGGTAAAGCATCTGTCTACAATGCGGGAGACCTGGGTTCAATCCCTGGGTTGGGAAGATCCCCTGGAGAAGGAAATGGCAATCCACTCCAGTACTATTGCCTGGAGAATCCCATGGACAATCCCATGGACAGAGGAGCCTGATAGGCTACAGTCGATAGGGTCGCAAAGAGTCGGACACGACTGAGCGACTTCACTTACCTAGTGCCACTCTCCTTGTCTTCCCATGGTCTTTTCCCCTATCAAGAATCAAGTCACTGTAAAAGTGTCTATTTCTCCACTTCTTTTGCACTTGGCCAAATCATGTCCTGGCCTTTCTATCCATCTATTCCTTGCTTTAGTAACATTAGAAGCTGTAAGAGGGCAAGTTCTTCATCACAAATGAGCTTTGTCAGAAGCTAGCACTGTGTAATGTAAATACACATGCTTACTATACAAATATTATTTGTCTAATTAAGTTTCTCTATAAGGAAGCCACTCCTGTTTGAGAATACTTAAAAGGGAGCAGAAGTAATGTAATTGGGATGAGCTACTCTGAGCATCCGGACTTCCCTGGTGGCTCAGACGATAAAGTGTCTGTCTACAATGCAGGAAACCCAGGTTCAATCCCTGGGTCGGGAATTTCCTCTGGAGAAGGAAATGGCAATCCACTCCAGCACTCATGCCTGGAAAATCCCATGGACAGAGGAGCTTGTTAGGCTACAGTCCATGCGGTCACAAAGAGTTGGACATGACTGAGCAACTTCACTTTCACTTTCACTCTGAGCATCCAGCTTAAGGACCAGAGGAGGGAGATGCTTCAAACGTCTCTGTTCCTATATTATTTTCTGTAACTATTTGGACAGTGCTTTTATAACTCTAATTTTCTTTGTATTTCCCTTACCTAAGGCTGCTTTCGTGATCAGGCTATGTCTAGATAGTGAGTCTCAGAATTCTGTGTAAGTCTTGTTCTGGTGCTGGGCACAGAGATGGTGATATCTAGGTAAGGAAAACGTTCAGTTCAGTTCAGTTGCTCAGTCATGTACGACTCTTTGCAACCCCATGGACAGCAGCACACCAGGCTTCCCTGTCCAACACCAACTCCCGGAGCTTGCTCTACCTCATGTCCATCAAGTTGGTGATGCCATCCAACCATCTCATCTTCTGTTGTCCCCTCTCCTCCTACCTTCAATCTTTCCCAGCATCAGGGTCTTTTCCAATGAGTCAGTTCTTTGCATCAGGTGGCCAAAGTATTGGAGTTTCAGCCTCAGCATCAGTCCTTCCAATGAAATTCAGGACTGATTTCCTTTAGGATGCACTGGTTTGATCTCCTTGCTATCCAAGGTGCTCTCAAGAATCTTCTCCAACACCACAGTTCAAAAGCATCAATTCTTTGGTGCTCAGCTTTCTTTATACTCCAACTCTCACATCCATACATGACTACTGGAAAAACCATAGCTTTGAGTAGATGGACCTTTGTTGGCAAAGTAATGTCTCTGCTTTTTAATATGCTGTCTAGGTTGGTCATTGCTTTTCTTCCAAGGAGCAAGTGTCTTTTAATTTCATGGCTGCAGTCAACATCTTCAGTGATTTTGGCGCCCCAAAATATAGTCTGTCACTGTTTCCATTGTTTTTCCATCTATTTGCCATGAAATGAAGGGACCGGATGCCATAATCTTAGTTTTCTTAATGTTGAGTTTTAAGCCAACTTTTTCACTCTCCTCTTTCACTTTCATCAGGAGGTTCTTTGGTTCTTCTTCACTTTTTGCCGTAAGGGTGGTGTCATCTGCGTATCTGAGGTTATTGATATTTCTCCCGGCAATCTTGATTCCAGCTTGTACTTCATCCAGCCTGGCATTTCCTATGATGTACTCTTTCCAACATCAGGAAAATGTTAGGTGTATCTAAATCCATCTGGATACTTCTGAGCTCAAGTGGATACATTCTTCACATTGAAATTTTCCAATCAGGAAATGAGTTCACTGTAGGAAATAACTGAGGACCAACAGCCCCACAGTGGGAGTGAAGATCCATGGGCAGGCTTGTCACTATATCCTTACGGTAACTCTGCATAATAAGGGATGCATGGGTGGAAGATAATGAGAAAGGACTAAGTGTTAGGGGTTGTAGAGAGGCCAGGGATGTATTGGCTGCACCCAAAATCCTGCACTCAAAACTGGTCTCTATCTTCTGTTACCTTGGGACCCCAGAGGAGCCTTGGGTACAAGCAGTGAGTGAGTGAGTGAAGGTCATTCAATCCTGTCTGACTCTTTGTGACCCTATGGACTATACAGTCCATGGAATTCTCTAGTCCAGAATACTGGAGTGGGTAGTCTTTCCCTTCTCCAGGGTATCTTCCCAACCCAGGGATCGAACCCAGGTCTCCCACACTGCAGGCAGATTCTTTACCAACTGAGCCACAAGGGAAGCGGAAGAATACTGGAGTGGGCAGCCTATCCCTTCTCCAGCAGATCTTCCTGACCCAGGAACTGAACCATGGTCTCCTGCATCATGGGCAGATTCTTTACCAACTGAGCTAAAATTCTTATTATTATACCTTCTATTTTACAGAAGAAGGTACTGAGATTTACAGAATACAAATGTCTAGGATTACACAAAATAGTAGTTGAAAAACCTAAATATAATAAGGAAGACTTTGTTTGGGCAACATATTTCAACGCTTTTATTCTTTTGCCTACTATTTACCTCTACGTTTCTACATAATACACTTATACTGTTATTTCAGCTTTAGATACTATATATGGCTCTATGAAGACCTACAAGACCTTTTAGAACTAATAACCAAAAAAGATGTCTTTTTCATTATAGGGGACTGGAATGCAAAAGCAGGAAATCAAGAAACACCTGGAGTAACAGGCAAATTTGGCCTTGGAGTACAGAATGAAGCAGGGCAAAGGCTAATAGAGTCTTGCCTAGAGAATGCACTGGTCATGGCAAACACCCTCTTCCAACAACACAAGAGAAGACTCTACACATGGACATCACCAGATGGTCAACACCGAAATCAGATTGATAATATTCTTTGCAGCCAAAGATGGAGAAGCTCTATACAGTCAGCAAAAACAAGACCGGGAGCTGACTGTGGCTCAGATCATGAACTCCTTATTCCCAAATTCAGACTCAAATTGAAGAAAGTTGGGAAAACCACTAGACCATGCAGGTATGACCTAAATCAAATCACTTATGATTATACAGTGGAAGTGAGAAATAGATTTAAGGGACTAGATCTGATAGACAGAGTGCCTGATGAACTATGGACGGAGGTTTGTGACATTCTACAGGAGACAGGGATCAAGACCATCCCCAAGAAAAATAAATGCAAAAAAGCAAAACGGCTGTCTGAGGAGCCCTTACAAATAGCTGTGAAAAGAAGAGAAGTGAAAAACAAAGGAGAAAAGGAAAGATATAAGCATCTGAATGCAGAGTTCCAAAGAATAGCAAGGAGAGATAAGAAAGCGTTCCTCAGTGACCAGTGCAAAGAAATAGAGGAAAATAATAGAATGGGAAAGACTAGAGATCTCTTCAAGAAAATTAGAGATTCCAAGGGAACGTTTCATGCAAAGATGGGCTCAATAAAGGACAGAAATGGCATGGACCTAACAGAAGCAGGAGATATTAAGAAGTGGCAAGAATACACAGAAGAACCGTACAAAAAAGATCTTCACAACTCAGATAATGACAATGATGTGATCACTCGCCTAGAGCCAGACATCCTGGAATGTGAAGTCAAGTGGGCCTTAGGAAGCATTACTATGAGCAAAGCTAGCGGAGGTGATGGAATTCCAGTTGAGCTATTTCAAATCCTGAAAGATGATGCTGTGAAAGTGCTGCACTCAATATGTCAGCAAATTTGGAAAGCTCAGCAGTGGCCACAGGACTGGAAAAGGTCAGTTTTCATTCCAATCCCAAAGAAAGGCAATGCCAAAGAATGCTCAAACTACTGCACAACTGCACTCATGTCACACTCTAGTAAAGTAATGCTCAAAATTCTCCAAGCCAGGCTTCAGCAATATGTGAACCATGAACTTCCAGATGTTCAAGCTGGATTTAGAAAAGGCAGAGGAACCAGAGATCAAATTGCCAACATCCGCTGGATCATGGAAAAAGCAAGAGAGTTCCAGAAAAACATCTATTTCTGTTTTATTGACTATGCCAAAGCCTTTGACTGTGTGGATCACAACAAACTATGGAAAATTCTGAAAGAGATGGGAATACCAGACCACCTGATCTGCCTCTTGAGAAACCTATATGCAGGTCAGGAAACAACAGTTAGAACTGGACATGGAACAACAGACTTGTTCCAAATAGGAAAAAGAGTACGTCAAGGCTGTATATTGTCACCCTGCTTATTTAACTTCTATGCAGAATACATCATGAGAAACACTGGGCTGGAAGAAATACAAGCTGGAATCAAGATTGTCAGGAGAAATATCAATAACCTCAGATATGCAGATGACACCACCCTTAGGGCAGAAAGTGAAGAAGAACTAAAGAGCCTCTTGATGAAAGTGAAAGAGGAGAGTGAAAAAGTTGGCTTAAAGCTCAACATTCAGAAAACAAAGATCATGGCATCTGGTCCCATCACTTGATGGGAAATAGACGGGGGAACAGTGGAAACAGTGTCAGACTTTATTTTGGGGGGCTCCAAAATCAGTGCAGATGGTGATTGCAGCCATGGAATTAAAAGACGCTTACTCCTTAGAAGGAAAGTTATGACCAGTCTAGACAACATATTAAAAAGCAGAGACATTACTCTGCCAACAAAGGTCTGTCTAGTCAAGGCTATGGTTTTCCCAGTAGTCATGTATGGATGTGAGAGTTGGAGTATAAAGAAAGCTGAGCACCAAAGAATTGATGCTTTTGAACTGTGGTGTTGGAGAAGACTTTTGAGAGTCCCTTGGACTGCAAGGAGGTCCAACCAGTCCATCCTAAAGGAGATCAGTCCTGGGTGTTCATTGGAACGGCTGATGCTGAAGCTGAAACTCCAATACTTTGGCCACCTGATGCGAAGAGCTGACTCAATTGAAAAGTCCCTGATGCTGGGAAAGTTTGAGGGCAGGAGGAGAAGGGGACGACAGAGGATGACATAGTGGGATGGCATCACTGACTCAATGGACATGAGTTTGGGTGAACTCCGGGAGTTGGCGATGGACAGGGAGGCCTGGTGTGCTGCAGTCCATGGGGTCGCAAAGAGTTGGACACGACTGAGCGACTAAACTGAACTGACTGGTCTTCCTAGTAGGGCAGATGAGAATATATCTTTGTAAACCTCTACAAATTTCCCCTTTCCACAGCCTTTCAACACGGTTATTTGGAATTTTAATATAACATTACTATTATATTGTTACGGTTCTGTAAAATACTGTTCACAGCTTAACCATAAAGTATGCCAAAAATATGTACACATTTTTTCCGTAATTAGTAATAAGTTCATTTTTCAGTAACAACATTAGTGAGATGTGAGTCACATAAAATACAATTTAATGTGTGCAATTTTACTGTTTTTAAATAGATTCATAGAGTTGTGCAACCTTTTCTACAGACAATTTAGGCCATTTTAACCACATCAAAACGAAACCTCCTGCTACATGTATATGGATAGCTGAGTCTCTTCGCTGCTACCTGAAACTATCACAGCAATTGTTTGTTAATTGGTTATATTCCAATACAAAAGAAAATGTTTTTAAGAAAAAAAAAAAGAAACCGCTTGGGATCTCCTGGATGGCCTAGTGGCTAAGCAGGGGGCCACGGCTCAATCCCTGATCAGGAAACTAGATTCCATATGCAGCAACTAAAGATACCCAGTGCTGCAATGAAAACTGAAAACCCCACAGCCAAATTCCTCAAAACTGTTGACAAGTGTTTGTTTCTTTTTGCCTATCTTCTATTCATATCTCAGTTTCTCTCTAATCTTTTTATATCATAGATCAGTTTTCAAATGCCACAAATTCTTTGATATGCCTTCTTTTACAGCGTGAAACTCCCTGCACTTAAGAGTATGGACTGGACTTAGGGACTCACTTCTAACACCTGGAGTAAGGCGGGAGGGATGGTGTGTGATCCGTGAATCATGTGCTCTGGCAAGTCAGCTGTGGTTTTGTGAGAATGCATCAGGCAGCCTGTGAAGAGGCCCATGTAGTTACCTTCGAAGAGGAGGGTACAGTGGGAGAGCTTTCCCAGCTTGATGGCTTTGCTACTGTTATGGTGAGTGAAGTCGCTCAGTCGTGTCCGACTCTTTGCTACCCCACGGACTGTAGCCCACCAGGCTCCTCCGTCCATGGGATTTTCCAGGCAAGAGTACTGGAGTGGGTTGCCATTTCTTCCTCCAGAGGATCTTCCCGACCCAGGGATCGAACCCGGGTCTCCCGCGTTGTAGGCAAATGCTTTACCGACTGAGCCACAGTTAAACAATATTGCCTCGGGCTTCTTGAAGCTGCTTTTTCTGCCCTGCTGCTTCTGCTATCTCCCACTTTATCTGGACCTTCTCTCGCCTTTGCTCGTAGTATCTCTGTGCTACTCAATTTATTTACTTAAATAATTTAAAGAATTATTTCTGGCTGCACGGGGTCTTCGTTGCTATGCATGGGCTTTCTCTAGTTGTGGCGAGCCGGGGCTGCTCTCTAATTGCAGTGCGCAGGCTTCTCATTGCAGCGGCTTCCCTTGTTGTGGGGCATGGGCTCTAGGCAACACAGGCTCAGTGGTTGCAGCTCTCAGGGTCTAGAGCACAGGCTCAGTAGTTTTGGCGCACAGGCATGCTGCCCCACAGCATGCGGAATCTACCCAGACTGAGGATCTACCCCGTATCCCCTGAACTGGCAGACAGATTCTTAACCACTGGACCACCAGGGAAGTCCTGTGCTACTCCGTTTAGATTCTACCACCGCAGATCCTTCTCTGTGAAGGACTCTGTCCTGGAAAGGAGATTCAGTTGGTTAGTTCTGAGATTTAACTGGACCCAGATTGTCTCATACCATCTAACCTTTCCTTTGCCTTCACCCTTAGAACCCAGCTCTGGCACTGTTCCCAGAAACAAAGCCAATTTTCTTTGTATACCAAGTGGGCACATTCAGCATTCAGCGTAAGTGCCTTTGGCAGTTTGATTCGAGCTTGCTGTTGTTCAGTGTCACCCCAGGACCCTTAGCCTGCTTTCTGCTTCATCTTGCCCACTTGCTGATACCCTGTAGGTCTCATTGATGTCAGTTATTCAGCCCTTTCCTTGTATTTCAGAGTTCACAGGATATCGTACTACTTTCATAGTAGATGACTGTCATGCATTTGTTGTGATGATGTTATTGTTGAAGGATTAACATGTTGTTTTATTCTGCTTTTTCCATTTCTCTTTAATCTTGCGTGATTGTCTGCTCAGTCATGTCCCACTCTTTTGCAACCCCATGAACTGTAGGATTAGGTAGATTCAAAACTACAGAATGTCACTTTAATCTAGCACAGAAACTATCTCATTTTTAATTTCTAAAATTTCCTTTGTCCCCTGGAGCGCCCCTCTCGTTCGTCTTCTGATTCTTGGTTTATGGACCCAAGAACTCTCAAAGTATAATAGTGATTTAAAAAAAATTCTTTTCTCCTTACACTGTCCTTATTTTCTCCAAGTTTCCTTTTTCTTACTGTTTCTGCATCTCATTTTCTTCTCAGAGTCTTTCTTCAACTACCTTGAGATCTTTGGCCCAACCCAAGCATATACAGCATGAAGTGTGTGTGCGCTCACTCGTGTCCAATTC
This sequence comes from Budorcas taxicolor, assembly GCF_023091745.1. Taxonomy (NCBI): domain Eukaryota; kingdom Metazoa; phylum Chordata; class Mammalia; order Artiodactyla; family Bovidae; genus Budorcas; species Budorcas taxicolor. The sequence goes on from NC_068910.1 coordinate 161,703,608, forward strand.
TTTGCAGCCCTGTGGACTGTAGCCCACTAGGCTCCTCTGTCCATGGGATTTCCCAGGTAAGAATACTGAAGTGGGTTGCCGTTTCCTCCTCCAGGGGAACAGAATGAAGGGCTGTGTGTATATACATAATAGAGTATTGGCTGCTCATGTCTGATTGTGACCCCATGGTCTGCAGCCTGCCAGGCTTCTCTATTCACAGAATTCTCTAGGCAAGAATACTGGAGTAGATAGCCGTTCCCTTCTTCAGGGGATTTTCCTGACCCAGGGAATGAACCCAGGTCTCCTGCACTGCAGGCAGATTCTTTACCATCTGAGCCAGCAGGGAAGCCCATAGGATGTGTCCATCAGTGGGCTTCTCTGTAATTGCTTGGGCAGCTTCAGCTTCATTTAGTTAAGGGACTTTATCTACACAATCAGTATCTGTGGGGTTCTTCCCTTGGGTTGGTCAGTTTCCTACATAGGTGTCCTTCCACCTACTTCCACTGGGTGGGGGAAGAGGGTGACTAAGTTTGGTTGCCAGTGTGTTCTTAGAGGACCTACAGGGTAAATAAGGAGAGATCTCATTTTTCTGTACATAGACTTTATTCAACCTCTGTATCCAATAAGGTACTCAAAACATGACCAGAGTCTCTGAATCCAGATCCTTTGTGTTTCAACTGGTTCTGAAAATAAACTTTGTCTTTTCCAGGGTGGGAAAAAGAGCAGTCTTCGGTCTGCCCTGCGGTGAGAAATGGAATTGGATAGTTTAACTTCGTACACTTTTACACTAATCATATTGTTTTCACCACTACTCATACCCATGTCTTCCTTCAGAGTTACCTGGTACAATTGCTGGTACCCTTACTGAACCTTTGGGTTTCTGAAATTTGAAAAACTATAAACTGTTTACCCCAGCCTTTGCAGGGAATTAAGTATAAAGTCAGGTAAACGCATCTTCATGCTCTCTAGATTCCAAAATTTTGTTGGCATCTATCCAGTTTTCTATATCCTTACAGATTTCTTGAGACCATCCCCATGGAAAAGAAATGCAAAAAAGTAAAATGGCTGTCTGGGGAGGCCTTACAAATAGCTGTGAAAAGAAGAGAGGTGAAAAGCAAAGGAGAAAAGGAAAGATATAAGCATCTGAATGCAGAGTTTCAAAGAATAGCACGGAGAGATAAGAAAGCCTTCTTCAGCGATCAGTGCAAAGAAATAGAGGAAAACAACAGAATGGGAAAGACTAGAGATCTCTTCAAGAAAATTAGAGATACTAAGGGAACATTTCATGCAAAGATGGGCTTGATAAAGGACAGAAATGGTATGGACCTAACAGAAGCAGAAGATATTAAGAAGAGGTGGCAAGAATACACAGAAGAACTGTACAAAAAAGATCTTCACGACCCAGATAATCACGATGGTGTGATTACTAATCTAGAGCCAGACATCTTGGAATGTGAAGTCAAGTGGGCCTTAGAAAGCATCACTATGCACAAAGCTAGTGGAAGTGATGGAATTCCAGTTGAGCTGTTTCAAATCCTGAAAGATGATGCTGTCAAAGTGCTGCACTCAATATGCCAGCAAGTTTGGAAAACTCAGCGGTGGCCACAGGACTGGAAAAGGTCAGTTTTCATTCCAATCCCAAAGAAAGGCAATGCCAAAGAATGCTCAAACTACCACACAATTGCACTCATCTCACATGCTACTAAAGTAATGCTCAAAATTCTCCAAGCCAGACTTCAGCAATACGTGAACCATGAACTCCCTGATGTTCAAGCTGGTTTCAGAAAAGGCAGAGGAACCAGAGATCAAATTGCCAACATGAGCTGGATCATGGAAAAAGCAAGAGAGTTCCAGAAAAACATCTATTTCTGCTTTATTGACTATGTCAAAGCCTTTGACTGTGTGGATCACAAGAACCTGTGGAAAATTCTGAAAGAGATGGGAATACCAGACCACCTGACCTGCCTCTTGAGAAATCTGTATGCAGGTCAGGAAGCAAAAGTTAGAACTGGACATGGAACAACAGACTGGTTTCAAATAGGAAAAGGAGTACATCAAGCCTGTATATTGTCACCCTGCTTATTTAACTTCTATGCAGAGTACATCATGAGAAATGCTGGACTGGAAGAAACACAAGCTGGAATCAAGATGGCCGGGAGAAATATCAATAACCTCAGATATGCAGATGACACCACCCTTATGGCAGAAAGTGAAGAGGAGCTAAAAAGCCTCTTGATGAAAGTGAAAGAAGAGAGTGAAAAAGTTGGCTTAAAGCTCAACATTCAGAAAATGAAGATCATGGCATCTGGTCCCATCACTTCATGGCAAATAGATGCGGAAACAGTGGAAACAGTGTCAGAATTTGTTTTGGGGGGCTCCAAAATCAGTGCAGATGGTGACTGCAGCCATGAAATTAAAAGACGCTTACTCCTTGGAAGAAAAGTTATGATCAACCTAGATAGCATATTCAGAAGCAGAGACATTACTTTGCCGACTAAGGTCTGTCTAGTCAAGGCTATGGTTTTTCCTGTGGTCATGTATGGATGTGAGTTGGACTGTGAAAAAAGCTGAGCACCGAAGAATTGATGCGTTTGAACTGTGGTGTTGGAGAAGACTCTTGAGAGTCCCTTGGACTGCAAGGAGATCCAACCAGTCCATTCTGAAGGAGATCAACCCTGGGATTTCTTTGGAAGGAATGATGCTAAAGCTGAAGCTCCAGTACTTTGGCCACCTCATGTGAAGAGCTGACTCATTGGAAAAGACTCTGATGCTGGGAGGGTTTGGGGGCAGGAGGAGGAGGGGACGACAGAGGATGAGATGGCTGGATGGCATCACCAACTCGATGGACGTGAGTCTGAGTAAACTCTGGGAGTTGGTGATGGACAGGGAGGCCTGGTGTGCTGCAATTCATGGGGTCGCAAAGAGTCAGACACGACTGAGCGACTGAACTGAACTGTGTTTTTTAAAATCCTAACATGGTAAACACAAGTTTACCTTTGCCATCTTTTTTTTTTTAATAAATTTTCTTTTCTGTTGTTATTATTTGCAAAACAGATCACATTGTAATCTTTTAAATTTTTGTTTATTTTTAATGGAAGATAGTTGCTTTACAATATTGTGTTGTTTCTGCAATATATCAACGTGAATTAACCATAGGTAAACATATGTCCTCTCCCTCTTGCCACCTTTTTAATAGAAGTGTTGTCATCCTTTTTAGTAAATCCCTTTCCTTGCTTAAGTTCTTTGAGAATAGTATTATTAACCAATACTAGAAATGTATCTACAATAATACGTTTTCAAGAAAAGAGTTCTGAATAGGGCTGAAGTAATAGGCCCATTAGACAAGTGACCTAAGATACTGTGTGCCACCAGAATGCTTTAGAACTGAGTGACTGAGTCAGCTTTTTAAAATTACCTAGGAGTTTTACTTTGTATTTCTTAAAACCCATTTAGACATTTGGATTTTTGAAAATTATGCCATACTTGTAAATACATAAGGAGAAAAAAGCAAAAAGTGATTAAAGCATTTTTAAAACATTTAGAGTCAGCCTTCTGAATTAAAATATATTTTAATTTAAAAAATTTTAAAAACTCACAAAACATAAAATTTAACATCTTAACCATTTCAAAATCTGCAGTTCAGTAGTGTTAAACATATTCACATTGCTGAACAACCGATCTCCAGAAATATTTTACCTTACAAAAATAAAACCTTGTATGCATTAAGATAACCCCCAATTTTCCTCTCCCCCAAGTCCTGGCAACCACTGTTCTACAATCTGTTTCTATACATTTGATTCCTCTATATACGTCATGCAAGGAGAATCATATAGTATTTGCCTTTTTGTGACTGGCTTTTTCCTCTTACATTCTCAAACTCCATTCATGTTGTAGTATGTGTCATGCTTTTTAATGAAATAAGTTTGGGGAAGAAAGAAAAACACATTTCCCCTTAACAAGCAACACTGAAAGTATGATTCACTCTAAAAATGTTGGATCAAAATTTTAAGGCCTTTGAAAGCATTCCTTGAAAATTTTAAATAAATGTTAAGCCAAAACCCAAGGATGGACAAAAAAAGAAAAAGATATTCCTCACTTTTGCAAAAATAAATGAAAATCACTTAAAAGTAAGAGAAATAATGTGTTAAATATGTATTATCCTTGGGGTTTCATGGCAAATAGCCTCGCCAACTGATAATACAGTAAATTATCAACAATAATTACTCAACTAAATGCCAGCCATTGGTTTTCCCAAAGAGCTTTTAAGTGAATGCCTCTGATTCTGTGAGAAGAGGCAAAACCTCAGTTTTCTTTTGTGGCTATAGTCTAATTATGCTATGATCTGAAAAGTTCCCCAAATTCAGTTTCCAGGGTTTGTTTACCTTCACAGTGTAAAACCCAGCACAGAGATGAGGGGGAGGCCAGAGTTTGAGTTGCTTGAGTTGCTGTGAGAAAGCCTGAGAACGTTCAAGTTTGTATATAAAGAGGAATTTCCCAAAGACATTTTGAAAACATTTCTAAGCATGAGCATGGTAAGATACTGCTCAAGCCACAGTGTATCAAGAAATAGGCGGGTGCTTTCCCCTTTGCTCTCACAAGCCCGCCTTCCTCATACTTGGAATTTTTCTGGCTCCCTGTTAGCTCTCAGCAGCTCTCTTCTCCTTTCTGCTTTCCTCGTTCCCCACTGTGTGCTGTCTCCTCTGTGTAGTTTCTAACCCTTCCTGGCTCCCAGCCCTTCCGTTCTGCTCTGTAGTGTCCCGTGGACACAGAGAGCCCAGCAGGGCCTCACCAGCTGGGTGGGGTTTCGTGTGGGTAAATGACCACATCCTGGAGCACCATCCAGCAGTGTTTTCTTAAGACTTGGGAGTTGAAGTCACAACATTTAAGGAGGGGGGAGAAAAGGGGAAGCATTTACTGGGATGGCTCTCCAGAGAATGGCTGTGTATGCACCTCCAAAAGGTGAAACTGAGCGAAAGTGACCACGGAGGTAAGCCTTGGGTGGGTGCCAGAGAAGCAGTGAAAGGAAAAGGGCCCTTGGGTGATGGTGGAATTGAAATGGGCAGGCATGGCTGCAGGTTGTGGCTGGATTCACAGGCTAAAGGTCTCTCCCACCTAACCCTCTGAGGCTTGGTCAGCTGTGGGGCTGTAGCTGGACAACTGTCTGGTCCCATGGCTGTCTGTTCCTGTGTAAACCTGGGCTGAATCCTGCTCTGGTTTGAAAAGACAAAAAAAAAAACCCCTAGCTGTTACTTCTAAAATAGTACTCCAGGGGACTTCCCTGGCGGTCTAGTGGTTAAGACTCCAAGCTTCCACTGCAGGGGGCATGGGTTCCATCCCTGATCAGGGCCAAAAATAAATAAATGAAATAATTAAAGTAGTACTCTAGGTATTAGGAACATTCCATCCCCTAGGCATGGAGGTAGGCTCTGCAAGGTCATTGAAGATCCCCTGTGTGCAAAAGGTTTCTTGAACCATTCTGGAATGTAGTATTACAGAAAGACCCATTTTATAGGGAGGGAGCCATGAACATTGTTATTTCAAGAATATCTATTAGGCCCTAGCCTGAGGACAGAATGTAAACTTTAATAGCAGAATCTAAAATTCCATTTATAGTTTTATCCCTTTAGTTTAAGTCTTTAGTACTTAATTGCTTTGCACAGTTGTATCTGACTCTCTGTAGCCCCATGGACTGTAGCCCGCCAGATTCCTCTGTCCATGGGATTTTCCAGGCAAGAATACTGGAGTGGGTTGCCATTTCTTACTCCAGGGGATATTTCCTACCCAGGAATGGAACCAGTATCTCTTGGGTTTTCTGCATTGATAGGCATATCCTTTACCACTAGCACCACCTGGAAAACCCTGTTTCAGTCTTTAATCCTCCCTTAAAAATGTAAGGAGATCCCAGGAGGGATAATAGATTAAACCTTCATGAATCTTGAGCCTGAAGTCACAGCAGACCCACCCCTAACCTCCATCCCCCACATCCCTTGCTCCAGGCACCCAGAATCCACTCCTAGAGGCAACCCCAGGCTCCTTCATGTCTTCATACCTGGAAGCTTTTGAGCCTGATTTTTCCTACCTGGAACACTTTCCCTTCTCTCTTTTTAACTATCTCAAAATCGAGGTAATGTCACTCATTGCTCAGAGTTATGCTCCCAGCCAGGCTTAGTCCAGTGGTGGGTTCCCTGACCACAGGGGTCTCTTCTCCCTGACAGCCCTTGTCCCAGGGTAATTGTTAGCATATGGAGCCATCTTTCTACCAGGTTAAGACTTAAGTAACGTGAGCTGTGTCTTGTTGGTCACTGACTCTCTCGCGTCAAGAACAGTATCTTGCCCAGAGTACGTTCACTTCGTGGAGTGAATTAATTCCTGACTGCCAATGTGTTTTTATGGGAACAAGTGCAGGGCTGAGTAGTGACAGTGAAAATGCCAAGAGATGCACCTGGAGTCCCTGAAGCAGTCTCCTCTGGGTGACAGTTTGCAAAGGGCCAGGGAGCTTAGAGGCATGCCAACTTCTATACAATCTCTCTCAGAAGGTAACTATGACCGTTGAAATTCAAAAGGTATCGACACATTCAATGCACTTGTCGAAGAGGTGTTTAAAGAATCGTTTCTCACAATAAAATAGGGCAAAGTTTCAAACTCAAATTTGCTTTGGATTTGTATCTGCTGCTATCTATTAGTTCCAGGATCCTGGGATATATCCTTCTTATTTCTATGTTAAACATTACCAGCAATAAGAACAGAAAGGGGAAACAAAAACATGTGTAGGGAAGTTGGATTTCACAGAGGCTTGACAGTGTTATTCTCTTCTCTTTCTGAAATCCTAGAAAACAGAAAACCACAGGAAGATGGCGTATTGAGAAAGACCCTGCTCAACTTGACCATGAGTCGAACAGGGAAGGAAAGTTCCTCAGATGGAGAAACTACACCCCAGGCTTCACTTGTCAACGAGAGCATCAGGGGGTCAAAATCCAGGTTCCCCAAAGCTGGAAGCAGAAAAGAGAGCATTGACCCCAAAACAACTGATTCCCAACCCCAGGACAGGACACTGAAGACAATCTCCTTGGACATTGGTAAGCTTCTGCCTGATGTTATTTCTTAATTTTTTAGATCAGTTTTCTCCCCTAAGGGCTTCCCCCATGGCTCAGAGGTAAAGAATCAGCCTGTAACGCAGGAGTTGCAAGAGAAGTAGTTATGATGCCTGGGTTGGAAAGATCCTCTGGAGGAGGGCATGGCAACCCACTCAAGTATTCTTTCCTGGAGAATCCCATGGACAGAGGAGCCTGGTGGGCTACAGGCCATAGGGTCACAAAGAGTTGGACATGACTGAAGTGACTTAGCATTCTCCCCTAAAGAGATGACATGAGTTAAATGATACCTAATATAATGAAATCTGTTCTAAACATTTATTTTTTTTGAATATTTTAAATAATTTGCTCATTTTACTTTTAAATTATCAAAAGTAATTATGTCAATGAAAGGTTTAGAGAAAAATACCCAGTTTCATTTTAACACAAAGTGCTATCTCTTCAAGATTCTTTTCAGATTCTTTTCATATGCATATATTTATGGTCAACCAACCAGTCAACAAATATTGAGTACCTCCTATGTGCCAGTCGCTTATTAGAAATATAGCCACACAAAAGAGAACCTTATATATACAAGGGACCAAAAGCAGGCATACTTTTTGTGTGATAAGTCATATGAAGACCAATAAGCAATATAAGGGGATAGCGAATGATGGGCTGGGGTAATTTTAGATGCAGTTGGCAGGAAGGAGTTTCTGATTTAGTAACAGAAACTCTTGAGCTGAGATCTGAAAGGCAGCCACGTAGAATGAATGAAGCCAGCCATATGGATATTTTAGGGAGCAGCTTTTCAGGCAAAGGGATCTGTAAATGCAAAGGCCCAATATGGGAGTGAGCCTGGAGTGCTTGAGAGCTGGCCAGGAGGTTAGGGATGCTGAAGCAGGATGAGAGATGGATAGAGGGTGAGAGGAGAAGACTAGTCAGAGGCAGCAGAGGCCAAACGGACATGCTTTGTACAATTGGAAGAGCTTATAAAAGCCTCCTGAGCTTACATGGAGCTGTGATCCTCCTTCTGGGATTTATTATACTGTTCAATGCTCACATGGTTACATGACGTTCATATGCCTACTTTTGACAGTGGCATAATATTCCATTCTATGCCTATGGCATAATTACTAAGTTCCTTTTTTTGCCCTTTGGTGAGTATCTTTGGCTTTCCCAGTCCCTTGTTTTCTCCTTCACTGTGTTACACTAAATAGCTGAAAATTCCCAGCACAGAGATTACAAATTCCAGGGTTATGAAAATATTGCCACCCTCTCTCTAAAGTCATGACATATACAGTGTCATCAGTATATTATTAGAGTAAGTGTATTTTAAAAACATTTATACTTTTCGTGCAAACACATGTAAAAGAGAGAATATGAGTCCCCATGATTACCTCCCTCTAACAATTATCAACCCATGGCCAGTCTTATTTCATTTATACTTACCCCCACATCTGTCAGATTATTTGTTCCAAACACCAGAAGTATCACTTTACCTGTGGGCAGTTTGAATACATTTTTGAAAGTAGAAAATTAAGAAGTCTGTCTTTAAAAGAAGGTAATCAGAAGGTTGTTGCTATTTGTTCTAAAGTATGATTTGGAGCTTTGGGAACGTGGTTAATGGATACCCAGGTAGTACTGCCCAGTCATGTCTGACTCTTTTGCAACCCTATGGACTGTAGCCTGCCCGGTTCTTCTGTCCATGGGATTCCACAGGCAAGCACACTGGATTGGGTTACCATTTCCTCCTCCAGGGGATCTTCCCAACCCAGGGTTCAAACCTGCATCTCCTGTCAGCAAGCACATTCTTTACCACTGAGCCACTTGGGAAGCCCCAGTGGATAACTATTATCATGATTAAATTAACAGTGCGGTCAGCTGGTTATCTCAGCTGGCGAATACCAGCCCCTCAAGATGTGCGTGGCATCTCCATGTTCATTTCTCCCCAAACTCAGTGGCCCCTGGAGTTGCATGAATCGTCCCCCAGATGGCTCTGGGACCTAGCTGGTCCTCTCTGTTGCTGTCCTGGCTTTCCTGTCTACTGCATGGACCGCTGCTGCTGTTTCCTACCTGGTTTCCCTCCTCCTGATCTTGCTCTCTTGCCAGCCTGTCCCCCACAGTTCCGCCGGGTGCTCTTTCTAAACCACAGATGTCTTCCACCGGTTTGAAATTCTTCACTGAGTCTTTCTTGCCTTGAAGACAAAGTCTATATTCTCAAGCATGATCTTCATGGTGTTTCTGGTAAGCTGAATATCTCTTCACGGCCTCTGCCTTCCCCCAATCTCACATTCCTCCTCTACTGCTGATATTGTGATTTACCTGCAGTTTCCTGATCTGGCCACATTCCCCCAGAGCGGGTCCCTGTGCCAAAAAAGACCTTCCCTGTGTCTCTACCCTCCCTCTGCACCCCTCCCCCACTTATCCCTCCCTCCTGACCACTCACCTGGCTGACTCCAACTCATCTTTAAGGCGCAATTTATTTCACTTAGGCTTCCCTGGTGGCTCAGACAGTGAAGAACTTGCTCGCAATGCGAGAGACCTGGGTTTAATCCCTGTGTTGGAAAGATCCCCTGGAGAAGGAAATGGCAATCCACTTCAGTATTCTTGCCTGGAGAATCCCATGGTTAGAGAACCTGGTGGGCTACAGTCCATGGGGTTGCAAAGAGTCGGACATGACTGAGTGACTAATACTTCCACTTGGAAGCTTGCCAACACCCATCCCAAGAACTGAAGCACTTACTGTCTCTACCCTGGGCCACCTGGCACCCCTGCTGGCCTCCACCCTTGTACTTCTCTGTACTGTGACCGTGGCTCTTTCATCTGTCTCCTCCATCAGACAGGTAGCTCCTTGTTAACAGGAACTTGTTATCTTGATTCCCTGTACCGCACCACCCACATTACAAACACGTAATCATGTTTTACGAGAGCATTAGGATTCTTGGTTGTAAACAACAGAAGCCAACCTCTCCAGGTTTAGCTTGGAAAAGAACCTAATGAAAAGATCCTGCTTGGCTCACAGAATCTCCTGGAGAAGCAAGAACTTGGTTCAGCAGAACAGCAGCCAGAAAAGGCCCCAAATCACTCCACAGAGCTGCTCACACGTGGTGACTTTGCCCCCTCCACGGAGTGCCAGCCCTCCTTTAGCAACAGCCAACCTGTAGCAGATCTGACTCATTTGTTATATATACTGAGCTGTCACATAAGATATTTTTTGAAGGAAGAGTTTCCTAGATTTAAAAAAACATACATATGGTCTGTAAGGCGATGTGTGGGGGCCTCAAAAATGGGTACTTATATTTATACTTATGTGTTTTGATAAAGATTTATCATCTTGATTTTGGTAATTGAGGAACTATAAAGCGAATATTCATTCATTCACTCATTTAGCTATTTGTTCATTCAACAATGTTTAAAAAGTATGTATCATGTCAAAGGTATTGTAGAGTCCCATCTTCCTGGGAAGGTTCAGCAACTTTAAGTCACTACACTCCTGATAAGTGAACCAGGTGGGAATTATAATTTCCATTTTATAGATGAGTAAACCAAGGCTCAGAGAAGTTAAATGACTTGCTTACCTGATAGACCCACGAGTTGATCTAGGTTTTCCAGCTGTGCTGCCTTGGACTTGCCAATCAATCATATAAAATAAATATTACAGAGCACCCACGTAGGGTGTGGTCTGCAAAGGGATTTCAGAATCTGTCAGTTGGTTGGTTGTTGGGCTGCCCCCCGCTGGCCTGCAAATCTTGTAGTTGCCCAGACTTAAGACCAAAGAAAAAGCCTGGTGACAGCAACAGAGACATCAGTGTTCATTGGTTAGGGGCATCTTACACAAAGATCCTGGAGTCACACCCCACCATGTGTGACAGGCAACGGGCAGAACATGGCAGCAGTCTTTGATATTCACCCGGAGGAGGAGGCTACCATTTATAGGGGAGGTGGGCTCATCAGTAACCAGGGAAACCAGCAGCTGGGGCAGGGGGCAAGCAGGCAGGCAGTTACTAATTAAGTCCTGTAATTAAGAGGATTGGATAGTCATGTGAGGGAAGCAGGGCCTGGTCAAGTAGGGGATGGATAGAGATCAAGAGAACAACCATCCTTAATGGCCTGACCATACATACATCATTGGTGGTGGTGACCTTGGAGAAACAATTTATTTGGCCAGATAAGTGTGGCAACCAGAATGTAGAGGACTAATTGGTAACAGTGTTGAAGAAGTGGGGCCAGCAAGCACACTCCTCTCTTTTCAAACATTTGACAGTAAAGGAAATGATTGACAGAACAGTGGCTTGAGGAGAAAAAAAAAAAAGAAGGCTTGGTGAAGCTGGAACTTGAGCATGGTTGTAGGTTGAAGCTACAGAGATAAAAAAGCTAAAAGACAAGAAGGAGTGCAAGACACAATGCAGAGAAAAAAATTTAAGCACAAATATTTAAAAAGCACACACACATAATGGGCTTTGGAGCAGATTGTTCTGGGTTCAAATTCTGACTCTGCTGCTGACCAATTAACAGTCTGAGTCTCGGCTTCCAAATCTATGAGACAGTGTGCTTATGACTCCTTGCATCAAGTGTACACAAAATGTTCTGTCCTCACTGGCATATAAGAGGCAGTCTGTCCTCGTCCCCCTCATCCATAACTCTCCTATGATCCACCCCAAATTAGGGTTGTCAGAAAAAGAAAAATACCTGCATTATTTGGGATGTACTTTTACTAAACAATGATTCTTTGTTTACCAGAAGTTTAAGGTTAACTGGACATGGTATTTTTGTTTTTCTTAAATCTGCAACCCTACCCAAAATAAAATACCTTGTATACAGCTTACTATAATAAAAATTGAAGGCCAGAGTGAAGAGGTAAATGGTGGGTGGATGATGCTGCCTCTTACTGGTAGAATGTGGCAACACCAACCATCCTAGGTTGGCCTATAGGTGGTTTTCTTAAGAATGGCAAGCCACCAGACCCGCTGCAGAAGAGAGATGGAGTCTATTATTCTGCTAATATTTTAGTCTAAATTTACTACTATGGTAATGCTGCTATCTTTTCATTTTCACCGGTGCCAATATCTTTCTTTTTCTCTATATGATTTGTATACTTTTTTGTCAGGGTTAGTAGAGTATTACTGTACATTTGGAACTTATGCTTTCCTATTGGATTCCAGTATGCATACTGTTTGTATATGTTTTATTTATTTATTTGGCCTCACCACCTGGCATGCAGGATTTAAGTTCCCTGACAAGGGACTGAACCTATGCCCCCCTGTGGTGGGAGCGTGGACTATTAACTATTGCACCAACAGGGAAGTCCCTAATTAAAGTCACTGTCTGTACATGCTTATGCATTTTGTCTTACAAAAGTACAGTATGTCCCACATGTGGCTTACATGTTGACACATGTGGTAGTGGACAATAAAATTAATTATTAATTAATAAAATTAATAGTCCATGGAGTTGCAAAGAGTCAGAAACATAAGTTCCAAATGTACAGTAATACTCTACTAACCCTGACAAAAAAGTAACACACACACAAAATTGTAGCTTTTTATTTTTATTTAATCTTTTTAGATGTTAGTGACATAGTGCAGCATTATTACAGAGGAACTTGGCAAGGGTGTCACGCATGTCCCTAAAAAAAAAAAAAGTACCTAGTAACAAAGACAAATGAGGTTTTCTGAATATATTCTCTGGCAGGAGTTGAGAAAATACAAAAGCTCTTGTAGGCACTACTGTCTGGATTTACTAGTTGAAGGGTCTAGGAAATGAGCAGCGAGTGCTTCACTTGCTCCTTTTAGCCATCTGAGGCTCATCAGGGGGGACTGCAATGTCCCCCCTCCTCGTCTGTCCTGTTAGGAGGCCAGCATGTGGGCACCTCTCCCAGCAGTGCATTCACCAAAGATGTCTGTGCATCCTTCCACCAGAGCTGTCTTAACATGGTGCTGACAAGTTTACCGCTTCGTCTAGGAACATGATTCAGTCTCCATGCAAGAAGCCCAGGTCAGGCCATGAAAGAAAAGCCCCTGAGTTCCTCAGGCTCCATTGTAGGAAAAGGGTCCCTAGAGCAGCCAGTGTTGAGCACCAGCCACAGGGACAGAGGTCAGGTTTTGTCCCCTTCTGAGTTGAGGTTTCACAAAGGACTAGTTCACAGTTGTCTGTCTTCTCATGTGTCTCATCTTTATACTGTCATTCATAGCAAAGTCTTCTTTATTCTTATCATACAGCCAAGACTCTCACTTCAGAAACAGAACCGAGATCCAGGATGGAGGAAAATGAGCGGTTTCTGCAGAAGCTAGGCAGAAAGGCTGTCAACAAGTGTCTAGATCTGAACAACTGCAGACTGACAACAGCGGATGTGAGGGAGACGGGTCTGTATGGAGTCGATCTTATCCAGAGGCACAGAGGGCACAGAGGGCTGAGATGAGCAGGCAAAGCGCTCCATCCTCACTTGGTAACCTGAGGTCTGCAGGGTGGCCTAGAGTATTCGGGAAGAGCAGCCACATTGCTGTTTTAAAAAAAAAAAGTCAATTGATTCTTCCTCAAGTCTCAAAGATTTGAGCCCAAATTTAGGTGGGAGGTTTGTTTTTTCCTGAACAATTTTACCTCTCTATTAATTACCTCTAACTCTCTGAAACTCATCTCCTCCTATATATGATATAAACTCGTCCATAAAAGTAAGCCCTGCTGGGAATTTAAAGCGGCATCATGTTGTTATCTGTGGGATGAAAAGTATCATTCCTAGTGATTATTGCTCACACTTTTTTTTTACACAAAAGAACAACTCCTGTTTGTGACACTCTAGCAACAGTTTGATTGCAAACAACCTTCTGCTCAACAACACCATCATCACCTTCTTAAAGATTCTCTTTTTTCGGACATCTTAAGTCAAGTATTTAATCACATTAAATGTGTCTACCAACAGAGGAATCAAATGAACTGTTTTTGAGTGAGGCGGGGTGGGCAGGGGCTGTCCTTGACTATTTTAATTAAAATCCATGCCATTACATTTGAGACAGATCTCTTAACAGGAAACTGTAACTGTGCCTGTGATTCTCAAATGCCTGTGTACGGGTCAGAATCTTGCAGAACCTGTGGAAATGCATACACTTGAGTCCCACCCAAACCCACTGAACTGAAATCTTCCAGAGCTGTGTCCCAGGAATCCTAGTTTTTTGCCTTCTAATGTGTTCAATAGACTTTCATACTTTGTAACAGTTAAGATCATGGTAAACAAAATTAAATTGCTGAAGTGCTTTGGGCTTCCCTGATCATGGAAAAAGCAAGAGAGTTCCAGGAAAACACTTATTTCTGCTTTATTGACTATGCCAAAAGCTTTGACTGTGTGGATCACAATAAACTGTGGAAAATTCTGAAAGAGATGGGAATACCAGACCATCTAACCTGCCTCTTGAGAAATCTGTATGCAGGTCAGAAAGCAACAGTTAGAACTGGACATGGAACAACAGACAGTTCCAAATAGGAAAAGGGGTACGTCAAGGCTGCATATTGTCACTCTGCTTATTTAACTTATATGCAGAGTACATCATGAGAAACGCTGGGCTGGAAGAAACACAAGCTGGAATCAAGATTGTCAGGAGAAATATCAATAACCTCAGATATGCAGATGACACCACCCTTATGGCAGAAAGGGAAGAGGAACTAAAACGCCTCTTGATGAAAGTGAAAGAAGAGAGTGAAAAAGTTGGCTTAAAGCTCAACTTTCAGAAAACGAAGATCATGGTATCTGGTCCGATCACTTGATGGGAAATAGATGGGGAAACAGTGGAAACAGTGTCAGACTTTATTTTGGGGGGCTCCAAAATCAGTGCAGATGGTGATTGCAGCCATGAAATTAAAAGACGCTTACTCCTTGGAAGAAAAGTTATGAGCAACCTAGATAGCATATTGAAAAGCAGAGACATTACTTTGCCAACAAAGGTCCATCTAGTCAAGGCTATGGTTTTTCCAGTGGTCATGTATGGATGTGAGAGTTGGACTGTGAAGAAGGCTGAGCGCTGAAGAACTGATGCTTTTGAACTGTGGTGTTGGAGAAGACTCTTGAGAGTCCCCTGGACTGCAAGGAGATCCAACCAGTCCATTCTGAAGGAGATCAGCCCTGGGATTTCTTTGGAAGAAATGATGCTAAAGCTGAAACTCCAGTACTTTGGCCACCTCATGCGAAGAGTTGACTCATTGGAAAACACTCTGGTGCTGGGAGGGATTGGCGGGCAGGAGGAAAAGGGGACGATAGAGGATGAGATGGCTGGATGGCATCACCAACTTGACGGATGTGAGTCTGAGTGAACTCCGGGAGTTGGTGATGGACAGGGAGGCCTGGCGTGCTGCAATTCATGGGGTCACAAAGGGTCGGACACGACTGAGCAACTGAAATGAACTGAACTGAACTGATGACTCAGACAGTAAAGAATCTGCCTGTAATGTGGGGGACCTGGGTTCCATCCCTGGGCTGGGAAGATTCCCTGGAAAAGGAAATGGCAACCCACTCTTGCCGGGAGAATCCCAAGGACAGAGGAGCCTGGTGGACAATAGTACATGTAGTCACAAAGAGTAGGACATGACTGAGTGACTAACACTTTGAACGCTGGTTAAAAAAAAAAAAAAAAAACAACTATAAACATATTTTTTTGCCCCTAAGTGTGTCTTCAGAATTTCTTCAGAATGGTGGAAGGTCAGGAATTGCTGTGCCTGTAACTCTAGAAGCTCACTGTGTGATGTCTAACTGCTGCCACTATTTTGACATCCAAGACAGCCATTTAAAAGCAAGCAAGCAAAGACATCTTCCAGCCTTGACTTTGGCATTTCCACTCAAGTCTTGTTGCCGCAGGAGATAAAGATAACCTTGGAGAATTTTGTTCACAGAGAGTAATTTCATTTTTCATGAGCAATGGAGGAGACTCAGAGAAGGTTCTGGTCAGGCTTTGTGCCTGTCTAAACCGCCACATGTTGGCCCATGTAGGTATAAAAGGAGGTTTGTAAGATGGTGATACCCAGGTGATCTAGATAAGAAAAAATAGTTAACAGGCACTGTCTGAGCAGTTCTGGCCAATGGAGTGTTCCCCGGGCCTTCGGCCTGAGGGTCCAATAGAATGACAGAGTGATGGTTGTTAGAGGGTTTGCAAAATAAAAGGACCAGTGTACACACTGTAGTGACAGCAGTAGTAACAGTTGTAGCTGAATTGCCGTTTCCAGTAAAGGAATTCTTATGAAATCTCACAGAAACACCACTGCCTTTTCAGAATGCAGTTATTTGGCAGAAATAAAAAAGGTCCCAGAAATAGGATATGTAATATCATGACGTCTCCAGTTGCACACCTGAGGGAGCCCTGCTGTGCGGAAAGTCAGCCCATTCATCCTCCTTCCATCCAGTACATGAATCCTGTTTACTACAAATCACAAATTCCACATGTAAATCTGTCTTTTCTTGTGTTCACTTCTAGTTGCTTTGCTGCCTTCTCTCCCAGACTTGGAAAAACTGGATATTTCCTGGAATGATGTCATAGGTGGAAACCTCCATGTACTCACCCAGCAAATGCATCTTGTCAGCAAGTTAAAAATCCTGAGGCTGAGTAGTTGCAGACTTACCGCTGATGATGTTCAGGCACTGGGTATGATGAATGCTTCCCTTGAGAGAGTGCTTGCCTGGAAGGATCTCTGCAATCCAAACCCTCAAGGGCAAATCACCTGGGTGCCCACTCCCCTTGGATTCCTGTGGACGAGGATGAGAGCACTGTCCGTACAGGAGGCAATGCTGTGTTGAGCATTTGCATACTTTCGAGAGAACTGTGTAACCTGCACCCAGAATTGTGCTAAGCCCTGGGATAAAGAGGGGAACAGGCTGACCAAGCCTCTGGTCTCAGGGAGTTTAAATGGAAACAATAATTGCAAAATTTGCTCTCTCTGGATCTGTTACCTCATCTGTAACACAGAGAAGTTGGGATAGATAAATTAAGATCCTTTCCAATCTCAAAATACTTTTCTCTTTTCCCATTCCTATTTTTAAAAAATTGATGAAAACAAGATTTTTCAAATGAAAGCAATGGTTTAAGTAGAACCAGAACCTCAATTAAGTTAGTTTTGTATGTTGAACGTTGAATAACCTAAAATGTAGGCTAAAATTTGTCATGCTGCTAACCCAGCTGCTTTACTGGAATGCTTGCTGATTTTAGATGTCAGACATACTTTTTTAGTCTTCTTTTCATCTCAAGTCTTTATTTCAATTATGTATTTTGATCATTTACATCTCGGCAAAGATTTCTGTAAAAGCAACAAAATTTATGCCAATGTCTTTTCTCTAAACTGGAGGAGGAAATGGCAATCCACCCCAGTATTGTCAGAAATATCCCATGGACAGAGGAGCTTGGTGGGCTACAATCCATGAGGGTCACAGAGTCAGACACGACTGAGTCTGCACAGATGCACTTCTCTCTAATCAATCCCTAGAAAATGGCCAGATCCTAGTTCAAATCCTGGTCCCACTTCTAACTATCTTTGTGACCATGGACAAAACAACCTTCCCGAGCCTCGGTTTTATTATCTCTGAAATGGGGATGATATCCACGTCAAAAAATTGTGAGGATTAAATAATTTTTATAAAGTACCTACTACATGCTTGACACATAGTAGGCACTCAATAATTGATAATTCCTTCTTTCCCTACTTCCCCATCCAAAATTACCTTTCTGTGGTTTTCTATGATCAATTTAGCCTCATAGGTTAGCAGCTGGTTATCATGTAGCAGAGTCTCAAATTTAACACACTGTTACTCAGGCATGAAAAGAAGTACAGTTTCTTTTTTTTTTTTTTTTGACTAATCTAATCTTTTTCATGATCCTCCAACCTTAAGGAACCAGAAATTAAATTTTCTTTTTTTTAATGTTTAAATTTATTTATTTGAATTTTATTTTTGTAGGCACTAGGTCTTCGTTGCACAGACTTTTCTCTAGTTGTGGCAAGCGGGTCTACTCTCTAGTTGCAGTGCGTGAGTTTCTCACTGTGGTGGCTTCTCTTGTTGAGGAGCACAGGCTTTAGGGCGCTCAGGCTTCAGTAGTTGTGGCACAGGAGCTTAGTTGCCCCGAAGCATGTGGAATCTTCCCTGACTAGCAATCGAACCAGTGTCCCCTGCATTTCAAGGAAGATTCTTTACCACAGACCACAAGGGAAACCCAGCAAGTGGATTTCTACCCTGGGACTCACTCCAAACTCATCTCGTCCAGGAGAGCGTCTGCAACCTTGTCACTGATGTTTTGTGTCCTTTTCCCTCTCCTCAAGAATTTATCCTCTCTGGAAGGACTTCTATATCCTCTTTACCAGGAGGAGCTTTCTTATCATCCATACTCTACTCAGCCTTAATGGCAGATGGGGCATAAGAAGGGTAGGAGAGTAAATGGTTTATTGTTCAGTTCAGTTCAGTTCAGTCGATCAGTCATGTCTGACTCTTTGCGACCCCATGAATCGCAGCACGCCAGGCCTCCCTGTCCATCACCAACTCCCAGAGTTCACTCAGACTCACGTCCATTAAGTCAGTGATGCCATCCAGCTGTCTCATCCCCTGTCATCCCCTTCTTCTCCTGCCCTCAATCCATCCCAGCATCAGAGTCTTTTCCAATGAGTCAACCCTTCGCATGAGGTGGCCAAAGTACTGGAGTTTCAGCTTTAGCATCACTCCTTCCAAAGAACACTCAGGACTGATCTCCTTTAGAATGGACTGGTTGGATCTTCTTGCAGTCCAAGGGACTCTCAAGAATCTTCCCCAACACCACAGTTCAAAAGCATCAATTCTTCGGTGCTCAGCTTTCTTGATTGTTAAGAAAGCATAAATCAGGAGTCATCCCAACATTATTACACCTGTTACAACTGCTTAGTGCAGGATGGCAAGTGTATAGTGCTCCAATATTAGATGGACTGCAGACAATCATGCCCTTTCTCCCTGATCCTGGGCACGCCTCAGGGCTGTTCAAAGCCTCACCCCATTGACTGGCAATGGCATACAAAATGATACCTGTTTATCGGCTTATTTTGTTAAAATTCCTGAAGAATTTGCATGTTTAAGTGGGGCTCGAGAACTCCAAAAACCTTAAAGTGAAAGTTGCTCAGTCATGTCCTACTCTTTGCAACCCCATAGACTGTATAGTCCATGGAATTCTCCAGGCCAGAATACTAGAGTGGGTTGGCTTAAAGCTCAATATTCAGAAAACGAAGATCATGGCATCTGGTCCCATCACTTCATGGGAAATAGATGGGGAAACAGTGGAAACTGTCAGACTTTATTTTTTTGGGCTCCAAAATCACTGCAGATGGTGATTGCAATCATGAAATTAAAAGACACCTACTCCTTGGAAGGAAAGTTATGACCAACCGAGACAGCATATTCAAAAGCAGAGACATTACTTTGCCAACAAAGGTCCGTCTAGTCAAGGCTATGGTTTCTCCTGTGGTCATGTATGGATGTGAGAGTTGGACTGTGAAGAAGGCTGAGCGCTGAAGAATTGATGCTTTTGAACTGTGGTGTTGGAGAAGCCTCTTGAGAGTCCCTTGGACTGCAAGGAGATCCAACCAGTCCATTCTAAAGGAGATCAACCCTGGGATTTCTTTGGAAGGAATGATGCTAAAGCTGAAGCTCCAGTACTTTGGCCACCTCATGCGAAGAGTTGACTCATTGGAAAAGACTCTGATGCTGGGAGGGATTGGGGGCAGGAGGAGAAGGGGACGACCCAGGATGAGATGGCTGGATGGCATCACTGACTTAATGGACGTGAGTCTGAGTGAACTCCGGGAGATGGTGATGGACAGGGAGGCCTGGCGTGCTGCAATTCATGGGGTCGCAAGGAGTCGGACATGACTGAGCGACTGAACTGAACTGAACTGAATTAGCCTTTTCCTTCTCCAGGGGGTCTTCCTAACCCAGGGATCGCACCCAGGTATCCCGCATCGCAGGTGAATTCTTTACCAGCTGAGCCACAAGGGATGCCTGAAAAACCTTAAACCATAGAATAAGTAATCAGTGGCAGAAGTTCACACCCAGTATCCAGCAGTAGAATAGAGGTTTCTGGACTCAGTGGACCTTCCAACACTCTTAATTGGTGTTCAGATTGACTCCACATGTTGAGAAAGTATATTTTCCGTGTGTGCAGCTCACCATTCTGTTCTGCCCCCAAAGCAATGACAATCATTCCTAAGGGCTGACCCCTCATTCTCTCCCGGCTTCCACTCTGTAGCCCTCAAGTGTTTCCTGTGTGAAGTGGCCCCAGAAATGTTAAGTTTCATCCCTGCTCACTGCATCCTGCTTTACCCCAGGGCTGTCATAAGCTGCTGGCATTCCAAGGCATCATGAGCTGCTAATGCCTATTGCTCTCTTACTCATTCCTCCCTGCCGTGGTTGGATCAGTTGTATGTGATATCCTTGATGTCAGAGTGAGCTTTTCCTCTGTGATGGCCAGTGCCCTGCTTTTGCTTCTACCTCTGGCTGAAATATAACAGTGGTTATGTTGGGGAATGAAATTATGGGTGATTTAAATCTTCGTGTTTTATTTTCTAAATCTTTTATATTTCTACCTCTGGACAAGCTTCTCAGCAATAATGATCCCTAAAGAGGGTGGATGAGAGAAAGTAGACGGACTGGTAGAAATATTTACTACCATAAAAACGATTTGGTAAAATCATGGTCGCTCAGGTAAAGAATCTGTCCGCAATGCAGGAGACCTGGGTTTGATTCCTGGGTCAGGAAGATCCCCTGGAGAAGGGAATGGCAACCTACTACCATATTCTTGCCTGGAGAATCCCCACAGACAGAGGAGCCTGGCGGGCTACAGTCCATAGGGTTGCAAAGAGTTGGATACAACTGAGTGACTAAGACAGACACACATCCCTTACCAACAAGTGGATTTTTTTTTTTTTTTTTCACAATTTTTGCTTATGAGCATGGCTTCAGAACTCTGGCTATGCCTAGAAGCTCACCCTGCTGGTCATGGGTAGGAACTGGGTCCTTTTCTCCTCCCTGTTCCCCGGCATCTAACCAGGACCTGGCCCGGCTTCAATACTTTATAAATGATGGTTGTATTGACTTTCAAATGAACTCCCTGCTTTGTGAACCTGGCAACCAACCTGATCTTTGGACCTTTTTTTTTTTTTTTTTGAACAGGAGAAGCACTTAAAGTCCTGCCTGACCTTGAAGAGTTGAATTTGTCTTGGAACAGTAAAGTGGGAGGAAACTTGCCTCTGATCCTCCAGACATTGCAAGAAGGGAGCAAGATACGAACACTTGAGCTCGTGGACTGTACACTCACATCAGGAGATGGGGTGTTTGTGGGTAAGTAGAATTTGGTAGAGTCTTTCCCAGGAGAAATGTGAAGATGCCCATAATGGGAGAGCTTGGGAGTTGACATTGGCTGTGCTTCCTCTCACCCCGAATTGAAAAAGTAGCTCACTATATCCCAGGTCACATGAAGATGTAACACTCCCCCCACCACAGCCCCCGCCTGCCCCAACTTTCATGCCCACATCTGCTTTTTTGGCTGTGCTGGGTCTTCATTGCTCCAAGTGAGCTTTCTCTGGTTGTGGTGGGTGAGGCTACTCTTTTTGCGGAGCACTGGCTCTAGGGTGTATGGACTCAGCAGTTACAGCTTGTGGGCTCCAGAGCACTGGCTTTAGTATTAATCGTTGCAAGCTTAGTTGCCCCATGGCATATGAAATCTTCCCAGACCAGGGATGGAACTCGTGTCCCCTGCATTGCTGACAGATTCTTAACCACTGAACCGCCAGAGAAGTCCCACACCCTGCATCTTTACTGAGTTGTTCTTTGGATTTCTTTCCTTCCAGGTCAGTTGCTACCTAGACTGCAAAACCTTGAAGTACTAGATCTTTCTATTAACAGAAATATCGGTGGCAGTCTCAGTAGTATTGCTCATGGACTAAAAAGTACCTCAAACCTGAAAGTCTTGAAGTTACATTCGTGTGGATTGTCACAAAAGAGTGTCAAGCTACTGGGTGAGTTAGCAATGACTGAAGCGTCTATATAATTTTATTTTATGTTTAACTTTTTAAGCTGTTAGGAAATATAACAAACTAGAAACAGAGGTTAGGTTGGGGAATGAAATCATGGGTAATTTAAAATTAAAAGTTTTATTGATTTCCCAAGTCTTACAGTGAGCATGTATTTTTACAATTACAAAACTAAATGGCCAGCTCCGAAAAGGCCAGGGTATTTTAGATTTGAGAGAGAAAGTGAGCAAAATAAAAGTGTGCTACTAAAGCTCTCCATTTCTCTCTTACTTTTGAAAGTGCCAGCATTATTTTATGCTTAGTAGTAGGAAGGAATTGGTGCTGATAAAAACAACTTCAGTGACATCTGTAGTTAAAATTTGCTCTGCTATATAGAGTACCCCCATTACATGAGAATATAAAGTGAAATGTGTTTTTATCCTTGAATCTTCTAGAGCCTGTCCTATCCTTCTCCTTGGCAGTTTAAGTCTAGAATGCTGCTAATGTATCGGTGCTCAAGGATAGTAGAGGAAGGACCATTAGTTGCAGAAATCTGAGCAAAAGCACTAGCAATCAATGCAGGTCATAGGGAGAGTGTTCGAAGCCATTGTCAGGTCCAAAGGGGCTAGTGGTACAAAGCAGACAGTTATCCCTCCACTTGGGGTTTTGTCATCACAGTGCATGTATTTTCTTAGTCTCCCTTCTCCACGTCTGCCCCCTGCCCTGTTCCGCTCCTGCCGACTGTCCTGTAATATGTCAGAGTGGGATTTTGACCTTCTTTGTAGATGCTGCCTTTAGATATTTGTGTGAGCTGAGGACACTAGACCTTTCCTGCAACAAGGAGCTGGGTGGAGGGTTTGAAGACACCGCAGGGCTGGCCACGCTGGAGCACCTGGAGGGGCTGGATCTTCGCCAGTGCTCGCTGACAGCTGACGACGTGTTGTCCCTGAGTGAGTAGGTGCTGCAGAGCTGAGGGAGTGCTCTCAGAGCCTTGGCATATGTTTGGGAAACTGGCAAATCTGAGATGTACTGTTTATGAAGTTACTGGGAGGATCACATCATAAACGTTCTGTGAATGTCCCCATATAGTATTTGGCAAATATTAGGTGCCCAATAAATGTTGTTGTTGTTCAGTTGCTAAGTCATGTCCAGCTCTTTGCAACCCCATGGACTGCAGCAGGCCAGGCTTCCCTGTCCTTCACTATCTCTTGGAGTTTGCTCAGACTCACCTCCACTGAGTTGGTGAATGTTAGTGAATCTAAACTCCTATAGACATCTGTGAAGGAGGAAGAAATTTTGAATTCCTGTGGCTGTTTAGAAATGAATCTATTAATGTCACAAAGCATATTACAAAGAAGGATGTAGAGGGAAAGCCGAAACGAAGGGTGTTGAGGCACTCTCTCTCACAGGTTATGCCAAGGCACTTAGATAAGGTGAAGTTACAGAAGCTCAGTGGATAGTGCATAATTACAATTTTAGGTCACTACCTTTACTTTCCTACCACAGATATAGTCCTGTGACAGGTAACGTATATGCGATTTCCCCTAACAGCAAGCACAGCCATAGAGATTACGGGTTTTATTCATCTGCAGCCACAGTAAACCTTCAGAATACATGCTGAGTCTGACCATGGCTCACTGGTTAGGCCTCTGCTCTCCTGCTCCAGCCCGCTGTCAGTTCACGCCTAAATTACTGCAAGAGTCTAGATGGCTTTCCTGCTCCTCGGTCGCTCTGACTGCATTCTCTATTTCTTTCCCGCATCAACTTCTCCAGCTACACTGTGCTGACTCCCATGCGCACCAGCCATGCTCTGCTTTCTCTCTGAACGATGGGCTCCTCCTAGCTAGCGATGGTTTTCTTCAGTATCTCTCTACCGCTTGTGCACAAGTTCTGGCACACAGTTGGCACCCAGCAAATGCTTGTTGAATGTGTGATTGAACGAATCAATCAATAAAGAACGAGAAAAAGAAAATTTTTGTCATTTTTCTTATAATTGGGGGAAGAAAACAGCAAAATAGGTCTTTGGGTCTAATATCTATCTTTTAGCCCTGCTAATTTGTTTCTTAGACTCTTATCCCTCAATTTGGGAAATTGAGGTGAGTTCAAGTCTTTCATGAAGATTTTAAAATAGTAAACAATACCTTTTTGAGCTTCAAATGGAAATTCTGATGGATCAGCATCTCTTTTACTTATGAGTGTCATACCTGCGGAGACACTCCTGAATTATCAGTCCATCGGATTCCAAATAATGAATTTCCCCTGCTACAACTGAATAACACAAACTTCACATCTCATCTTGCTGCTCAGATGAAAATTAAAGTGCTAGAGGACTTGAATTGTTATCACTAGTGCAACCAAGAGATTAGCCTCTATTATCTGGAGGCCACCAATAGAGTAAATAGCCCCAGAAAGGTAATGATTATTTAGTAAGAATTGCATGGTCCTCCTGCTTAATTTTAAAAAGGCAGAATTGAAAATACATACTGTTTTCTACCTTGTGATATTAAAGAATTGAACATTCTTTTATCTGATCATTCTCAATGGCTTCAAAGAAAGGGAATTATGGATCACTTAGCCAATGACATCTGATTAATCATCTAATTGTTCGAGGCCCTGTGCTGCAGGCTAAGGGAAATTCAGAGTCAGGGGCTTCAGTTTGTGGGGGCGGAAATAAACCAAATACATGGTGAAGATCCCCTGGAGAAGGAAATGGCAACCCACTTCAGTTTTCTTGCCTGGGAAATCTCATGGACAGAGGAGCCTGGCAGGCTACAGTTCATGGAGTCACAAAGAGTCGGACGCGACTGAAGTGACTTAGTACACATGGTGAGTACAACGTGCTGTGGGCATCAGACGAGGGAGAAATGGTTGCATCTGCGGGGATCACAACTACCTGCCCTCTTTTTTCCTTTCCTTCCCCTTCCTTTCTCCTGTCCTTCTCTCCTTCCACTAACATTTGAGCCTCAGATTTCCAGACTCTGATGCACATTCTGGGCAGGAAGAAGCCTCTACACACAGAGCTCACCTTCAGTGAGGGAGGGCAGAAGATTTGTGAATGAACAATAGATACGCAAACAAGTCACGTAACAGGGGTGCTGGGAGGAAAAGAGAACAGGGCGCTGTGATTGTGACCACAGGATTCCTGTGGCTTTGGTGGCCCTGGAAGGCTCTGAGGAGGTGAGTCAGCCCCACAGGGGTCCCAGGAAACTATATTTCCCACACTGGGAAGAACTAGGGCAAAGGCCTGAAAGCATGAAAAGCAGCACAAAGACAGGGAAACGGGTCCCTCCTGGCACAGCAGGGGCCCTCAGGACCCCACTCTGGTGCTGTCACCAACAGACATCTGGTTATTATTATTTTTTTTTAACCAATGTACATACCTTAATTTAAAAAAAAAATGAAGCCACATGTGGGATCTTAGTTCCCCAACCCGGATTGAACTAGGCCCCCTGCATTGGAAGCGTGTAGTCCCGACTATTGGGCTGCCAGGGAAGTCCCAACAGACATCTGTTCTGATTGCTTGATTTCATTGCCTTCCTAGTACTCCTGACTTATATTCTGAGGAAAGAATGATCATATCAAACATTAACTGAGCAGTTAATGTGTGCCAGGCACTGTACCAGGCACTATATATATACCAAGTCACTTTATCTTCCCATTGTCTCTATGGAGTAGTTATTGTTATTATCATCGAGAAAACTGAGGCTCAGAGAAGTTAAGCAATTTACCCAAAGTCACACTGTTCTTTAGGAACAAACAGGATGAGAACCCAGTTTCCTCTGTCTCCGAAGTCTTTGCTCTTTACTTCCAGCCTGGAGAGAGGCTTAGAGAAGAGCCCAAGCTGCATGCTGGGGAAAGTGGCTGGTGTGTGTGGGGAGGAACGGTGTGTAAGGAAGGGCAGGGGTCACATAAGCAAGAGCCATGCTTGTTGATCAAGCAGACTGTGGCACCTCCCGAGACCCTTTGTGAGATACTGCCTAAGCCATGTCACTCTTGATGTTTCAACAGCTCAGGTTATCCCTTTACTCGTGAGTCTTCAGGAATTGGATTTATCTGCCAACAAAGAGATGGGCAGCTATTCTGAAAACCTACTCAGCAGGCTCCGATTTTTACCAGTGTTGAAGTCATTGATAATCAGCAACTGTGCTTTGGAGAGTGAGACTTTTACTGCCCTGGGTAAGCGATTCTCCGGGTCCCTGCAGACACCGGCACAGTATCACCCAAGAGGGAGGCCTCTATTTCCCTCCAAGTGAATTTCATTCCAAGGCTCAGCCATAGGCATATTGAAGTGTCAATCTGTCCTCTTTTCAGGAAATACGCTCTTTTAAAAGTGACTTTCAAGGCCACATGGATGATTTCTGGCTTTTGCAAATTTAACCTTTAACATTTAAAGTATGCAGACTTGATCCTTTGTATCCAGGGGTTCCAAATCCCTGGATTCAACCAATAGCAGGTCAAAAATAATTGGGAAAAAATTTCCAGAAAGCTCCAAAAAGCAAAACTTGAATTTGCCTCATTCAGGCAACTGTTTATATAGATAGAATTTGTATTGTGTTAGGTATTATACAGGTGGTGCTAGTGGTAAAGAACCCACCAACCAATGCAGGAGATATAAGAGTTGTGAGTTCAATCTCTGAGTCAGGAAGATATCCTGCAGGAGGTCATGGCAACCCACTCCAGTGTTCTTGCCTGGAGAATCCCATGGACAGGGGAGCCTGGTGGGCTACAGTCCATAGGGTTGAAAAGAGTTGGACACAACTGAAGCGACTTAGCACAGCACAGAAATGATTTAAAGTATATATATGGGAGGATGTGCATATATTATGTGCAAATACTATGCCACTTTATATAAGGGACTTCAGTATGGACAGGTTCTGGAAACAATATCCTTGTCTATACGGAGGGGTGGCTGTATAACCTACTTTGGAGGTTCACATTTGTACTACCTTGTAATTCCACTGAGGTCAATATAAATTGGGATTGCTGTGAGTCTGATGGGCCATCAGAAGGCATAACTCTTTTCAATTATAGCTACACAATCAAAGAATCATAATCAAGTAGATATTACACTAAATTGCATCATGTGACATGAATCTACAGATAGTCCCTGACTTACAATGGTTTAACTTAAGAGTTTTTGACTTTAAGATGATGTAAGGGCTTCTCTCGGAGAAGGCAATGGCACCCCACTCCAGTACTCTTGCCTGGAAAATCCCACGGACAGAGGAGCCTGGTGGGCTGCAGTCCATGGGGTCACAAAGAGTCGGACACGACTGAGCGACTTCAGTTTCACTTTTCACTTTCATGCATTGGAGAAGGAAATGGCAGCCCACTCCAGTGTTCTTGCCTGGAGAATCCCAGGGATGGCAGAGCCTGATGGGCTGCCGTCTATGGGGTCACACAGAGTCGGACACGACTGAAGCAACTTAGAAGCAGCAGCAGCAGCAGCAAGGGCTTCTTTCGTAGCTCAGTTGGTAAAAAATCCTCCTGCAATGCGGGAGACTTGGGTTTGATCTCTGGGTTGGAAAGATCCCCTAGAGAAGGGAACAGTTACCCACTCCAGTATTCTTGCCTGGAGAATTCCATGGACTATATGGTTTATGGGGTTGCAAAGAGTCGTACATGACTGAATGACTTTTACTTTCTAAAAGCAATATACATTCAGTGGAAATCACACTTAGAATTTTGATCTTCCCCTGGGCTAGTGATACATAATGTGGTATGATACTCTCTCATGCCATCATAAAGGCAAACTTAACAACCTCTCTGTACCCAGACAACTCTGTTTTTCACTTTCAGTATAGTATTCAATAAATAACATGAAATATCCACCACTTAAGTATAAAATAGGGTTTGTGTAAGATGATTTTGCCCAACTGTGGATGAATATAAGTGTTCTGAGAATGTTTAGGTAGGTTGTGTGCGTGTTTGCTAAGTCACTTCAGTTGTGTCCAACTCTTTGCAACCCCATGGACTGTTGTAGCCCACCAGGTTAGGCAAAGCTATACTGATGACCTAGGTGTATTAAATTCATTTTTTACTTAAGATATTTTCAACTTATCAGGATGCTGCTGCTGCTGCTAAGTCTCTTTAGTCGTGTCCAACTCTTAGCGACCCCATGGACTGCAGCCTACGAGGCTCCGCTGTTTATGGGATTTTCCAGGCAAGAGTACTGGAGTGGGGTACCATTGCCTTCTCCATATCAGGATGCAATCCCACCATAAGTCTAGGAAGATCTGTTTTATTCCATTTGAATTAAGAAGTAAACCAATAATAAAAAAGAAGTAAATCAAGTAAATATATACATATTTCTGTATATCATTTTAGAAGAAAAAGTTCAATTTCTTATTGATAGGTCTCTATCATATGAGTGGGAGGGGTGTTCTTATTAGATATTATAAAAAGAATATATATCTACCCCTCAAACATTTCTTAGAAAGGAAATGTAAAATGTAATTAATGACTATACCTTGTGAATAAGTTGCTCTGGTTAGTTTTAATGTTAGGGGAAACTGAGAACTAGGCAGAAAATCTTTCAATTTCCTTTAAACAGCTTTCCAAGACACACTATTTCCCTTCCTTGTTTCTGTAACTGCAGTTAAATAAACACAATACATTTTGGTGTTTCAGAGTTCTAGGAAGGTTTGGCCTTGTCTCAGTTTCAGAAGCTACTGGGATATGTAAAACCAGGACACACTCTGGAAATCTTGACTAGATGAGAAAACTGTTTCTCTCTCTCTCCTTCTTAAACCTGAGATGAAGGAAAGAAATGCCAGTTGATAGTGAATTAACCATTTAACCAGGGGCTTCCCTGGTGGCTCAGACGGTAGAGCATCTGCCTGCAATGCGGGAGACCTGGGTTCGATTCCTGGGTTGTGAAGATCCCCTGAAGAAGGAAATGGCAATCCACTCCAGCACTCTTGCCTGGAAAATCCCATGGATGGAGGAGCCTGATAGGCTACAGTCCATGGGGTCGCAAAGAGTCGGACACGACTGAGCGACTTCACTCACTCACTCAACCATTTAACCAAGTTTTACTTTTCTATAGTTTCCAAAATTTCTTCCAGATGAAAATAGACAACATAAATTGAATCCATGCATTTCAGGCAGGAGAAACAAGGAATTGTGGAGGGCTTCCCTGGTGGCTCAGACAGTAAAGCGTCTGCCCGCAATGCGGGAGACCTGGGTTTGATCCCTGGGTCAGGAAGATCCCCTGGAGAAGGAAATGGCAACCCACTCCAGTACTCTTGCCTGGAAAATTCCATGGACAGAGGAACCTGGTAAACTACAGTCCACGGGGTCGCAAAGAGTCAGGCACGACTAAGAGACGTCACTTCACTTCTTCACTGCCCACACCCAGAAATGATCTCCCTCTTTCACCCAATTTAATCCAAAGACTGCTGGATCTCAGGACTCCCCTAGTGGCCCCTGGGCTAAAATTCCACACTCCAATGCCGGGGACCCACTGACCGACTAGGGTCGATCCCTAGTCAGGAACTAGATCCCACATGCTGCAACTAAGATGTCTCTCAAAGTGAAAGTGCTAGTTGCTCAGTCATGTCTGACTCTTTGTGACCGCATAGACGTAGCTCACTAGGTTCCTCTGTCCAAAGGGATTCTCCAGGCAAGAATACTGGAGTGGGTCTTCCAGGGGATCTTCTCAACCCAGGGATCGAACCCAGGTCTCCCGCATTGCAGGCGGTTTCTTTACCATCTGAGCCACCAGGGAAGCCCACAACTGTCTTAACTCAGTGATAATATGTTGCCCTAGCCTAAGTTGCTATTGTTCAAAGTTTATGACCTCTAAGGAAGTCTAAGTTATTGCTATTCTTATCGCTGTCAATTTCAGCTGAAGCCTCCATTCACCTCCCTGCTCTGAAAATAGTCAACCTTTCTTGGAATAAGTGTATTGGCGGCAACCTGAAGCTGCTCCTGGAGATGCTAAAGCTTTCGATGTGTCTTCAAGTGCTGAGGCTGAGCAGCTGTTCCCTGGTGACAGAGGACATGGCTCTCCTGGGTTTGTATCTTCTGGTTCCAAAGCCGTCGTGACACTCAGAGCCCAGTGTGCCCCCCCTGCCAGCCTGGGGGAAGGAAGGCGGAGGAGGCAATGAGGCCTGGAGTTCAGCCCTCTGTGCACCTTCCCTGCTCCCTGACATCTGCTTGGGAGAAAGCTGGTTTGTGATCAGTCACTTCAGTCATGTTCAACTCTTTGCAACCCCATGGACTATAGCCCAACAGGCTCCTCTGTCCATGGCATTCTCCAGCAAGAACACTGCAGTGGGTTCCCATGCCCTCCTGCAGGGGATCTTCCCAACCCAGGGATCGAAACTGCCCCTCCTGTATCTCCTGCATTGCAGGTAGATTCTTTACCCACTGAGCCACCTGGGAAGCTAAAGAGACACAGGCAATTCTAAAACCAAATACACAGTAGAGACTGGTTCATAAAATGAGATGGAGGAATTCCTTGTGGTCCAGTGATTAGGACTTCATGCTTTCACTTCTGAGTGTGCAGGTTCTATTCCCAGCTGGGGAACTAAGATCCTGCAAGCCACCAGGTGCAGCCAACCATTAAAAAAAAGAAAAAGGAGATAGATACAGATATGGTGGTGAAAGAAGGAGGATTATCTGACATAGAATAGAATGTTGGAACTGGATGTGGATGGGCAAGGCTCCTTGTCCTTGGGAGGGCTGTGCATGTGTGAATTTTGTTTACGCCTATTCCTGGCTTTGCTCAGCTGGGTGTAGTTTTTTCTGTTCACCTGGTGTTTCCTGTGGATGAATTATGTGTAAGCAAACAAGAAATTCATGTTACATTCACACTGTTCTCTGATATTTCAATCTAGTTGGAATAAATACGTGTTTTCAAAACAAGTGTTATGGCCAAACACTGTAATTAGAAGATGGGCACAAATCACTGTGATTTTATTTTGGATTTCCCTAATGACTAATGAGGGCTTCCCAGGTGGTGCTAGTGGTAAAGAATCCGCCTGCCAATACAGGAGACACAAAAGACATGGGTTCAATCCCTGGGTCGGGAAGATCCCTTGAAGAAGGAAATGGCAGCCCACTCCAGTATTCTTTCCTGGAGAATCCCATGGACAGAGGAATCTGGCAGGCTACAGTCCATGGGGTTTCAAACTGGTCAATTGATTTTTGACAAAAATGCAAAAGCAATTCAGTAAGTCTTTTCAACTAACAGTGCTTGATTAACTGAGCTATCATACACAAAAATATTAACTTCAGCCTATATCTCACAACTTGGACAAAAATAACTTAATATGGATAAGTAAAATGTAACTGTAAAACCTTAGAATAAAATATAGGAAAAATACTTGGGAACTTGAATTTTGCAAAAAGTTTTTAATATATAACACAGAAAGCTCTGCCCACCAAATTAGCAAATTGATAAACAGATCTTTATCAAAACTGTGAGTTATGCTGTGAAAAAGATACTGTTAAGGGGGTGAGAGGAAAATGTAGGTAAGTTCTTTATCACTGAGCTGCCAGGGAAGCCTCCATTGGTCTATGCATCTATTCTTTTACCAATTTCATACTGGCTTGGTTACTAAAGCTTTATAGTAAGCCTTGATGGGAATGGAGCATCCTGCCCAGTCTGGAAGCCATGATGTGTGACAAATGATTGAAGGACCAGGGTATGTTTAGTCCTAACAGGGGGACATTTGAGGGGACCTGTGGTCCAATACTGCATGGTTGGCATGTGGAAGGAGCTGAGATTCCCAGAAGATAGGCAGTGGCAAGGTCAGATGGGGCCCAGAAGCATGGCTTCCTCCAGCTGAGAGCTGCTTCCCTCTGCTGGGGCAGCCTGAAAGGGGTTTCAGGCAGATTCAGGCTGGTCCCCCTTAGAGAAGCTGTGAGAGGGATTTTTCTCTGATCATCCATCTAGAGGTTGAATGAGGAGCCCTCCAGGGTCCCTGCCAGCTCTGAGAGTCTGCCCATCTCATCTTTTTAATCCATTCCTGCTTTTGGCTGAAAAGGGAAGCACGTGTCGTCTGCTCTGGCTGTCCCTCCTTGCTCCTTTTCTTAGCTTCCTCATTAACAGTTATTTATTAAGAGCAATTTTAGGTAGCACTGTGATACTACCTAATGTGTGCTATTCAAAGGAAAAGTTGACCCATGTGTGAAAGGTTCTAACTGACCCGTGAATTAGAAATTATCCAAGTATATTTTGTCCATGGAAAGTACTCAAATAACTGTTGAATGAAAAATGAGTAAATAAACAATGAATAATGAAACAGCATTAAACAGCAAGAAGACTATTCACAAATGATCCTGAGTTAAAGCCAGTGAGTAGTCACTCCTCACATTTAATTAGAGAAAGTCTGCAGCAAGAGTCGGGGCTCCAGGAGAGCAGAGAGCATGAGCTCAACCAGAAAAGACATTCTTTGGGTTGGAATTTGGAAGGAGAAAAAAATTCATTTTCAAGCTGTACATGGAATGCAGAGAGGTGTTTCTAGAGTAATTTCAAATGCCCTGTAAAAAACTGCTAGCTAAAAACATTCTATTACTTAGTGCCACTCTTATTACAAATCCTGGAGCTAGTGTGTTGTGTTATTAGAAGTGGAAAACAGTTGCACTCGAATGTGTTCTTGGCTTTTAGCAGAGTGTTTTTGTTTTTCAGCATCGGTAATTCAGACAGGTCACCTGGCCAGGCTGCAGAAGCTGGACCTGAGTTATAACGACAGCATCTGTGAGGCAGGATGGACCGTCTTCTGCGAAAACCTGTGGCTCCTCAAGGAATTAACTGAGCTGGATATCAGCCTTCGGCCATCAACTTTTAGGAAATGCGGACAATGGTTTAGACACTTGCTAAGTGCCGTGACCAAACTTCCCAAGATCACTGAGGTAGCAATGAAGAGGTGGCTTCTCCCAGCTTCACAGGAGGAGGAACTACAAGGCTTTGACCAAGATCACAGAAGCAGTGTTCACTTTGACCATGGTGGGTTTCAGTAAGCTGACTTTCCAAGGCTCGACGAAGCTACGCGTCACCCAAAGGAAGAAGAAAAGAACATGAGTGAATCCTGGTGAAGTCAAAGGAATACCAGCTTGTGGGCTGTTTAACGTGATTTATGTTACAAGAGCTTTGTAAATAAATGTTTAGGATAATCTAATATGAACATGCCTTCATGCTCTATTTTATGAAACAAGGGTGACATTTTTCAATGGGCTTTCATTTGTTTGGATATATAGTTAGTTCACTTTCTATTTAGAAGACCTGACAAAGTGTTTAGATTCCAGTAACACATTTCCTTTTTTCTTTCCTAGAATTTTCTGCCTCTTTTACTAAATGTTTTAAATATAAGGGTGTGTCTTTATGTGAGTATGTAAAATGTGAAAGGCACTAACTGTGGAACATTTTCATGTTATCTTTATCATTATATCTGTCTCAATGTGGTCTGATGGAAATGTAATTTTCATCAGAAAGAATGCTCTTCAGTTGTTTATTGTTTTATGTT
Source organism: Budorcas taxicolor (assembly GCF_023091745.1). NCBI lineage: Eukaryota > Metazoa > Chordata > Mammalia > Artiodactyla > Bovidae > Budorcas > Budorcas taxicolor. Next base: position 161,737,125 of record NC_068910.1, read on the forward strand.
CTCTTGCCTTTTATCTCAGATACAAACCATGAATACAAATAATGGTCACTGACATACAGATCTTCATGAAAAGTGATCAAAAATTCAAAACCCAGTATCAAAAACATGCCTTGTTAAAATAAAATAAAATATTTTGTTGCTAAAATGAACAAATTAACATATTATTAATAGCTCTGAGCATTTCTTTGACATGGAATTTGCCTAATAAAACCTATTTAATTCATTAATTAAAGTTCCTGTGTTGCTGTCGGTGATTTGGGGAATTTCTGGTTTTCTCTTACTAGAGCATGAAATTCATTGCATGGCAGAGGGATCTGCTCACACATTTGTATTCTGATATATTCTAATCAGATCATGTTTTGCTTTCTTCCTGCTACAGTAATAATTCTTATTATAATCATTGCTTGAAGGACATGTTGAATTTGAAATCAATGTTATTCCAACAGAAAAAGTCATCAGGGTGAGGAGGTCTTGATTAGTATAAATGGGGATGTTTTAGGTAATGATTCTTCACTTCTCTGAGTAAATATTCGGAGCAACTTTATTCAAACTAGCCAAAAACTGGAAACAGAGAAACACCTTTCAATGGGTGAATGGTGAGCAAACTATGCGATACTACTCAGCAACCAGAAAGGAATGAACGATTGCTACGTGCACCACTTGGATGGACTGGAAGTGAATTATGCAAAATAAAAAGGCCAGCCCCCAAATGTCACTTACTATGTGATTCCATTTATATGATCCTCCTGAAATAACAAAATTACAGGTTAGGGACTGGAAGAGAGACAGGTGGTAGGTGTGACTAAGAGTAATAGCACAGTGGTGATAGAACAATTCTATCTTGATTGTAGTGGTGGCTACACAAAAGCTACATGTAAGAAAATTGCATTGGACTACACACACACACACACACACACACACACACAAGTGACAAGTGCATGTATAAGTGATGGAATCTGAATAAGCTCCGTGGATGGTACTGATGTCCATTCCCATAGTCATGGAGGGTGTCAACACTGAGGAAGGGTGAAGGGTGCATGGACCTTTCTGTACGTTTCTTTGGAACGTGCTATGAATTGTTTCGTAAGTAAGGGTTTTAAAAGCAGACGTGATAGTGTAGTGAACCTCCATGTACCTACCACATGCTTTCACAATTCCCAATTTATGGCTGATCTTGGTTCATTTTACAGCTTCCCCGGTGGCTCAGACAGTAAAGAGTCTGCCTGCAATGCAGGAGACCTGGGTTCAGTCCCTGGGTAGGGAAGATCCCCGGAGAAGGAAATGGCAACCCACTCCTGGAAAATAATCCCACGGACAGAGGAGCTTGGTGGGCTACAGTCTATGGGGCCGTAAAGAGTCGGACATGACTGAGGGACTAAGCACACACATTGGTTCATTTGGATCATCTACACTTGCCTCTCTCTGATATTATTCTGAAGCAATTCCCAGACATCAAAGCATTTTATCCATAAACAATTCAGTAAAAGAATCTTTACTTTTATATGTAACTGTAACTGTGAGTAATTTTTGTATGATAGGCATCTAATTCCTAGCGATTTTGCCTTCTTAATCCACCAGGTTTCATTACCTCAATTCATACATTTATAGAATTATTTTTTTTTCTTTACAGGTTTTCCTTTTACATCTTTCTTTCCTTTCTTATCTTTTGGAGAATTCCTTCCCTTCTTTTGCAATTTTAGCAGTTCTTCAAATTTCCCAAGTCCTCTGCGTACCATCATTCCACGCCACCAAGCCTGAATCTGAAAATAAGAACAGCAGCAGCTCATATCACAATGGACTGGAGACGGTTACAGCTCTTTGTTCTGGTATGCAATATGTGATTTTCAAAATACGGAGAATGGAATATAGCTAGAACGCTAAACCTTATCTTCCCTCTTTCTCAGTTGGCCAGTCATCCAGGCAAAGAATTTTTAAAGTGTTTGGTGCTTTTACATGCCAGGCATGGTTCTAGGGAAACAGCGGTTGAATTACCAGTATCACTGAGTCAGTGGAGCTCACATTCCAGTGAGGGGAAAAGACAATAGACAAGAAGCACGTGACTGTATAATTGACAGATGGTGCCAAGCGCCACGGAGGTGACAGGGCACAGCAAGGGAAATGGGTGTGCCGGTACTCTGCCTTCTCTCTTGTTCTGGGACCACCTGTGCTCCCACCTACAGGTAATTGCCACTTGTTCTATTTTTTAAAATTTAACTTATTTTATATTGGGGACTAGCCAATTACTATTGTGATAGCTATAGGTAAACAATGAAGGGACTCAGCCAAACGTATACAAATATCCATTCTCCCCTAAATCCCCCTCCCACCCAGGCTGCCACATAATATTGAGCAGAGTCCCCTGCGCTATTCAGACCTCTCTTGCTCTTGAGATCTTCTTTCCTAATACCCACTCAGGAACATCCCTTCTCTAGTAGACGCTTCATACCTGCCAGTGGCTCCCCATTTCTCTCAGAATAAAACTCAAGTCCTGGTCTCTTGCCTTCTGAGACAGCCCATGCTTTCTCTGTGGAGTGTTTCTCCCAAGGTCTTTTTCCCCTTTTGAGACCAACAGCATTTTGTCTGTGGAATGTGTATACGTGTGTGCTCAGTCAGTTCAGTCCTGTCCAGCTCTTTGCAACCTTGCGGACTGTAGCCCACCAGGCTCCTCTGTCCGTGGGATTCTCCAGGCAGGAATACTGGAGTGGGTTGCTGTGTTCTTCTCCAGGGGATCTTCCCAACCCAGGGATTGAACCTGTGTCTCTTGTATCTCCTGCACTGGCAGATGGATTCTTTACCACTGCACCACCTGGAATGTGTATCTCTCTAAATAAATCCACTTCTTAAAAACACAAACAAAAACCCAAAATTCAAGTCCTTGCATTTGCTTACAAAGCCCTATCAATTTTCCCCCACCCTCCGGACCTCTTCACTCTCCCCTTGCTCACTCACTGCAGCCGCGCAGGCCTCTTTGCTGCTCAGATGCACGTAGGCACCATCTCAGCTCAGGGCCTCGGCCTTTGCTGCTTTCTCTGCCTGGAACACTCTTCCTAATATTCAGATGGTTCATGCCTCCACTTCTTCAAGAACCTGCTTGATTGTCGTTGCCATGAACTGAGCTATGTTTCCCCCAGTTCATGTGTTGAAGTCTTAAACCCCAATGTGCTGGTATTTGGAGACTGGGCCTGGTAAGGTAATGAGGTTTAGATAAAGTCCTAAGGCTGAGGTTCTCATGATGGAATCAGTGCTCTTACAAGAGACAGCTAGCTTGCTCTCTCTGTCATAGGAGGACACAGTGAAATGGCAGCATCTGTGAGGCAGGAAGGGAAGCTCTCACCATGCTGGCACCATGATCCTGGACTTCAAGCCTCCAGAACGTGAGAAAATAAATTTCTGTTGTTCAAGCCACCCAGTCTATGATATATTGTAATAACTGTCGAGACAGTCAATCTCCCAAAGAATCCTACACTGACCATCTCATTAAACTGAAACCACTATAAACCTTTTTTAAAAAAGATACAAATGAGCTTATTTACAAAACAGAAATAGATTCCCAGACTTAGAAACCAAACTTATGGTTACCAGAGGAGAAGGGTGGGGGAAGAGATAGATTGGAAGTTTGGGATGGGCGTGTATACACTGCATATTTAAAATGGATAACCAACAAGGACCTACTGTGTAGCACAGGGAACTCTGCTCAATGTTATGTAACAACCTAAATGGGAAAAGAATTTGAAAAAGGATATTAACACATGTATGTGTATAACTGAATCACTTTGCTGTAGACCTGAGATTAACACATTATTAATCAACTAGGCCCCGATATAAAATAAAAATTTAAAAAAAAGGAAGAAGAAGCTAATAGAGCAAGATCAGATGGAAGGAGACTAAATAGATTAAGTGGCTACTTTAGTAGTCCAGTGAAATGAGCAGTCTGAACCCTACCAGGTATTCCTATCTAAATACATGTTTTGATCAAAAAATAAAATAAAATAAAACCCCTATAATACACACACACACACAACTTCTGGCAACCTCAGTTCCCCTCAGCTTGAACTTTTTTCCAATGCACTTAATCACCTTCTAACATGTGATTATGTTAGAAACAACATAATCACTTTCTAACATCACTTAGAAATAACTTTCTAATATATATTATGTGTTACACTTCATGTTCTTACTCTCACCACATGAAGCTTTAAGCAATATGAGGACAGAAATATTTGCCCATTTTGTTCAGTATTGTATTTCCAGTGCCTAGAACAGTGCCAGGTACATAGTTGCAGCTCAATAAATATTTGTTGAATGAATGAATGAATGAGGTGGGTAGAGGTATGCTGTTTTATATAACGGGGCTTGAGGACAGGTGTATGGATATTTGAATAGAGACTGAACTAAGTGAGGGCCACAGTCTTGCCCACACCCGGTGGGAAGCACCTCTGGACAGAGAGGCAGGAGCACGCATGAGCCTTGGAGTAAAGCGAAAATGGGAAGGATGAGATGGAGCCTGCAAGCGGCAGACCAGCTAAGGCGGTGCCTTTTCAGGGAAGGAGCAGTGCCCAGGAGAGGGATTCCGGAAACACGCAAGGCTTTTTATGTGTTAAGACTCAACAGAGTTCAATTGTGTGCCACTTACTCTGGTCCACAGAGACTTTCCAAGCTTGTGCAGGCCTGGATGGGTTGGAAGCAACTCATTTCCAGAGCTTCAACTCTCACCCGTCCCCCTCCCTAAAATGTGTCTGCGGAGGAACACAACTGCTGACCCTCCAGTCCCATAGCGAGTCCCACCGCCCCTTCCCAACTGGCCGTTTGGCAGCCCTTCACCCATTTGAATCTGACCAGGGTGGGTTGCCCAAGACTCCAAAAACCTCGGGGGCACTGAAAAAGGGGTAATTCAAAATAGCAGTATAGATGTTGGCTCTAAGGACTGGGTAACCAATCCTTTATAAGAGAGATGGTTTCCAGCTCTTTGCCTTTGAGAACATTGAAGTTGATTTGTCAGTTGAGAGCCTGCTATCTAATTTCGGGGAGCTATATCTGGAAGGAGTTCAGAGATGTGTGAAGCACTGCCATTTAAAGCAAAACAATACAGGCAAACAAATTGTTTCCATTCTTTTCCTTGTCAACTTATGAATTTGAACAAGCTTTCTCAGTATTTCCTCTGTAAATTAAAAAATAGGAATGGAACTGATGCCAAACCCTATTTCATTCTAGCAATAAGTAATATTTATGCAAGGACATATAAACTCTTAAAAGTCCTTTGGACTGCAAGGAAATCAAACCAGTTAATCCTAAAGGAAATAAACCCTGAATATTCACTGGAAGGACTGATGCTGAAGCTGAAGCTCTAATACTTTGGCCATCTGATGTGAAGAACTGACTCACTGGAAAAGACTCAGATGCTGGGAAAGACTGAAGGCAAAAGGAGAAGAGGACAGCAGAAGATGAGATAGTTAGATAGCATCATTAACTCAATGGACATGAATTTGAGTAAGCCCTGGGAGATAATAAAGGACAGGGAAGCCTGCCTTGCTGCAGTCCATGGGGTCACAAAGAGTTGGACACAACTTAGCAATTGAACAACAACAACATATAAACTATGTGAAAAAAATCTTTCCAAAAATCCTATATATCAAATAATTGAATATCAAATTTTATACTAGATTTTATATTGTTTTGGTCAATTTTATACTATTACTAATTGCACAGACTCAATCCAGAATGTTAAAATGCTATGATCATAGAAAAAAAATTTAATTTACATAAAACTTTTGTAGCCTAGAAATATGAAAGGTGATCTATAAATTATTTAGATTATATACATACACACACATATTAAGGTCAATTCTAAAGGAAAAGTGGAATGGAAATACATGTTCAAGAAGAAAAATAAATGACAAAATTTTTGCCTGTAAAGTAAGAGTTTGTTCAAATATTTTGTAAATTGATGTTTACTGATATCAAAGCAAATCCTTTGCAATGACTAAACTTAAACTCACAAAAAGGTCTAATATCAATTTTAAAATGTGCAAGGGGGTACATTGTTCAAAATACTTCTAGGAAGTATCCTAAAAGTAGTAAGTAATTTCATTCTTCCAGTGTAGTCATCCCTGAGTATATACATACTAAAATTAATATTTCAATATAAACTACTTTTCTTTTGTATTACAGTTTGGGCATTATTTTGATTTATTAGAATTCTGTGTGTGGTAGTTTATGTTATCTATGAGTCTAATTTTAAAAGAGTAAGGGAAGTTTCATATAATACTTATTAGAGAAGGGAGGGTGTTGTTAGGTCTGATTTGATTGAGGGCTATTGATACAGGGTCTTACAGACCAAAGACTAATTTTTATTCAGGGTAAAATGGAGAGTTGTTGATTTCAGCAAAGTACAGCAAGATCTGACCTAGGTTTCAACAGCGTAGGTCTGACTGCTCAGTAGAAGAATATATACGAAAAAAAAAAAAGAGAGAAGAATATATATGGTAGGGGAAGCAGGCAAGTAACAAGGGACACTAGTTGGAGGGCTAATGCAGTCATCTGGGTGTGAGATGCTGCAGGCTTGGACCAGCCGAATGGAGAATACTGAATACTGATTGTAATGGACACATTCCTGGGCTCTGGGGTATCCTTCTGTCTCCACCGGCTTAGTGGGTAATGAGGATCTTAACCCTTTGATGCTATGTTGGTGGCAGAGCAGAACTCTGGCCTCTAGACCTGTGCTCCACAATGCTTTCATTTTTAACTTTTCAGTCTTATCTGAGTTAACATAAGCCTTTCACTCCAGTGACTAGTCCAACAGTTTTAGATCATTTGGGGGTTTGAAGTTTTGGTTTCTTTTGCCTGTTTGTTGGCTTCTTATCTGACAAAGAGAAAAGGAACAGAAAAGACAAAAAAAAAAAAAAAAAGCTAGGATTTTTGTTTAAAAATCTCTTGCTTAGGCCTGGGGATGTAAAAGTATTCAATAAGTAAGAATCACAATTCTCAAAATGTAGATGTGTAAAGAGCAGCCCTATAGAATAATCTGTTAAGTTTAGCAATACCCTACTCCGAGCAACTGTGATTATGTTATCCAAAATCATTGCTTATTTTACCTTTGTTGCCAATTCTTTCATATTTCTCCTTTCTTTAAGGTATTCCCATACAGCCTCAGTGCCTTTGGTACACACTGACATTGGGGGTTCTTCCATGGGGTTGCCCGTTAGTGTCAGAACTTTTAGATTCACTAGACTATCCAAATTCTCCGGAAGATAAGTGATCAAGTTGTCCTCGAACCGTAATTCTTTCAAAGCTGAAATTATTTTTTAAAAAATAATGAATATGTCTTAAAAACTAGCAAAATTAAAGCATACATTGCTTAGTCCAAACACTTTAAAATGTTTATTTCCTGTTAGACCATGTAACAAAAAAATTTAATGTTTTATAACAACTCAGAGTTGTTGAAGTCAGTGTAAATAAGTGTCAGAGACAGGAAAATAGTAAATACTAAAAAATGTTGAGAATGTTCCATTCCTCCAGAGATTAAAGACAGAATCAGGAGATGACTAAGGAGTGTCACAGATCCAACCCTGTGGCCATGCTTTTTTTTTTAATTTATCTTTTGCTGCGCTGGGTCTTGGTTGCTGCATGTGGGCTTGCTCTTGCTGCAACAAGTGGGAGCTACACCCTAGTTGTGGTCTCTGGGCTTCTCATTGCAGTATCTTCTCTTGCTGCAGATCACTGGCTGGAGGGAGCTTGGGTTTCAGTAGTTGTGGTACATGGGCATACTTGTTTGTGGGATCTTCCCAGACCAGGAATTGATACCGTGACTCCTGCACCGACAGGTGGATTCTTAACCACTAGACCACCAGGGAAGTCCTGCTGCTAATCTTGGAATGTCCCATGAGTAGGCAACAGAATCCACTCATATTCCTTCATCTTTCTTTCATTAAATAGTCACAGTTTGAAAATATATCTATAAACCTGAAGATTCAGCACAATATGGCAAAGAAACATTTTTTTAAATCTGGTTCTAGGAGGATCTCAGCAAAAACCTGTTTAGGTTTAGCCTAGTGGAAAATCTTTGCATATTCAAATATGAATGATGTATGATTTTTCATGGCAATCAAATAGGTCCACTCCCAACCCCCCAGCCCCAACTGCCTTGCTAATTTTATTACTCTGGGTCAATCCTTTTCCTTTCTTTCGTAAGTGACTTAGTGATCTAATGCAAATTTACTACAGGACCCCCAAGCCCGAATTCTGGCAGATAATAGGTATTCAGTAAGTTCTGGTTCACAGTATAATGGCTATGAGGATGAATGCCCATCTTCATAGCAGTTGATATTTTCTTTTCAATTCCCAGTAAACTAACTGCCTTTGTGAGGCTTTTAGCTGTACCAGTCAGGTACCTTGCCTTCCCTGTATCACCAACTAAGAAGCTCTGCAAGGAGATTACGGGGTAGGTCTAAGCTCTCAACATTGAAAAGTGAAGTTGCTCAGTCATGTCTGACTCTTTGCGACCTCATGGACTGTAGCCTACCAGGCTCCTCCGTCCATGGGATTTTCCAGGCAGGAGTACTGGAGTGAGTAGCCATTTCCTTCCCCAGGGGATCTTTCCAACCCAGGGATTGAACCAAGGTCTCTCACATTGTAGGCAGAAGCTTTTACCATCTGAGCCACCAGGGAAGTCTCCTCAACATTGAGACTGATCTTTAGTAGTACAAGGATGCCTTCCATCATGGGAAATGCTAGTCAAACTCCACTGGGTTGTAGATCTACAAAGATTTCTCACCTTGTGCTTGGCAAATAGCATCCGGGAGTTGCTTAATTAGATTGCAGTGGCAATCAAGAATTTCCAAGTTAGGCATTGATCCCAAGGATACAGGCAGGTACTCGAGATGATTATTCTCAATATACAGCTCTTTAAGATTCTGAATAACAGAAGAGTATGTTATCATACCATAATAAAAGAATTATGGTAACTAGAATCACCTGTGAGTTCCCATGTTCTTTCAATGGGAATATTATTCATTAGGATTAAGGGGAAAGCACATTTAAAGAGTCATCAAAAAAATATAATTATTCTTGAGATAAGCCATTAGTCATGGTTCCCAGGTATGTAGGGAAAAGAGAACATGGGAATCTAGTGTTTATTTGTTTCACTAGAACTTAATGCAGAAAAACAATTTGGATCATTTAACTACAAATATAATTTGTTCCCTTTTAATAGCTAATTATCTGTGGCAGTTGCTATAGAACTGCAATTGCCTCAGTTATCAATCCAACATCGTCCATGTGGAAGTAGCCAAAATGTACAGAGAATAGGTTGACTATTTTCAGATTCACTGGGTAAAAATTCAATGTTTGCATTTCACCCTAAGATTCTGGAGAGAGTGGCATGACACGTACAAGGAGCAAATTGATGAAAGGAGTTCTGTGAACACAGAGCAAAGGAATGAAGAATTAGGAATAGGTGAGAAGGACCTGTGCTGTGCCTGTCATTACTCAGGTCCATGACTGGGAGCTTTGTAGTGGCTTACACCTACTTTATTATTATTAAAAGTGTAGCACCAGGAACATGAAAAAATCATGCTTTAAAGCATGCATACATAAAGACACATTGGTATAGCTACTTTGAATAATGTTATGTTGCTTTGCTGGGGTTTAGTGCTGTGGACCCATCTTCAGCATGAACCTGTTGCAATGGTTAAATAAACCATGATATGCTTTCCACTATGCAGGAAGGGGAATCAGACTCTCTCATGCAAAATGCAGATTCCTGGCCACATCATCTATATGACACTGTAACTTCAAAGTAGTACAACTTTCAGAGAATACTTTTAAAAAGTGGAAATTAACTGGAGAGTGGTATGGCTCAATTTTTTAAATAAAACATGAGTATGCCCTGACATATCCAAGACCAGTCACAATAAAATGTTCTTCAAGTGTGGATCCTGTGGTTGTTCAGGAAGACAGTGGAAGCCTCAAAGTGTAATAATGACTTCTTGTTGGGAGCTAGAAATCTAGTATAGATGATTCCACATGCAACCTGTGAGAAGACAACCATGTTTTCTCAGTATTAGCCAAGGAATCGGTGGGCGTATACTTCTTTGCCTGCTCCTTTGGGGAGGCTTACCTCTAGTCTCTTAATGCATTCAGGCAGATGGGTAAGCTTGGCTCCCTCATCTTGGCCAATGTATAACTTCTCTAAAGATGCTAAAGAAAGGATCTCTTTCGGAAATGAAGAGAACTGATTTCCCGTTAGTCCAAGAATCTTCAGTTTCGATAGTAAACCGAAGTCTGAAGGTAACTGGAAAGATTTCAAAAAGATAAGTTTCAGATCAGGATTATTTTTAGAAGAAAATAAATTGGGCTTTTAGTTTTGAGGAAGATTTTTTTTTAAAGGGAGCAATTTAGCATCTCCTGCAGATGCAAAGCTGGCCCATATGTTTGCATCTATAGTATTTGTACTTGTAGATCCAAAGTCTGGAGTTCTATTTTTTCCCCAACCTCTGTGCACTTTACTTTCATGCTCTGGATAAAGTTAGAGCAATTTTTAACCTATGTTATTGCGAATTTTTCAACTATGGTGTAGCAAATGCTGGACACTACTGAAAGAAAAAGTACAAAGCTTATTAGTATATTATTGCAACTATAATATTCATAATTAATTCAGTTATTGGCACTGATCAATTTAGTGATGTGACATCCATCCTAAAAGGCTTTAGGTCAGCAATTTTGAAACTTTAGTTAAAATACCAGTTGGAAGGAAACAATGAAGACCATTATAATCATATCTTCTGCCCTGCAGTGAATCCCAAGGCTATGTGTATTAGGCAGGCATTGCACAGATTCTCAGACTTTCAGAGTTGGAAGGCCTTAAAAAGCTCCCTGTTCTTACCCTCTACTATGGTGGTTGGATATGTTCCATAGCTAGCCATCCAGCTCTTATTTAAACACTACCTCCTGGGATGAAAAGATCATTGGATGAAGGCCACTCGGATTTCCCTCTCCTGTCAAAATCTGTGTCACTAATCCATCCCCTATTGACATCTGGCTGGCCCTCTGGAACCACATGGAAAATCTCATTCTTTAAATACAGGACACAATCACCCTACTGAATAAGTTACACAGATACCTATTTTCTTGCAGGAAAAAAAGGCCCAACTCTGAATGTTAAAAACTTAATTCACTTTGAAACACTTCTGTTGCCTGGCTCTATTCTTCACTGGGCAACCTTTCCTCACAGGTCCCTGCTTAAACCTTGGCTTTCCTTCCACCCATTCCATAACCTGCCATTCTATTTTTCATGAGAATGGTTAGTAGAGTTCAGCTCAACCCAAACTCTCCCTAAATGGGTGGAATAGGTAAATAATTAGTGAATAGATTATCCCCATAGTAGGCTTTCTTTTGACCTATAGGCAAAAGTTTCAAACACTTGGAATAAACCGTAAGACATTTTCCTCTTTGTTATGTAAGGTGAGGGCTCATTTTTTTAAAAAGTTATAAAACATTTTCAGTTTTATTTACATCTAGAAAAAGAAAACTCAGAACAAGTCAACGTCCAGAGAAACTGATGTTTAAGCTTTCCTTCTTGGCTATTTCAAAATTCTTCAACAGGCCCTTAGATTCCTTCAATGCAAAGCATCTGCATTTAGTGCAGTCCTAAATAACAGGGAAGGACTTATCAACCTAACCACCTCATTATAACCCAGTTATTTCATTCGTATTGCTATATTCTCAGCCCAGAGGATTAGCATTTACTTTTTCAAAAGCCCACTGAATATCTAAAGATTTTTTTCCCAGGATATTCAAGAGCCAATAATTAATACCATCATAGATAGTCATATTATAGCAGAAATAAATTTGGATGTACAGAAAGCCTGCAGAGCGTCAGGTGAGAACAATTATTGCTGACAGTATAACTGAGCTGTAGCCATTCTGAAACCTGAGTTTTCTCCCTTAATAGTGTGAATGTAAAATGTTGCCTGCCAAATCAGTAAACAAAGGACGTAGCAACCATTGAGCCACTGCAGCCACTGGACCATGAACCCTGAGGGAACTCAGGATGGGAAGAACAGAATACTGGCCTTAGATAGCTAAGGCTCATATCAAAAGAATGATTTCAATGACGTCATTGAAATACATGATTTCAATGAACCCAGACTCCTGCATCTTCCCATATATAGAAAAGTACTGAATTCATTAACTTGAGAATTTGGTTTTCTTTAGGGATGAATGTTTTGTTTTGTTTTTGTTTCTGGACTGCACCTGGTCTTAGCTGTGGCATGTGGGATCTAGTTCCCCAACCAGGGATCGAACCTGGGCCCCGTGCATTGGGAGCACAGGGTCTTAGCCACTAAACTACCAGGGAAGTCAGAATTTGTTAATTAATTTCTTTAATTAACAGTTAAATCATTTGAAGTTCTGACTACGTGTTCTTTGCTGTGAAAAGTCCTACATCTCCTGGCTCCTCCCTTATCTCTGTGGAGCAGTCCCTCTGAGCTGAGAGGCTGCTTTCTGGGCTTAAGTCCTCAGTTCTGTCCACCAAATAAAACACAGTTCTCAACTTTTAGGTTGTGCATCACTTTTTCAGTCAACAATAGGAATGGACCATACACATAAAATCCATCTAGGTATATATGAAAAGTCAGCTATTTTTGCCTCCAACTAGGCACGAAAAAGCTACTGTCTAGGCTTCAAGTGCCAAAAATCCATCCGGTAAATTTGGGGGTGGAAGAGAGAAGAAGCTGGCTTAAAGGCCATGTGTCATTAGAGAGAGAAATGATTGGGAGGTTCCTAGAGGGACTGGAATAATAGGAAATTCAGAAAGGAGGACAAAAAACACAGTAATACCATCATAAGAACTGAAGAATCATAAGTACTGGTATATGGAAATTTCCAAGTTCAACATAATAACACTGAACATATCCATGTTTCGATGCAGTCTGACTTGCAGTAAAGCTGGGTACTGGATGAGGCTAATCTTTGGTGATGGACAGGGTGGCCTGGTGTGCTGCGGTTCATTGGGTCGCAAAGAGTTGGAAACAACTGAGCGACTGAACTGAACTGAACTGAATCTTTGCTAATCACACACACATCTGTGTGTGATTCTCTCCTCCACCCTGACCTCTTAAAAAGTCTCACAGGAGAGGATTAGGTATCATGCATGACTCAATAGGATTTAAGTGAACTGTGTTATATTTCCCAAGGGCACTTTATATTCTGATACTTTCACTCCCACTGTGGAATGACAGACTGTGCTCACTGTACCAGGAATTCTTACATCGGAAGAGTTGGGGATGGGCAGAGGGCTTCTCATAGAACCTCTAAAATCCTCCAAGATGGGTTGCTACCTATAATAAGTCGAAATTAAGTGCTAGATTCTCTTCTTAAATCTTAAAGTAATCATCAAAAAATTTACTTCCAGTTTTGAAACTCTCTAACAATGAGGAAAACAAAACAAAAAAATCCCAAAGTTCTAAAAGTTGAAAATCAAGTAAAAGATTCAAAAAGAACAAAAAACAACTTTAAAGCTAGGACTTTTATAATGTAATGAGATACACATTGAGAGTGTTGCTCACAACCAGGAAAAACAGACATGATATTTGGTTAGCGGTGTTGGTTTCTAAACCTTCCATTCTTTCTCTCCAGAATAGTCTTTTGCTTTTAACAGAACTCTGTTCTTTCAAATTTTCAAATATTAAAAAACAATAAGGGGCTTTCCTGGTGGTCCAGAGGTTAAGAATCTGCCTTTCAATGTAGGGGACATAAAATATGTGTTATATGTTGTGTATGTAGTTTTGTGTGATTAAAGATTTCTATGTGGCACAATACTCTGCAATTAGGTGCCTTATTTTTTAATAAACATCACAATTTTGAGATCTATCTACATTGGCACATATAACTCCCATTCACTTAAATTATTGTATAGTATTCCATTTTATAAATATACCACAATTTACTTGCAAACTCCTCTCCCAACTGACATTCACATTATTGCCCATAAGCCATGATTATCAACAATACTATGATGAATATCTGCACACACCACCCTGCACACACATGGGAGAGCTTCTCTGGGGACTAATCTGGTTTTGTGGATATCTGATTTTGGAACATTAGGGCCTAAGGTTGCATGTGTCGGAACTCTGGAAGATGAACCCTGCAGTCCAATGCTATGGACTGGTTTTCTGACTCTATCAGGTACAGGTGTGTGGCCTTGACACATTAAAAGCCCCATGCCTCATTCTCCTCCTATATCATTGAGGATAATATCACTAACATCAAAAAATCATTGTGAGTAATGTGTGCAATTTAAGAAAAAAATCATGCAGGTAGTCACAGGATCTCAGGAAGGAAAGCAGAGTGTGATAAGACAATATGACTGTATTACAAATGTATAAATTAATCTTCCTCCCAATAATCAATAACTCCAGTCTTATGAGAAAAAAATCAAACAAATTCCAATAATGGGGGCATCCTACAGCATACCTTGCCAGTACACCTCAATACTGGCAAGGTCATCAGATACAAGAAAAGCCTGAAAAACTCTCATAGCCAAGAAGAGCTGAGAAGCAAAAACTAAATGTAATGTAGAAACCTGGATGGAATTCTGAAGGGAAAAAGATTAGATCAAAACTAAGGAAACATGAAAAAAGCAACAGAGTTCCAGAAAAATATCTATTTCTGCTTTATTGACTATGCCAAAGCCTTTGACTGTGTGGATCACAAGAAACGGGAAAATTCTGAAAGAGATGGGAATACCAGACCACCTGACCTGCCTCTTGAGAAATCTGTATGCAGGTCAGGAAGCAACAGTTAGAACTGGACGTGGAACAACAGACTGGTTCCAAATAGGAAAAGGAGTGCATCAAGGCTGTATATTGTCACCCTGCTTATTTAACTTCTATGCAGAGTACATCATGAGAAACAGCTGGACTGGAAGAAGCACAAGCTGGAATCAAGATTGCTGGGAGAAATATCAATAACCTCAGATATGCAGATGACACCACCCTTATGGCAGAAAGTGAAGAGGAACTAAAGAGCATCTTGATGAAAGCGAAAGAGGAGAGTGAAAAAGTTGGCTTAAATCTCAACATTCAGAAAACGAAGATCATGGCATCCGGTCCCATCACTTGATGGGAAATAGATGGGGAAACAGTGGAAACAGTGTCAGACTTTATTTTTTTGGGCTCCAAAATCACTGCAGATGGTGACCTCAGCCATGAAATTAAAAGATGCTTACTCCTTGGAAGAAAAGTTATGACCAACCTAGATAGCATACTCAAAAGCAGAGATATTACTTTGCCGACTAAGGTCCGTCTAGTCAAGGCTATGGTTTTTCCTGTGGTCATGTATGGATGTGAGAGTTGGACTGTGAAGAAGGCTGAGTGCCGAGGAATTGATGCTTTTGAACTGTGGTGTTGGAGAAGACTCTTGAGAGTCCCTTGGACTGCAAGGAGATCCAGCCAGTCCATTCTGAAGGAGATCAGCCTTGGGATTTCTTTGGAAGGAATGATGCTGAAGCTGAAACTCCAGTACTTTGGCCACCTCATGCGAAGAGTTGACTCATTGGAAAAGACTCTGATGCTAGGAGGGATTGGGGGCAGGAGGAGAAGGGGACGACAGAGGATGAGATGGCTGGATGGCATCACTGACTCGATGGACCCAAGTCTGAGTGAACTCCGGGAGTTGGTGCTGGACAGGGAGGCCTAGTGTGCTGCGATTCATGGTATCGCAAAGAGTTGGACACGACTGAGTGACTGAACTGAACTGAAGGAAACATGGATAAATTGTGGACTTCAGTGAATAAAAGTGTATCAATATTGGTTTATTAATTGTAACAAATGTACCATAGTAATCTAAGATGTTAATTGTTGGGGAATCTCAGTGTGGAATATATGAAAATTCTCTGAAATATGTTCTCAATTTTACTATAATCTGAAGCTATCCTAAAAAAGAAAGACTTTAAATAAAAAGTCATTGTGAAGGTTAAATGTGATAATACACAAAAAACATTTAACCCAGTGACTGGCACCTACATACTGCAAATAAACATCAGCTACCATTATGATTACTACTGCTATTCAGGCAGGAAAGGTAATATGAATGATGACCTTGGAGAGATCTGTCAATCCCGATTTTCACTCATAAACTCAGCTCGAATTTTCTGATGTTTAGACACGGAACCACACCAATGTAGGGCCGGGCAGCATAGTGACAGCCAGGAGAGGAATCAGTACCTGGCATATCTTATTATCATCCAGGGCCAAGACTTCCAAGTTCTTCAGTGAACAGATCTGCAACGGACAATGTTCCAGAAAGTTCTGGCTGAGGTCGAGGAACCGCAGGTTAGCCAGGCGCCGGAAGGAGCGGCGCAGCACCCGCAGGCCGGTGTTGCGCAGGTAGAGCAGGAACAGCGAGGTCCACCTGCAGAGGAGGCGCGGCATCTTCTCCAGGTGGTTCCCACTCAGGCCCACCTCCGTCATCTGCATGAGCTCGCCCAAGGTGTGCGGGAGGGTGTGGAGGCGGTTGTAAGAGAGGTCCAGCACTGATAGCCTGGTGCACCGGCCCAGCGACTCCGGGAGAACAGCCAGGCTGTTGTAGGACACGTAGAACTTCTTCAGCTTCGTCAGGTTCCCGATCTCTTCCGGGATGACCGTGAGCTTGTTCTCATCCAGGTCGATGATCTCCAGGTTGTAGAGATCACACAGCTCCAGAGGGAACGCTGCAAATTGGTTATGCTTCAGATGGATCTCCCTCAGTTTGGTCTGGTTCACTATTTCCTTGGGCAGAGATTTCAGGCGGTTTCCGGCCAGTCCGAGCAGCTCGAGATGGTGAAGGAGTTTGCAGATGACTACAGGGATGTCTGCTAGGTCGGTGTGGTAGAGGCGGAGCTCGCGGAGCTGGCGGATGCCACTAAGCACAGGCAGGGACGAGGCTTCCAGCGGGTTGTCGCTCAGATCCAGGCCCTCTAGGTTGCTCAGCCTTCCCATCTCCGGGCATAGATTCTTCAGTTTGTTCTTGTTCAGGTAGAGAACCCTGATCTTCCTTAAATGCTGAATATCCTCGGGGATTTCTGCAATCAGGTTGTTTTCCAAATGCACTTCCTCTAATTCTCTTAATGCTAAAATGTCTGCTGGAATAGTAAGCAAGCTCTGATTTGAAGCGTCAATGAAAAATATCCTATCAGAGACCTGCTGTGGATCACTTTTCTGCTGAATTCTAGATGAATGTTCACCTTTTGTGCTGTCACTTGACATTATTCTGATGGAAAGTTCAGATATTCAAAATCTGAAATATTGTGATAAGAAAAATATATCAGAGTTTTACCTGTCACCAGATTTAGTATCCTTAAGAGAAACAAAATTAAAATCTAGTTGATGAGTGCTCACGGTGAGACAACATAAAATGTAGGGTTTTGTGTTTCATGTTGGAAGATAAATCGAAGTGTAGATTCCTCTTTCTCCTAACCTAGGTTGACTCAATTAAGAAAGGACTGTCTGGTTTGTCTAATTTCAGTTTTTAGAAATGCCAATTTTGATTTTATTTTCAGGTTGGAGGTATAGAAAGCTGCAAAAGATCATTGCTCTAAAACACTGAGAAAACACTAGGATAAATAGCATTTTTAAATATTGCATTTGGAGGAGTTCCCTGGTGGTCTGCTGCTGCTGCTAAGTCGCTTCAGTCGTGTCCGACTCTGTGCGACCCCATAGACGGCAGCCCACCAGGCTCCCCCGTCCCTGGGATTCTCCAGGCAAGAACACTGGAGTGGGTTGCCATTTCCTTCTCCAATGCATGAAAGTGAAAAGTGAAAGTGAAGTTGCTCAGTCGTGTCCGACTTGGCGACCCCATGGACTGCAGCCTACCAGGCTCCCCCGTCCATGGGGTTTTCCAGGCAGGAGTACTGGAGTGGGTTGCCCTGGTGGTCTAGAGAATTCCAGGCTTTCACTGCCGTGACCCGGGTCCAATTCCTGGGTGGGGAACTGATCTCTTGCAAGCCATGCAGCCAAAAAACAAAACAAAAATTGCATTTTCCCTTAAATCCGGCATAAAGTTGTAGATATAAAGGCCCACAGAATTAAATTCAAGAGATGAACTGCATTTCTAAATCAGGAGAGACCAGTGGGCATTTTTGTGCCTGGTGGAACTTTAAAGTTTTAGGACTGGCAGGTGGACAATCAGGCTTTCTGTAGGCATTGGTAACAGCCATGTGTGAGTTGGTATGATGGATTAGAATCTGTGAAACCAAGGGTAGTTATCAGTTAGATCCATTAAACTATAACTTGCTTAATAAATAAAAAACTAACCTGTCTTCACTGACCAAGCTCACTTTGTTTTGTTTTTTAACAAAAAGCATTGCGTAGCCTAAACAATGTTAACAGACCCTTCACCACCACTATGGATAGTATCTCTCACTAAGAGTCTTGAGATGTTTGCCCAGTTTGTTTTTCAGGAACTTGGAGTCAGCTGTCCAGTTGGCACCCCAGCCAGTTAAGACTGGTTGGCAGTATTGACCATGTACCTGTGTATGTGTGTTTGGTCAGTGACCATTTGCCATCAGAAACTCGAGAACTCTGCCCCCAGAATGAGCTAATGCCACCAAATTCTGAGCATGTATCCCAGTTGTGCCTGCACAGAAGGACAATTATCTCACTTTTTAAAATCTACAATCACCTTTCCCCATGCTCCCCATACCTCAGGCCACCCTGCTTCTTTGTCTCATAAATATCCTGAGTCCCTTGTCTTTGGGGAGGTGGGTTTGTGATTTGTTCTTTCAGCTCACTTGACTGATTCACGATAAGGATTTTTTGCTGCAAACCTCCACCTCTCATTGTTTGGCTTGCTTTGTTCTCAGGCAAATGAACCTGGCTTGGTAACAGTAAGTCCACAGGGTTGCAAAAGACTTAGTGACTAAACCAAACCAAGCCCTTGGTTATGAATACATGCACACACATACACACACAGCCTAAGGGGGAAGGCAGGAAGGACTCTGACATGATGGTGGCTGGGTTGATTGTGGCATCTCTGACTTGCCTTCTAGGGTGGGGTCTTTTCTGCTGGAGGACTAGACCTCCCATCCGGCATAGAGGCCCAGTCAAGACGGGGAGGGGTGAATTCCCAGCCCCACACTTAATGTTTTTGCTCCTTGCAGCATAGCAGTGTGTGATTCAGATCCTTGTTTCTATATACCTAGCCCCCCAAACGGAGAAGGCAATGGCACCCCACTCCAGTACTGTTGCCTGGAAAATCCCATGGACAGAGGAGCCTGGTAGGCTGCAGACCGTGGGGTCACAAAGAGCGTATATGACTGAGCGACTTCACTTTCACTTTTCACTTTCATGCACTGGAGAAGGAAATGGCAATCTACTCCAGTGTTCTTGCCTGGAGAATCCCAGGGACGGTGGAGCCTGGTAGGCTGCCCTCTATGGGGCTGCACAGAGTTGTACACGACTGAAGCGACTTAGCAGCAGCAGCAGCCCCCCAAAGAGTTATGAGATGGTGTGGCTGTTATTTAAAGAAAGAAGATGTGGAATTCCCTGGTGGTCCAGTGGTTATAGGACTACTTGCTTTCAGTGCCATGCACCTGGGTTTGATCTCCTGTTAGGGTTTGATCCCCCAGTCAGGGAATCCCACAAGCCACATGGCCAAAAAAGAGAGATGATGTATCATGGACTAAATTATGTCTAGGACTAGTTGTCTCTAACATTTTTGTCTTTATCTAGCAGTGTAGAGTCCTGCAGGTTAAAATCTCATTTCCTAAATACAAATGACTGACAGTGCTGATGGCTTTTAGGCAATCGACGGTATTCAGACTGAGGTGATAATATAAATAAAAATAAGAAATTATAAATAAAAGAGAAATAGAGAATGCCAAGGACAGTTACTTGTTCTAGGTTTTACTTAACCTATTTAATCCTCACAAGAACTCTAAGGAGGTACTGTTACAATCCCTGTTTCACAAGTAAAGAAACCACCGAAAGGCTCTTCTCAAGACACAGTAGGAAGTGGGAGAAGGAGCAAGAGTATTTGACTGAACCTCAGTCACTTCCTCACCTGGGTTTGTAACAATCATTTGTTCTCCAGAAACCTGGTTTTAATTAAAATCTTCTTGGATGTGAAGGTTCAGGCTTGATTTTTCTATTTCAGTTTTCCAACAGAGCTATCTGGGGGAAATCTGTGTGCACTGGCCGCTCTAATTAAGGTTAGTTAGCACAAGTATGTCTGGGCTTCCAGACACATAAAAGAACTTATTTCTCTTAACATTCATCGTGTTCCATGATGTGACCTGCCTAGAAGGTCTCTATGTGTGTATTAGCTCACATGAATCATATCCCACATGTGTTTGTGTATTAGCTCACATGAATCATATCCCACATGTGTTTAGAATCAAGTTGATAGCCCTATGAAAGCTGTTTATATTGTATATGCATTGTTGTTAAGTTGCTTAGTCTTGTCTGACTCTTTGTGACCTCATGGAGTGTAGCCCACCAGGTTCCTCTGTCCATGGAATTCTCCAGGCAAGAATACTGGAGTGGGTTGCCATTCCCTTTTCTAGGAGATCTTCTAACCCAGGGATCAGACCCAGGTCTCCTGCATTTCAGGCAGATTGTTTACCTTCTGAGCCACCAGGGAAGTCCAAAATGTCAATTCCTTTGAGCCGGATTCGAACCAGCGACCTAAGGATGCCTGAGAAACTTCACACTACAGTCCTCCGCTCTACCAACTGAGCTATCAAAGGAATTGCACTGTACATGCATTTTTAGTGGACTTAATAAAAGGAAGTTATAAAGCCAGGATTTACAACAGCTGCCAGTAAGTAAGAATAGGGAAGATTGATTCTTTATTGGCTATTTTTAACTAGGGATTGCTCTCTGGATGTACTTTTACAACCCAGTATTACTGAGAAGTTTCTGAGTGGAATTACTCTTCAAAGGCCTTCCAAGGTGTCACTAGTGGTAAAGAATACACCTGGCAATGCAGGAGACACAAGATGCAGGTTCTATCCCTGGGTTGGGTCGATCCCCTGGAGAAGGAAATGGTGACCCACTCCAACATTCTTGCCGTGGACAGAGGAGCCTGGCAGGCTACATTCCATGGGGTCACAAAGAGTCAGACACGACTTAGCGACTAAACCGCAGCAGCACAGCGAAGGGAGTGTGCTGAACTGTACCTACACTCACATCTCAGAGTTTCAGGCTACCTTTCAACTTTGCCGGTAGCACATGGGGTAAATGAAAACATAATTGTCTTTTCTATCATCATGTTTAATCTGAAGAACTACCTGCAGTGATGCTTAAAATCTGTGGGTTACAGAGTGTTTCAAGAGACCTCTGCCTTGCCTGGCACAATTTCTTGGCAATGGAGTATGGTCTGGAAATGCCTGGCTGGGTAGTGGGAGGGAGAGAGGATTCAGATATTTTCTTCTTCACCTTTGAAAACAATAAACTTCATAAATGACCTGTTTCTACCTTGAGGATCTTCCTCGCACACTTTTCAGACAAGGAGTCTATGTCTCCAGAGTCGCCTGCAAGGCCCTTTCACTTCCTTCTCTTTGACCTGTGGCAACCCCAGACAGAAGGCCTTCCTTTCCTACTTCCTTGTCTCCTCTCCCCCAGGCCCAAGTACCAAATCCTGACCCGTTTACCTGGTAACTAACGCTGGGTTCTGTCTCCTCACTCAAACTCCTGAGATGTTTCAGACCTCTTCTCCCCTGGGCGTGTGCAAAGTCACTTCAGTCGTGTCCGGCTCTGTGCGACCTTATGAACCGTAGCCCGCCAGGCTCCTCTGTCTATGGGATTCTCCAGGGTTGCCATTTCCTTTTCCAGGGGATCTTCCGACCCAAGGCTCAAACCCGCCTCTCTTATGTCTCCGGCATTGGCAGGCGGGTTTTTTTGTTTTTTTTTTTTTAACTACTAGCGCCACCCTCCATCAGCTGTTCCCAATCTGAGGTCTCACTGCCCCATAACAGCTGTGCTTCTCAGAGGATGCACAGGACTCCACGTGGATCCGGTCTGAACTGCTTCGCCTCTAAAACACACCCAGTCTGTTCATCTGGGTAGCCCTAAGTTCATGCTCATCTCCAAAACGCACAAAGCAGTTCCGTCCTCTGGCAAGTTCAGTTGGACGGGTCAGGACGATACCTCCTCCAAGAAGCCCTCCCTGATGGCCCGGCCCCTCCACAAAATTGATCAACTAGCCCCTTTAAGTTCCCTTACCTCCGTCCGTCCTAGCTGTGGTGGGCAACTCAGCTTTTGCACCTACCCTCTGCAGGTATGAGCACAACTTGGGGAGCGCTCTGTGTCATAATCATCTTTGTATTCCCGGCCCTTAGTTCATCAGCCATGCCCCCTAAACCTGGAGAACTTCTCTCTGCAAAAGAACCGGGATGCCCTGCCTCCCTGTGTCTTTAACCCACGCAGGGGACTAGGACTCAGATGGTGAACAAGGAGTCTCCACAGCATCGGCGGTCACTACCTGCCCAGCCAGGCCTCCGGGACCGAGGGGGTAATGAATGGCAGAGGTTCGCACAGCATGGGCGCTTATGATCGCGAGGTGGGGCCACACCTCTTGCAGCTCTTCGGCTGCAGCAGGCGGAGCAGGAGCACGCGCGTGGTCGTCATGACAACGCCGCCGCTGCCGGCCGGATGTACGGAGCATGGAGCTCAGCCAGAAGCAGGCCGGGCTGGCGTCCGGGTCCCCACTTCCCGCTCCCTCTAGGACCCCGACTCCGGCCTGGGCTGCGGCAGACGGTAGCGGTAAGAAACAGGGGGTCCCTTCGGCGCCAGCCTAGCCCGGAGGAAACGCGCGAGGGGGGTCATGGCCAGGCCGAGTCCTCCGAGCAGACTTGGGGCCAGAGGTTGCCCGGCGGGAGAGGGCCGCTAGGAACCCCAGCTGAGCCCGGAACTTCGGGGCGCCCCCAAACGTGGTTGAGAGGGCAGCCCCAAGCTCCCGCGGTGGGTGCGCGGTTCTCGCGGTGGGTTGTCCTGAATTCAAGTGTATGTGTCGCGTTGTCTGTCTCCATGCTCTACTTGGGCCCCTTTTTTGTGAAGTCTCCAGAGAACAGGGCCCAGGTGAGCTAGAGGCTCTGGAGACCACTCTTTGCACGTTCACGCCTGCACGGTTTTAAGTATTTCTGCACCCGTGAATTATCTGGTAGCATGTTAAGCATTCTTGCCCGGAGAACTCCATGGAAAGAAGAGCCTGGCAGGGTACAGCCCATGGGGTCACAAGGAATCGGACACGACTTAGTGACTCGCTTTCACTCTCATGTTAAGCGGAAAGTGTACACCCGTCTCCCTTCACAATTTCCATTTAGGATGCTTGTGTGCTTGTAGATAGGGAATTGTGCCACAGGCCTTACATATTCCACACAGCACTGTGAGGTGGGCATTGACATGCTCTGCTTTTAGCATAAAAGGAAATTTAAGATAGAATTTCAGTAAGTTGTTTGACATCACACAGCCCTTCCGGATTAGCACCCAAGTCTGACTGACCCCTCAGTCCTCAATCTCCCAGCACTTGACTGTTTCAATAGAAGAGGGTGAAGGTTTAAGTGAAAGTGAAGTCTGATAGAAGAGGGTGAAGGTTAAAGTGAAAGTGAAGTCGCTCAGTCGTTTCCAACTCTTTGCAACCCTATGGACTGTAGCCTCCCAGGCTTCTCCATCCATGGGATTTTATAGGCAAGAGTACCAGAGTGGGTTGCCTTTTCCTTCTCCAGGGGAATCTTCCTGACCCAGGAATTGAACCCAGGTCTCCTGCATTGCAGGCAGACGCTTTACCCTCTGAGCCACCATAGAAGAGGGTAACCATCTCCAAAATAAGCCCTTATTTTTATTTTTGGGGGGCTTCAAAATCACTGCAGATGGTGACTGCAGCCATGAAATTAAAAGACGCTTACTCCTCGGAAGAAAAGGTATGACCAACCTAGATAGCATATTAAAAAGCAGAGACATTACTTTGCCAACAAAGGTCCATCTTGTCAAGGCTATGGTTTTTCCTGTGGTCATGTATGGATGTGAGAGTTGGACTATGAAAAAAGCTGAGTGCCGAAGAATTGATGCTTTTGAATTGTGGTGTTGGAGAAAACTCTTGAGAGTCCCTTGGACTGCAAGGAGATCCAGCCAGTCCATTCTAAAGGAGATCAGCCCTGGGCGTTCTTTGGAAGGAATGATGCTAAAGGTGAAACTCCGGTACTTTGGCCACCTCATTCGAAGAGCTGACTCATTGGAAAAGACCCTGATGCTGGGAGGGATTGGGGGCAGGAGGAGAAGGGGACGACAGAGGATGAGATGGCTGGATGCCATTACCAACTTGATGGACATGAGTTTGAGTGAACTCCGGGAGTTGGTGATGGACAGGGAGGCCTGGCGTGCTGCGATTCATGGGGTCGCAAAGAGTCGGACACGACTGAGCGACTGAACTGAAGTAATGTTTAAATGGGATATTAGGTAAAGATTATTTGGAATTCAAGAGTCAGGTGTGGATTAAGAATGAATCTAGGTCAAATTCTTGACATTTTCTTGTAGAATTGGTTATTCCTAGCTTTTTTTCGATTTGAAAAC